>NW_027512898.1:0-327139 GCF_048772815.1 Callospermophilus lateralis | reverse complement strand
TAAAGAGTAGCAGTATATATGCCAATCGAAATTCATGGTGAAATATATATCGTCCACTGATCCAAAAATATTAATTTTACTGAACATGGATTTATGAATAATGTTGTTCAACTAGGAAGATCACCCATAGGTTGAATTTTAAGATCCAACAGCATTTACGAGGAGTTATCTCTTCTCATAATTTTTATCTGCCACGTCAGCCTCCAAACAAGTATGTACATGTGATACCAGCTAGGATTCTATATGTGCATATAAAAATACATTTGCTGAATAGGCTACAGAGAAAGGGAGATAGAAATTCACATATTTGTTAACTTTAAAAACACATGGATAACTATTTCAATTAAAAATTATCTAGATTTATAACACCTACCCTACATAATGCAAAAGGCAAGTCCAACTATACACCATGCCTTCTCTGTACTGCTTGTATTTCTATTCTGTTTGGGTTATTTTTCTCCATCATATTAGGATTAGTAGTCAGAGTCTAGTAGGGTATGGGTTAGTGTCAGGGATTCAGTATTTTTAATGGGAAATTGGAAAATGAATCCAATGTGTATGCAAATATGTGCTACACAAAAATCTTCCCACTCTCATCCACAACAATGCCTTGACATTACCTTCACCCCAGGTAAGACACAATTAGAGGAGAAGAGTTAGAAAATCTGTGAATGCAAATCTGGAATGGAATATGCTCAGGAGTTCACAACCTTGGAGGTGGTAGAGCAGTTTCCAAAAGTAAGGGACATGGTAAACACTCCACAAACATTGAGCTCTGCTGGCCTAAAGACTTCTTGAGAAACTGCCTCTGAAGCTGGGCACTTGAAATATATGTTGTATTAAGGAGTTTTAGCTTCTTTTGTAGTGAGACCATCAAAGCTGCGTCTGCATCTATATGACCTGGAGAACATGGATTCTTATTTTCAAATGAACCTGAGGCAGCAGTGCTGAATTCTCTCTTTGTAGGTAAAGTGTGGCCACTGGAGGCTAAGTTTCATCCCGTGTGGACTGTGAAGCCATTTGGTCCTCCTCAAATTTTTGTGGTGGTTCTTGCTGCTGCACTGGGGCTTTTGGTTCTTGCTGCTGCACTGGGCTTTTTGAACAACAAGTTCAACTGGGACACAGTGCTAGAGGGAGTTCTGTCACGTGTGGTGGGTTAGGGTCTGCAGGAGAATGAAACAACCAGGCTTCTTTCTCACATAGCTTGCACCCTTGACCATATCAACCTGATTCTGATAATTACCTTGAAAGCTCTCCAAATAAAAAGATGCCTTTACAAATAAGGGTCTGCTGGCTGCACCATGTCAGTCACAAGCCATTTGGAAGCAAATGGGCTAATCACATGGACCCACCACAGATGTTTTATCACACACGTGGCTACCACTGCTCTAGGCCCACTACTCAGCAGGCTCCAACTTACTACCATCTCTGTTCTACATTATTTTTATAAATTCCAGTCAATCAAGGCACTCTCTGGTACACTCATGATCAGCATCAGGACATCCAAAGATACTCCAGTGCCACCTGGTCATGGGAATTTCAAAAATTTCAAAGTATTTATCTAGCCATTTTTCAAGGATGTAGTTGGGAGGCACTGTGGCTTTCAAGAACCATTAAATGTTGAGGAAGCTCATTTCAGTGGAACTCTGGAGAACTTTCATAGGCAACGCTTCCCATAGAGTGGCCAAAAGGTTACATGAAGCCAGGCCTATTGAGGTCTACAATGTGAGTTCCATGTGTGTTTTGACTCTCAAGTATGGCTGCCAAGTTTTTAAGAATAAAATCATGGGATAATTTGGCTGAGATTCCCAGTGCTCTGTGGAAAGCCACCCTGGACCTTGATCTAAGTTTATAAGGGCGACTCTCATGCATGGCTTCCTAAAATCCCAACTCGATTCATGGCAATACTTCTCTGAGGTCACTTCCAGAGCTCAGTCTCTAAGGGGATTCACACCAGAGTTCAAACCCAGGTGGACCCAGTCATCTCTTCCAACTGCCACACAAATGACCACAATTAAAACCAAAATAGTCCCACATGGCTCTCATCTTCTTCCATATAGACACTCATCATAACCTCTAGCTGGAGGTTTCTATGAGGAGCGCAGGACAAGACAGTGTCCAAAATACGCACTCTTGCTCGTCATTTCCATAAAGTCAGAGTGGCCTGGACACCCCTTCTGTGAACCAGAAGTGATCAAAAAGGCCTACCATTAATACTGCTCAGCTTCTCCAATTTGAGGCCTACTGACTGTGGGGTTTAGATTCTTTATGTGCATTGGGGTCATGAGAAAACCCAAGCACCTATTGGCTAGCCTCCGCAGGGCTTTGAAGAAGTCATTTGACCCAAAGGATTCCTATTCTCACTTGATAGAGGTCAGGAACCTTACAGAGGAAGGCAAGAGATTTTATCCACAATGACTGCTCTTTTGGCCATTTTGGTTTTGGATGCACACATGGCATCTTTCTTTAGATCCATCAGGTGCTGAGAATGCAAGCCACAGCCTCACACACAGCCAACAGACTGGCTCAGACACATCCCTTTCAAAAGCAATTACTCAAAGAGAGACAGGTGATGCTCATTCATTTCCATTAGAAAACTGTTTTATTCAGGTTTCACAAAGTGGTGCCTTAGGCAAAGACCTTCCTGACATTCAGTGCTACAGAACAATAGGTAAGCAAAGGCCCAAAGCAGGGATTCTCCACTGAGACACTCATGATCACACAGATATCTGAGTTTCCTGAGATTCTCGCCATTCCCTTCAGCTATCCAGTACACGGCCATGTCACAGAGCTTTGAGGTGCTACATATCTTGGTCACAAAACCATGAGTCTATTCTGGAGAGTGGCCAGAATTCAAGAAGAAAACAGAAACTTAGGAAGACAGCAGGTCTTGCCCATCAATAAGGCAAGCCTCCGTCCTTTCATAAATTGAGCAGGATGAATGTGGGGAAGCTTTCTCCTAGACAGGACACATCCATTGATGCATTTTCTTTTGTAATGTCTACAACCATGGACACAGTTGGATACACAGACATAGAAACACTTGCTTTGTCAAATGACTTACTAGAAACAGTCCATTCTAAACCAAAGAAACCGCCTTTCCTACCTATTCTCAGAGCATGAGACAAAACCACATACACACACACATTCCCACAAAGGCACCTTTTTCCCCCAAGAGGGTCTGTGACTATCAAGAGTGTCCTCTGCCTTGTGGGCCATACTATGTTCCCCTGAAATGGCTTCTCTATTCTCAAATCTGGACTCCTTGGCCCACTCTGTGAAGTTGTCAGGAGCCAGCGGTGAGCCAATACCTGCTTTCTCAGGAAAGACCCCAATTCAGATCTTTCCTGGCATTTGGCCATCCTCACAACTGTAGATACCAAGAAAGATTGACTCTCTCCTTGGTAAATCCAAAAAGTGAGACTTCTGTGACTGTTATTGGGCCTGACTCTGGCTGCCTGTTTTCAGGGATCCCAAGTTCAGAGAGTTCCATCACCAAGAAAGTGAGGTAGGTCACTTCCTTCATGAAGTGAATGAGCTCACAGCCTTGGCAACCACTTTGTCCTAACAGTTGCTTCCAAGGGTCCCATGAGATGGAGGCTGCCCCTACTTCCTGTGACACTTTCACAAGTTAGAATGGTATATCAACAATTGGTACCGGGGAAAAGATCTCCACACAGGCCTGGTTTGGTCCATTTGCTCTATATTAAAAAGAGAGAGGCTTATTCAGACACATCCCTTCATAGTGACCAGGTTGTTTGCCATGGAAGCTAACTTTTGCTCTCTCAGGTCCTTCATAGCAGTCTACATCTTCTTCGGGGATCATTTCTGCATGGATCTTTGATATTCTCAGCAGGTGGAAGATCCCCAACATTCCTCTTTTGTAAGACCAACTCTGTCCCTGCACTGCTCTAAAGTTAGATTGAGGGAACAGTGTATGGTTAGGGTTAATAATATGTTCAATTTTGGTTAGCAATCATTCTGCTGGATGAATAATGGTATTGGAAACCTGTGATATTTACAAGAATATATAGGTAAAATATAACAGAAATCTAGGGAAGATTTGAAGCCAAGTAGGGCATTGGGCCCTTGAGTGGGATACTTAGCTTTGAATTATATTCTGCACAGATGTCTCAGATAAGTCAATATACAATGAAATTGGATCTTGTACCTCGGATGATTGAATAACAAACAGAACATCTAGTCATAAAGGAATAGTCCGTAGGATTACCAAGGTAGTCAGCAGGTTTATAAAGAAGAGTGAGTATAGGATTTGGACCAAAAGTTCTTTACAAATAGGGTTTCGGGTAGAGAGTGAATGTAAATGTCAGCACATGTGAAGAGTCAGTCACAATGATGAACAGGGGAAAATATGTAGGAAAGCAGACATAAATAGAGACATTAGGAAATCAGCAAAAGTATAACGTGTGTAATTGGTTTAGACATTTTCAACAGGGTTGAGTTTGAATATATAATCTTAGGAAGAAACAAATATGTTGTCACAAATAGGATTGAATTCGAGAGCATTAGGTAACCAGGACTTAGATGTTTTTTTGTAATCCATGTTCACTTTCCATTTAGGCTTTTTTAAAATCATAAGTGTGACCATTGCATTTTGTGTCCAGAATATTATTGTGATAAAATGTATGTGTAGATCAGGTGACATGAATATTTCTTCCACCGTTTCTGGAGCAATGTTTTGTAGACGTATAATTTAGTATTTGGGGTACAAATAGGTGTACCCTGTGTCTATGAATATGCAGATTATGCATGAATAAACCATACTGTGTATAAATAATATAACTGGTTCCACTTTAAATAATGGATTGAATTGATATCTGAAAATATAAAAGAAATCTCATATTGATATGCAATCATTCATTCCAACCACTTATACATCTAATGGTAATATTAGGGTTATATTTTATCCTGAAAAGTGTGTGAGTTTTGCTTCAAACGTGATTATGGAAATCAAAAATAATGTGTTTGGAAAGAAGTATCATGAAAAGAATAGTCAAGAAACCTGGAGGAATTCATGTGTTCTGAAGCAGGAAGTGATTGAATGTGAAACACATGCATATAAATTTGCGAACTTTTGAATGAAATATATACAGTATGATGTGCATAAGCTGCAGAAATAGTAATGTAGCAGTGTTGAATAAAAATGAACATCAAAATACACATCATGTCCCCTAGGAATCTACTTGCATTGATATTAATCTGGGTCAGTTACTGTAGACATATTAGGATTTTTATGCACCATTTACTGAAGTTAGTTTTCAGTACTAGGAAACAAATATGTATTTCAGGTGGATGAATATTCTGAGAATAATCTTGTGGAAACTTGATTTTAAATCCATATAAATCGCAAAACATTATAAACAAAAAACACACACAGACATTAAAATGTAGCATAGTATATGCCAATTGAAATTCATCTTGAAATATATATCATCCACTGATCCAAAACTATTTGTTTAATGAACTTGGATTCATGAATAATGTTGTTCAACTAAGAAGCTCCCCCATAGTTTGAATTTTCTGTTCCAACAGTGTTTAGGAGGAGTGATCTCCTAAATGTGTATGCAAATATGTGCTACACAAAAATATTTCCACTCTCATCCAGAACAATGACTTGATATTACCTTCGCCCCAAGAAAGACACAATTGGAATAGAAGAGTTAGAAATTCTGTGAATACATATCTGGAATTAAAATGCTCGGGAGTTCACAACATTGGAGTTTGCAGAGGAGTTTCCAAAAGTAAGGGAGAGGCTTGATAGACCCAATCTGATTTTTTATTAAAATTGGGAACCATCTTGCCACAAAGCCGTGAAAAGATAATTTTGGCTTTACTCTAAATTACTGCAAATTCTGAACCTGCTTGGAACGCCTGCCCGTGCCTTGAACTCATCCACACCTGGCTCTCTGACCAGATAACAGTACTTTCTGAAACTTTAGTGACACCTCATAAATATTGGCCTTCCCTGGCCAGACAACAACCCTCTCTGAGGCCCCAATGGTCCTCATTATTTCTGATATTGGGGCCAGCAAAAAAAAAAATGTAAACTACCATTAGTGTGATGCTTTCAAAGTTTTGTTATCTGTAACCACCCGTTTGTGTAACTTTCTGGGCTATATAGCTGGGCTGTAGGAAAGGTGGGGTTGCTGTCTTGTTCCCGCCATTTTGGGAAGGAGAGGCAGCCCAGCCTGTTGAAATAATAAGCTTGCCTTAATTTGATTTTAATTGGAGTCAGTGGTCTTTTCTTGCATCCTAGTCCAAAATTTTGGAGTTCCCCAGTGAGATGACCCTGCCCGAGCAGATCACAAAACCAGACTGCTGAAAATTCTGAAGCTGGCCTTCCCTCCAGGGCACTGGGCTGGAGAACCACTCTAGGAGGTGCACAACTTGAGATGTTCCAAGGCCTTGGAGTGAGCCGTCAGTCTGGGGAGCACTGCAGTGAACCACCACACTAAAACTATTATCAAGCCCCTGGTGGAGGAGGCCTCCATAGGTAAGTGGCGCCTTTATAACATCTGATATCTGGTTAAGGGAGATCTCTTCTGATGACAGAGAGGTGGCCTGGGGAGGCTCACATACACTCCTGTCCAGGACAGTAATGAGAATCATGCTGTCCTCTGTTCTGTTCTGTAGGGAATTCCTCTGGAAGGGTAGAGAGGTGCCGATGGGCACACACACGCTCCTACCCTGGAGCTTTAGCAAGATGTTGCATTGCTCCTCTGTTTTTCTGTTTCGGCACCAGGATTCTGTTTTTCTGTGTTTTGTTCTGTGGTCTATATGTTTTTTGTTGTTTTTTTTTTGTGCGTTTTTTTGTTTGATTTCTGTGGTAAAATTTTAAGGATATTGGACGTGAAAAAGGGTAACAAAGCAAGTAAGCCTGACACCCTTTCGACTGTGTTTTAAGGAACTGTGATGAACTTTACCCACCTTTGTTAAGCAGGAAGAAAGAAGCCCCTAGCTGGCTGCCTGGAGCACACCCACTGCACAGGGCAATGCCTGCTGGGGAACGAAGAACTGAGTATACCCCAGGTTAACAAGTGAAACTCTTTAAAATCCCTTGTCCCTCCAGATCATGAGAGTCACAACCTTTTGGCAGAGTCCCCTTGTTTTTCCTTTGTTAGCAAAGCAATAAACCTCCATTTTCTTTTTCTCAAAACCCTGTCCTCATTATTAAATTAGCATTAATTTGCTTCAGGGTCAGAAACCGAACTTTAAGTTACAAATTTTGATACCCGGCCCCGTCCCAGAACTTTTTGAGAGCTGACGACTGAAATGTTAGGAGATGGTGCATGCTTGGAGTGGACCCGAAACAGAAGAGCTAATCCTGTAAGTAAAAGGAGGGACTGAGGGACCCCAGCAACTGCCAAAGCCCTGTTGCTTCAGGGAATTCCCTCCTTCCTTCCCTGCACTGTAAGAATTATGACACCTCTGTCTTCTTTTAAAAGAGAAAAATAAAAAGGGGACACTAAATGCAGTAAAGTCACCATGGAGACCCTTGATTTTACATTTCAGGTAGCTTCTCTGTGAAAACATCTGGTCCCCTTGTGGGGACATCTGTGGTGCCACTGGTGCAGGAGATTTTTCTCTTATCTGCTCTGTTTTAAAGGCTTCTGTCTGTCAGCCATATTCTGGAGTTCCTTTCTGTCTGTCTTGTGCCTTTGTTTTTGGCACTTTAAGACATGTGCAATAATGTGTTTATATTATAAATTGTTTCTTGAGAATGATCTTAGCTGAATGTGTGTCTAAATGATGATGTTTTATTGTAAAAATCTGGTATCTGAATGCGTTTTTTGAAGCATTGCACAATATTGCAGTTAAAAGTCGGGTTTAGGTAATTGTTTAGTTTTTGATTTCAGATAATTCATGCCAGAGAACTTAAATACTTAGGATGGAAAACTAAAGAACTCTACTTCCAAGTTGGCAAGTAACTTCCCAATCATGCAGTCTTTTTTTCTCCAATTCTGAATTGGGTAGCCTGGGAAAATATCACTGTGTTTACCAGTGCATTAATTTGGACAAGGATAGTAAATCATAGTATGATATCTGTTGACAAAACAAGATGTAAAGATATAAAATTTTGTGAATTGTATCTTAAACTTGTAGCATAATTTTCAACATCCTAACCAGAAAATTATGGTTAAAATGCCTTAGGCCTGAGGTGTCTGCTCAGAATAGCAGTTTTTTCCTGCTCCTTCCAGACCTCAGCCAGGACTTCTGTTGAAATGCAAATGAAAGTCTCCTGTAAGCTCAGTAGGAGACTGATCTGAGGCCTAAGGGAAAAAAATGGTAAATTGTATGGTATTTACTAATTACCGGCCAGTCATTTTTTCTAGGACTCATAATTTTTTCTTAGATTCTTTTTTTTTTTGAGTTTATGATTTTGATCCTACAGACCTAGGTTAATGTTTTTCTGATCAGTTTTATCTTTGACCAACTGTGGAGTTTTAAAAACATTGCAATGGTGATTTCACCTGTGAAAAGCTACAAGGCCTTCACTATTATTAGGTGTGCACACTTTTGTTATGTGTTTTATGTCTCTCTCTCTCTCTCTCTCTCTCTCTCTCTCTATATATATATATATATATATATATATATATACATATACACATATGTCCGTATATCATTCAAATGATACACAAATTAACATATATAAGGAGCACTCATATAAAAAAGCGCTCATAAAAACAAATTTTAAAAAGTGGACCACAGATCTTTAATTCACGTGGTTTAAATGTTTCAATTTAGATTGGATAAACAGATAAATATAAATGTCTTCAAATTTATGCCTATAAGTTTTTCTAGGTGTTCAAAAATCTAATAAAATATTATTGTCTACCAAAGGTCTATATGACTTTGTTCTAGGACTTTTCCTTCAACCAAAAAATGGTTTACACTGTTCAATACATTTGTCTAATATTTTGATTAAAAAGTAAAGTAAATTTGATTTGGATTTACTCATTCATGAGTGTTTTTGTTTGATATCTGATTGATATACTAAGGTCTATCAATTTTTAGTACAAAATCTGTATAAAATGTTTACAATCTTATACAGACTTTCTACTAAAGTCTGTGTAAGATTGTAAAAATTAGTCATGTGTTAAAGAGACAAAAATTTCTTAAAACATAAGATTACTCATAACATTGTGTTTATTAAGTCTTATTTTTTCCAGAGCAAGCAACCATAAAAATTAAACAACTGTTTAAAACAGAACTGTTATTTTAGAGCACTGTACTGCCATTTCTTTAAAAGATAAACTTGGTTAATGTAGAAACATCAATGTAACTGTGATGCTATTAATGTGCTCATATCTTCCAGTTATACAACTCGATAAGGTAGAAACATTAAAAGAGCATTATATCAAGCTGGTGTTCTGAAGTTGTATGGTAAATAAAATATATATTGGGGATTTATTTACCTGTTATCAATAAGATATGTAAAGTTTTATGTTACACTTTACATTGTGCAACAATTTAAATGTATTTTTAAATTAATGAGAGCCTAATCTATTTGAATGTTAAAAACATTCAGCCATTCTTTAATTCATGTTTCAAAAGTGATATTATATGGTGTTAGCTAATGTTCATGTGACCTCAAACAATTTATGTAAACTTTGTAAAAAGGATATTAAAAAACGAAGATCAGCTTTAGAACTAAAACACTTATGATTTATAAAGAGCCCTGTATTACCTGAGATAAGGCTCTGTGTCCCATCTTACTACATGTGAGAATGACTACAAAAGCAGTAGGTCAGATTTTATTTCATTTAAAGTTATGTTCAAAAGTTTTGTTTTTTTCTTTTTTTTTTTCTCTCAAGTTTACTAGGATCTCAAACAGGGAATATAAAGTAAAACTCACCCAAAAAATTCAGGGTAGCATTACATTAACTAAGTATTTTTACTCTTGTTAAAAAATTTTGTTTTTTAATTTGCTTATAAGTGATCTAAAGATTCCCTGTTGGTGTTTTAACTATGGCTGGAATCTTTCAGAATTAAAATCTTGTGATATCCTGGCTTAGATTCCCAGTGCTCTGTGTAAAGTCACCCTGGGCCAAGATCTCAGATTCCAATGGTGAATCTCATGTGTGGCCTCCTGAAATCCCAACACAATTCATGGCAATACTTCTCTGAGGTCAGTTATACAACTCAGTCTCTAAGGGGAATCACAACAGAGTTCAAGCCCAGGTGGACCCAGGCATCTCTTCAAATTGCCACACAAATGATGACAATTAAAACCAAAACACTCTCACATGGCCCTCTTCATCTTTTTATATAGACACTAATCATAACCTCTAGCTGGAGGTTTCCATGAGGGGCACAGCCCAAGACAGTGTCAAAAATAATCTCCCTTGTCCCTCATTTGCCTAAAGTCAGGGTGGCTTGGACAACCTTAGTGTGAACCAGAAGTGATCAAATAGGCCTGCCGTTAATACTACTCCACTTCTCAAATTTGAGGCCTACTGACTGTGGGGTATAGATTTTTAGTGTGAATTGGAGTTATAAGAAAACCCAAGCACCTATTGTCTCCCCTCTGCAGCCCTTTGAAGAACTTATTTGACACAAATGATCCCTATTCTCACTTGATGGAGGTCAGGAATCTTACAGAGGAAGTCGAGAGGCTTCATCCACAATGACTGATCTTTTTTCCATTTAGGTTTTGGATGCCCACATGGGATCTTTCTTTAGATTCATCAGGTGCTTAAAATCTAAACCACAGGCTCACACAGGGCCAAGAGGCTGATTCAGATACATCCATTTCCAAAGCAATGAAGCAAAGAGCCACAGGTGATGCCCATTCATTTCCATTTGAAAACTGTTTTCTTCAGGCTTCACAAAGGGGTGGCCTGAGGCAAAGACCTTTCTGACATTCAGAGCAACAGAACAATAGGTAATCAAAAGGCCCCAAGCAGGGTTTCTCCACGGAGACTTTCCTTGTTACTCTAATATGTGAGTTTTCTGAGTTGCTCGCCATTCCCTTCAGCTATCCAGTACATGGCCATGTCACAGAGCTTGGAGGTGGTACATATCTTGTACAAAAATACATGATACTAATCTTGAGAGTGGCCAGAATTCATGAAAAAATTGAAAATTAGGTAGATAGCAGGTGTTGCCCATGGATAAGGCAAGCCTCAGTCCATTCATTAATTGGAAAGGATGCATGCTGGGAAGCTTTCTACTAGACAGGACACACCCAATGAGCTATTTTTTTCTAATATCCACAAAGAAAAACACAGTGGGATACACGGACATAGAAACAGTCTCCTTGTCAAATGACTTACTGGAAACAGTCCACTCCAATCCAAACAAACCTCCTTTTTTACCTATTCTCAGAACATGGAAAAAAAACCACAAACACAAACCAACACCCACAAATGCAACTCCTTCCCCCAAGTAGGTCTGTCACTATCTGGAGTGTCCTCTGACTGGTAGGCCATACGATGTTCCCCACAAATGGCCTTTCTGTCTCAGATCTGGTCTCCTTGGTCAACTCTGTGAAGTTGTCAGGAGGCAGTGGTGAGCCAATTCCTGTCCTCTCAGGAAAGACCCCTCTTCAGAGCTTTCTTAGTATTTGGCAACCCTTACATCAGTAGGTACCAAGAAAGACTGACTCTGTCCTTAGTAAATCCAAACAAGTGAGCCCACTGCGACTGGGACTTGGACTGGCTCTGGTGCCTGGCTTCCTGGATCACAAAATTCAGAGTTCCATCGCCAAGGAAATGAGGTGAGGTCACTACCTTCAGGAAATAAATGAGGTCCCTGTCTTGGCCACTACTTTGTCCTAACAGTAGCATCCTAGTGTCTCCTGACATGGAGGCTGCCCTACTTCCTGTGATACTTTCACATGTTAGAATGGTATAGAAACCATAGTCACCTGGGAACAGCTCTCCACACAGGCCTGCTTTGGTCCATCTTCCCTGCATTAAGAATAGAGAGGCTGACTCAGACACATCCTTTCATCCTGACCATGTTGTTTGCCATGGAATATGACTTTTGTTCTTTCAGGTCTTTCATAGCTGCCTACATCTTCTCCAGGGATTATTTCTGCATGGATTTTGAGGTACTCAGCAGGTGGAAGATCTCCTAACTTCCTGTATTGTAATATCAACTTTATCCCTGCTCTTCTGTAAAGTGAGATTGAGGGAACATTGTATGGTTAGGGTTAATAGCATGTTCCATTTGGCTTAGGAATCATTCTGCTGGATGAATAATGGTATTGGGAACCAGCAATATTTATAAGAATATAGAGGTAAAATATAAGTATGAAAACAGAAATCTAGGTAATATTTGAAGCCCAGAAGGATTTGGGCTCTTGATTGGGATCCTTAGCTTGAGTAATGTTTTGCACCGAGGTCGATGCAAATCGATATACAATGGCATAAGACCCTGTACCTCAGATGATTGAATGTAGAAGAGAATCCAGTGAAAAAGGGATAGTGTGTAGGATTAGAAAGATAGTCAGTAGGTTTAGGAGGAAGAGTGAGTCTAGGATTTGGACCAAAAGTTCTTTAGCAATAGGTTTCGGTTAGAGAGTGAATATAAATGGCACCATATGTGAAAAGTTGGGCACAATGATGAACTGGGAAAAATATGTAGGAAGGCAGACATCAATAGAGACATTAGGAAATCAGGCAAAGTATAACGTGAGTGATAAGATTTGACATTTTCAACAGGGTTGAGGTTGAATACATAATCTTAAAAAGAAAGAAAAATGTAGTCACCAATTGGATTGACATTTGAGAGCATTAGGCAAACTGGACATGGATGTTTTTAGTAATCCATGTTCACATTCCATTGAGGCTTTATTGCAATCATAATGGTGACCTTTGCATTTTGTGTCCAGAATATTACTGTGATAATATGTATATGTAGATCAGGTGACATGAGTATTTCTTCCACCTTTTCTGGGAGCAATATTTTGAAAACATATAAATTAGTACTGGGGATACTAAGAGGTTTACCCTGTGTTGATGAATATAGAGATGATGCATTAATAGACCATACTGTGAAAAAATTATGTGACTGGTTCCAAATTTACATAATGGATTGTTTTAATATCTGAAAATATAGACGAAATCATATATTGATATATGTACATTCATTCCAACAAGTTATATATCTAATGGTATTATTAGGGTTACCGTTTATCATGAATAGTGTGTGAGTTTTGCTTCAAAAATGATAATGGAATCGAAAATAATGTGTTTAGAAAGAACTCTAGTGAAAAGACCAGTCAAGAAACATAGAGGAATATATGTGTTCCAAAGGAGGAAGTGATTGAAAGTAAACCAAATATTTATAAATTTGTGAACTTGTGAATGAAAGGATATATTTTATGATGTCCATAAACTGAATAAATAATAACGCACCAAGTTTGAATAAAAATGAACTTTAAAAAACACATCATATCCAATAGGAATGTATTTGCATTGATGTTAAACTTGGTCAGTTAGTCTAGAAATATTAGGATTTGTAAGAACCCTTCCCTGAATTTAGTTTTCAGTACTAGGAAACAAATATGTATTTCAGTGGATGTATATTTCTGAGAATAAACTTGTTAAAAGTTGATTATAAATCCACATATATGAATATGAATGAATTCAGGTGGTGTATAAGAAGACATATATTTCATATTTTGGAAAATCTGGAGACTATATATATATATATATATATATATATATAGAGAGAGAGAGAGAGAGAGAGAGACAAACACACACACATTATAATGTCGCAATATATATGTCAATCGAAATTCATCATGAAAAATAACTCATCCGCATATCCCAAAATATTCATTTTACTGAACATGGATGTATGTATAATGTTGTTCATCTAGGAAGCTCACCCATGGGTTGAATTTTCTGTACCAACAGCGTTTAAGAGGAGTGATCTCTTCTCACAAATAGTATCTGCCAAGTCAGCCACCTTACAAGAATGTACGTGTGAAACCAGGTAGGATTCTATTTGTGCATATAAAAATACATGTGCTTAATAGGCTACAGAAAAGGGAGACAGGAATTCATATATTTCTTAACTTTAAAAACACATGGAATAGTGTGTAGTGTCCCTCTTTATCCCTTTTGATTAACTTTGGCTTAAAAAAAAGAATTTTATTGAGAATTTTTGTATATATCTTTGTCAGGAATATTGCTCTGAAGATTTCTTTCCTTGATGTGTCTTTGTCTGATTTTGGTATGTGAGTGATAATAGCCTCATGGAATGAGTTTGGAGGAGTTCCATCCTTTTCTATTTTATGAAATAATTTGAGGAGTATTGTGATGAATGCTTCTTTGAAGGTCTTGTAGAACATGGCTGAGAATCTGTCTGTTCCTGGGCTTTGCTTGATTGGTAGGCTGTTGACAGCAACTTCTATTTCATTGCTTGAAATTGATTTGTTTAAATTGTTCACGTCCTACTAATTAAGTTTGGGTATATCTCTAAAATTTTATTGATGTCATCATGGTATTTTAATTTATTAGACTATAAATTTTCAAATTAGTTTTCAATTATTCTCTGTATTTTAGTTGTGTACTCTGTAAAAGTTCCTTTATGATCCTTAATTTTAGTAATTTGAGGTTTTTTTTCTTCATTAGCTTGGTTAAGGAAGTGTCAATTTTATTTATTTTTCAAAGATTAAATTTTGTGTTGTGTCAAAAAAAATAACACATGGAAAATTATTTCAATAAATTGAATAGATTTATAACTCCTACCTTATATTATGCAAAAGGCAAGTCCAACTATACACCATGTCTCTTCTGAAATGCTTGTATCTATTCTGTTTGGGTTCTTTTTCTCCATTATATTAGTATTAGTGGTAAGAGTCTCGTAGGGTATATGAATGTTTCTGAGAATAATCTTGTGAAAAGATAATTATAAATCCATATTCATGAATATGAAAAATTTAGGAAGTGCAAAATAAGACACATATATTTCATACTTTGAAAAATTTGGAGAGTATATCTATATTTATATCTATATATCTATATCTATATCTATATCTATATATATATATATATATATATATATACACACACACACACACACACACACACACAACACTCACAGACATTAAAAAGTACCAATATAAATGCCAATCGAAATTCATCAGTAAATATATATCATCCACAAATGCAAAAAATATTTATTTTACTAAACATGAGTTTATATATAATGTTTTTCTAATAGGACGCTCTCCTATAGGTTGAATTTTCATTTCCAAAAGCATTTAGGAGGAGTGAACTCTTCTCACAATTTGTATCTGCCAAGACAGCCACCTCACAAAAATGTACGTGTGATACCTGGTAGGATTCTATATATGCATATAAATATACATGTGTGAATAGGCTACAGAAAAGGGAAACAAGAATTCACATATTTGTTAAGTTTAAAAACACATGGACAATATTACAATTAAAATTTGACTAGATTTATAACTCCAACCTTATATAAGGCAAATGTCAAGTCCAACTCTACAACATGTCTCCTCTGAAGTGCTTGTATTTCTATTGTGTTGGGTTAATTTTCACGATTATATTAGGATGAATAGTCTGAGTCTACTAGGTATGGGTTATTGTCAGGGATTCAGTACTTCGAATGAAAAATTGGAAAATGAATCCAATGTGTATGTAAATATACGCTGCACAAATATCCTCCCGCTCTCATCCAGAACAATGCCTTGACATTACCTTCACCACAAGTAAGACACAACTAGAGGAGAAGAGTTACAAAATCAGTGAATACATATCTGGAATGGAAAATGCTAAGGAGTTCACATTCTGGAGGCGGTAGAGGAGTTTCAAAAAGTAAGGGACAGGGTAAACACTCCACAAACATGGAGCTCTGCTGGCCTAAAAACTTTTGGAGAAACTGCCTCTGAGCTTCCGCACTTGAAATATATGTTGTTTTCAGGAGATTTGGCTTCCTTTGTAGTGAGACCATCAAAGCTGGGTCTACATCTATGTGACCTGGAGGACATGGTTTCTTATTTTCCAATGAACAAGATGAAGCAGTACTGAATCCTCTCTTTGTAAGTAAACTGAGGCCACTGGGGACTAAGTGTCTCCCCGTGTGGACTGTGAAGCCATTTGGTCCTCCTCCAATTTTTGTGGAGTTTTTGCTGCTGCACTGTGAGTTTGGTAGTTGTTTCACTAAATACTAGGAGCTAAACTGGGACACAGTGCTGGAGGGAGTTCTGTCACGTGTGGTGGGTCAGGGTCTGCAAGAGAATGCACCAACTAGGCTTCTATCTCTCACAGCTTGCCCCATTGCCCCCTTTTCCATATCAACCTGATTCTTAATTTTCCTCTGAAAACTCTCCATATAACAAGATGCCTTTACATATAAGGGTCTGCTGGCTGCACCATGTCAGTTACAAGCCATTTGGAATCCAATGGTAGATCCACAAGGCCCTTCCACGAATGTTTTATCAAACACCTCCCCACCACTGCTCTAGACCCACTACTCAGCAGGCTACAAACTACTGGCATCTCTGTTCTACACCATTTTCATGAAACTCAGTAAATCAAGGCACTGTCTGGTATAATCATGATCAGCAAAAGACATCCAATGTTTCTCCAGTACCACCTGGTCATAGGTATTTCAAAAATTTCATGGTATTTATCTAGCCATTTTTCAAGCATGAAGTTGGAGGCACTGTGGGTTTCAATTCATTCAGCAAAGATTAAATGGTGAGGAAGCTCATTTCAATAAAATCTCTGGAGAACTCTCACAGGCAAGGCTTCCCAAAGAGTGGACAAAAGGTCACATTAGGCGAGGCCCATTGAGGTCTATAATGTGAGGTCCACGTGTGTTTTGACTCTCAACTATGGCTGCCATTTCTTTAAGGATAAAATCATGTGATATCCTTGCTGAGATTCCCAGGCGTCTGTGGAAATCCACCCGGGGCCTAGGTCTCAGTTTCCAAGAGCGACTTTCATGCATGGCCTCTTAAAATCCCAACAAAATTCATGGCAATGCTTCTCTGAGTTGAGTTCCAAAACCCAGTCTCTAAGGGGAATCACACCAGAGTTGAAGCCCACGTGGACACAGTCATTTATTCCAATACCACGCAAATGAGCAACATTAAAACCAAAACACTCCCACATAGCCCTCATCTTATTCCATATAGTCAATCATCTTAACATCTGGCTGGAGGTTTCCATGAGGGGCACAGCCCAAGACAGTGTCCAAAATCAGCTCCTTTGCCCCTCATTTGCCTAAAGTCAGGGTAGGCTGGACACCGTTTCTGTGAACCAGGAGTAAACAAATAAACCTGCCGTTAATACTTCTATGTTTCTCCAATTTGAGGTCTACTGATTTTAGGTATCAATTCTTTAGGTGATTTAGAGTCAAGCGAAAACACAAGCACCTCTGCAGGGCTTTGAAGAACTCATTTGACCTAAATAATCCCTATTCTCATTTGTTGGAGTGCAGGAACCTAACAGAGGAAGGCAAGAGTCTTCATCCACAATGAATGATATTTTTTACCATTTTGGTTTTGGAAGCTCACATGTGATCATTCTTAAGATCCATTAGGTGATGAGAATCTAAGTCACAGCCACACACAGACCAAGAGGCTGATAAAGACACATCCCTTTCCAAAGCAATTAAGCAAAGAACCACAGGTGAGGCCCATTAATTTCCATTTGAAAACTGTTTTCTTCAGGCTTCACAAAGGGGTTGCCTGAGGCAAAGACCTTCCTGACATTCAGTGCAAAACAACAATAAGTAAGCAAATAGCCCAAAGCAGTGTTTCTCCACTAAGACTTTCCTGGTCACACTGATATCTGAGTTTTCTGAGATGCTCGCCATTCTCTTCAACTATCCTTTACATGGCCATGTCACAGAGCTTGGAGGTGGTACATATTTTGGACACAAATCCCTGAGCCCATTCTGGAGAGTGGCCAGAATTCAGGAAGAAAACAACAACTTAGAAAGATAGCAGGTGTTGCACATCGATAAGACAAGCTGCAGTCCATTCATATATTGGGCAGGATGAATTATAGGGAAGATTTATACTAGACAGGACACATCCATTAATGCATTCTCTTTTCTAATGTCTACAACAATGGACACAGTGGGATAAACATAAACAGAAACACTCGCCTTGTCAAATGACTTACTAGAAACTGTCTGCTCCAAACCAAACAAACCGCCTTTTCGATCTATTCTCAGAACATGAGACAAAACAACAAAACCCATACCCACTCCCACAAAGGCACCTCCTTCCCCCAAGTAGGTCTGTGACTATCCGGAGTGTCCTCTTACTGGTGGGCCATACTATGTTCCCCCGAAATGGCCTGTCTTCTCTCAGATCTTGTTTCCTTGACCAACTCTGTGAAGATGTCAGGAAGAAGTGCTTAGCCACTACCTGTTTTCTCAGAAAAGGTCCATCTTCAGAGCTCTCCTGGCATTTGGCCCTCCTCACATCATTAGGTACCAAGAAAACTGACTCTGTCCTTGGTAAATTCAAACAAGTGAGCCCACTGGGCCTGGGACTGGGAATGCCTCTGGGTGCCTGGATTCTTGGATACCAAGTTCAGAGAGTTCCATCACCAAGGAAATGAGGTATGTCACATTCTTTGGAACTGAATGAGGTCACTGCCTTGGCAACCACTTTGTCCTAACAGTTGCTTCCAAGGGTTACATAAGATGGAGGTTTCCCCTACTTCCTGTGACACTTTCATAAGGTAGAATGTATATCAACCATTGGCACCCGGGAACAGCTCTCCACTCAGGCCTGGATTGTTCTACCTTGTCTACAATAAGAAGAGATAGGCAGATTCAGACACATCCCTTCATCCTGACCAGGTTGTTTGCCATGGAAGATGGCTTTTGCTCTCTCAGGAGCTTCATACCTGCCTACAACTTCTCCAGGTATCATTTGTGCATGGACATTTGAGGTTCTCATCTGGTGGAAGATCCCCAACTTTCCTGTATTGTAAGAACCCCTCTGTCCCTGCTCTTCTGTAAAATGATTGAGGGAACAGTGTATACTTGGGGTTAAAAACAGGTTTGATTTGCTGACGAAAGATTCTGTGCAATGAATAATGGGATTGGGAACCTGCAATATTTACAAGAATATAGAGGTGAAATATAAGTATGAAAAAAGAACTCTAGGTATGCTTTGAAGCCCAGAAGGGTTTTGCCCTTGATTGGGATACTTAGCTTTGAATTATGTTCTGCAAAGATGTCTCAGATAATTTGATATACAATGGCATAGGACCTTGTACATTGGATGATTGAATTTAGAAGAGAACATCCAGTCAAAAAGGGATATTCAGTAGGATTAGGAAGATAGTCGGTAGGTTTAGGAAGACGAGTGAGTATAGGATTTGGACCAAAAGTTCTTTAGCAATAGACTTTTGGTTATAGAGTGAATGTAAATGTCAGCACATATGAAGAGTCAGACACTTTGTTGAACTGCAGAAAATATGTAGAAAAGCAGATATCAATGGAAACATTACGAAATCAGGCAAAGTATAAAGTGAGGGATAGAATTAGACATTTTCAACAGGGTTGAGTTTCAATATATAAATTAGGAAAAAACAAATATGTAGTCACCAATAGGAGTGACAATTGACAGCATTAGGCAACCTGGACATGGATGTTTTTAGAAATCCATGTTCACTTTCCATTTAGGCTTTGGTACAATCATAAGTGTGACCTTTCCATTTTTTGTCCAGAATATTACTGTGATAATGAGGTGACATGAGTATTTCTTTCACCATTTCTGGGAGCAATATATTGAAGATGTCAAATGAGAATCGGGGGTACAAATAGGTGTACCCTGTTTCTATGAACATAGAGAAAAACCACGAATAGACCATACTTGAATAAATAATATAACTTTTTTGAACTTTAAATAATGAATTGAACTGATATCTGAAAAATAAAAGGAAATTGTATATTGATATATAATAATTCATTCCAACCAGATATATATCTAATGGAAATATTAGTGTTTTGGTTTATCATGAAGAGTGTGTGAGTTTTGCTTCAAAATGATTATGGAAATTCAAAATAATGTGTTTGGAAAGAAGTCTCATGAAAACACCAGTCAAGAAACCCTGACAATACATGTGTTCTGAACCAAGAAGTGATTAATGTTGAAACAAATGCCTATTAATTTGTGAACTTGTGGATGAAATGTATATCCTATGATGTGCAAAAACTGAAGAAACCATAATGCACCAGTGTCGGATACAAATGAATGACAAATTACATATCATGTCCCATAGGAGTCTACTTGCATTGATGTTAGACTGGGTCAGATACTGTGGAATAATTAGGATTTGTATGCACCCTTCACTGAAGTTAGCAGTCAGTACTAGGGAACAAATATGTATTTCAGGTGGATGAATATTTCTGATTATAATCTTCTGAAAAGTGGATTATAAATCAACATACATGAACATGAATGAATTTAGAGAGTGTATACTAGACACATATATTTCATATTTGGAAAACTTTGGAGAGTATATCTATATCTATATCTATACACACACACACACACACACACACACACACACACACACAACACTCACAGACATTAAAAAGTACCAATATAAATGCCAATCGAAATTCATCAGTAAATATATATCATCCACAGATGCAAAAATATTTATGTTACTGAACATGAGTTTATGTATAATGTTGTTCTTCTAGGACGCTCTCTTATAGGTTGAATTTACATTTCCAACAGCATTTAGGAGGAGTGAACACTTCTCACAATTTGTATCTGCCAAGACATCCACCTTACAAAAATGTACGTGTGATACCTGGTAGGATTCTATATATGCATATAAATATACATGTGTGAATAAGCTACAGAAATTGGAAACAAGTATTCACATATTTGTTAAGTTTAAAAACACATGGAGAATATTTCAATTAAAATTTGACTAGATGTATAACTCCTACCTTATATAATGCAAATGTCAAGTCCAACTATAGAACATGTCTCCTCTGAAGTGCTTGTATTTCTATTGTGTTGGGTTAATTTTCCCCATTATATTAGGATGAATAGTCTGAGTCTACTAGGTATGGGTTAGTGTCAGGGATTCAGTACTTCGAATGAAAAATTGGAAAAAGAATCCAATGTGTATGTAAATATATGCTGCACAAATATCCTCCCGCTCTCATCCAAAACAATGCCTTGACATTACCTTCACCCCAAGTAAGACACAATTAGAGGAGAAGAGTTACACAATCAGTGAATACATATCTGGAATGGAAAATGCTCAGGAGTTCACAACCTTCTAGGTGGTTTAGGAGTTTCCAAAAGTAAGGGACATGGTAAACACTCCACAAACATTTAACTCTGCTGGCCTAAAAACTTTTTGAGAAACTGCCTCTGAGCTTCCGCAATTGAAATATATGTTGTTTTCATGAGATTTGGCTTCTTTTGTAGTGAGACCATCAAAGCTGGGTCTGCATCTATGTGACCTGGAGGACATGGTTTCTTATTTTCCAATGAACAAGATGAAGCAGTGCTGAATCCTCTCTTTTTAGGTAAACTGAGGCCACTGGGGAATAAGTGTCTCCCCGTCTCCCCGTGTGGACTGTGAAGCCATTAGGTCCTCCTCCACTTTTTGTGGTTTTTAGGCTGCTGCACTGTGAGTTTGGTATTTGTTTCACGAAATACTAGCAGCTAAACTGGGACACAGTGCTGGAGGGAGTTCTGTCACGTGTGGTGGGTCAGGGTCTGCAAGAGAATGCACCAACTAGGCTTCTATCTCTCACAGCTTGCCCCATTGCCCCCTTGTCCATATCAACCTGATTCTTAATTTTCCTCTTAAAACTCTCCATATAACAAGATGCCTTTACATATAAGGGTCTGCTGGCAGCACCATGTCAGTTACAAGCCATTTGGAATCCAATGGTAGATCCACATGGCCCTACCACGGATGTTTTATCAAACACCTCCCCAGCACTGCTCTAGACCCACTACTCAGCAGGCTCCAACTTACTGGCATCTCTGTTCTACACCATTTTCATGAAACTCAGTAAATCAAGGCACTGTCTGGTATACTCATGATCAGCAATAGGACATCCAATGTTTCTCCAGTGCCACCTGGTCATACAAATTTCAAAAATTTCATGGTATTTATCTAGCCATTTTTCAAGCATGAAGTTGGAGGCACTGTGGGTTTCAATTCATTCAGCAAAGATTAAATGGTCAGGAAGCTCATTTCAATGAAATATCTGGAGAAATCTCACAGGCAAGGCTTCCCAAAGAATGGACAAAAGGTCACATTAGGCCAGGCCCATTGAGGTCTACAATGTGAGGTGCATGCGTGTTTTGACTCTCAACTATGGCTGCCATTTCTTTAAGAATAAAATCATGTGATATCCTTGCTGAGATTCCCAGGCCTCTGTGGAAATCTACCCGGGGCCTAGGTCTCAGTTTCCAAGAGCGACTTTCATGCGTGGCCTCTTAAAATCCCAACAAAATTCATAGCAATGCTTCTCTGAGTTCAGTTCCAAAACCCAGTGTTTAAGGGGAATCACACCAGAGTTCAAGCCCACGTGGAACCAGTCATTTTTTCCAATGCCACACAAATGACCAACATTAAAACCCAAACTCTCCCACATGGCCCTCACCTTATTCCATATAGTCAATCATCTTAAACTCTGGCTGGAGGTTTCCATGAGGGGTGCAGCCCAAGACAGTGTCCAAAATCAGCTCGTTTGCCCCTCATTTGCCTAAAGTCAGGGTAGCCTGGACACCGTTGCTGTGAACCAGGAGTGAACAAATAAGCCTGCCGTTAATACTTCTATGTTTCTCCAATTTGAGGGCTACTGATTTGAGGTATCGATTCTTTAGGTGATTTAGAGTCATGCGAAAACACAAGCACCTCTGCAGGGCTTTGAAGAACTCATTTGACTCACAGAATCCCTATTCATATTTGTTGGAGTGCAGGAACCTAACAGAGGAAGGCAAGAGTCTTCATCCACAATGAATGATATTTTTTGCCATTCTGGTTTTGGAAGCTCACATGGGATCATTCTTAAGATCCATCAGGTGCTGAGAATCTAAGTCACAGCCACACACAGGACCAAGAGGCTGATAAAGACACATCCCTTTCCAAAGCAATTATGCAAAGAACCACAGGTGAGGCCCATTCATTTCCATTTGAAAACTGTTTTCTTCAGGCTTCACAAAGGGGTGGCCTGAGGCAAAGACCTTCCTGACATTCACTGCAAAACAACAATAAGTAAGCAAAAAGCCCAAAGCAGTGTTTCTGCACTGAGACTTTCCTGGTCACACTGATATCTGAGTTTTCTGAGATGCTCGCCATTCTCTTCAACTATCCTTTACATGGCCATGTCACAGAGCTTGGAGGTGATACATATTTTGGACACAAATCCCTCAGCCCATTCTGGAGAGTGGCCAGAATTCAGGAAGAAAACAACAACTTAGAAAGATAGCAGGTGTTGCACATCGATAAGACAAGCTGCAGTCCATTCATATATTGGGCAGGATGAATTATAGGGAAGATTTATACTAGACAGGACACATCCATTAATGCATTCTCTTTTCTAATGTCTACAACAACGGACACAGTGGGATACACATAAACAGAAACACTCGCCTTGTCAAATGACTTACTAGAAACTGTCTGCTCCAAACCAAACAAACCGCCTTTTCAATCTATTCTCAGAACATGAGACAATACAACAAACCCACACCCACTCCCACAAAGGCACCTCCTTCCCCCAAGTAGGTCTGTGACTATCCAGAGTGTCCTCTGACTGGTGGGCCATACTATGTTCCCCCGAAATGGCCTGTCTTCTCTCAGATCTTGTTTCCTTGACCAACTCTGTGAAGATGTCAGGAAAAAGTGGTTAGCCACTACCTGTTTTCTCAGGAAAGGTCCATCTTGAGATCTTTCCTGGCATTTGGCCATCCTCACATCATTAGGTACCAAGAAAACTGACTATGTCCTTGGTAAATCCAAACAAGTGAGCCCACTGGGCCTGGGACTGGGACTGCCTCTGGGTGCCTGGCTTCTTCGATACCAAGTTCAGAGAGTTCCATCACCAAGGAAATGAGGTATGTCACATTCTTTGGAACTGAATGAGGTCACTGCCTTGGCAACCACTTTGTCCTAACAGTTGCTTCCAAGGGTTACATAAGATGGAGGTTTCCCCTAATTCCTGTGACACTTTCATAAGGTAGAATGTATATCAACCATTGGCACCCAGGAACAGCTCTCCACTCAGGCCTGGATTGTTCCACCTTGTCTACAATAAGAAGAGAGAGGCAGATTCAGACACATCCCTTCATCCTGACCAGGTTGTTTGCCGTGGAAGTTGACTTTTGCTCTCTCTGGTGCTTCATACCTGCCTACAACTTCTCCAGGTATCATTTGTGCATGGACATTTGAGGTTCTCATCTGGTGGAAGATCCCCAACTTTCCTGTATTGTAAGAACCCCTCTGTCCCTGCTCTTCTGTAAAATGATTGAGGGAACAGTGTATACTTGGGGTTAAAAACAGGTTTGATTTGGTGACGAATGATTCTGTGCGATGCATAATGGGATTGGGAACCTGCAATATTTACAAGAATATAGAGGTGAAATATAAGTATGAAAAAAGAAATCTAGGTATGCTTTGAAGCCCAGAAGGGTTTTGCCCTTGATTGGGATACTTAGCTTTGAATTATGTTCTGCAAAGATGTCTCAGATAATTTGATATACAATGGCATAGGACCTTGTACATTGGATGATTGAATTTAGAAGAGAACATCCAGTCAAAAAGGGATATTCAGTAGGTTTAGGAAGATAGTCGGTAGGTTTAGGAAGACGAGTGAGTATAGGATTTGGACCAAAAGTTCTTTAGCAATAGACTTTTGGTTATAGAGTGAATGTAAATGTCAGCACATATGAAGAGTCAGACACTATGTTGAACTGGGGAAAATATGTAGAAAAGCAGATATCAATGGAAACATTACGAAAGCAGGCAAAGTATAAAGTGAGGGATAGAATTAGACATTTTCAACAGGGTTGAGTTTCAATATATCAATTAGGAAAAAACAAATATGTAGTCACCAATAGGAGTGACAATTGACAGCATTAGGCAACCTGGACATGGATGTTTTTAGAAATCCATGTTCACTTTCCATTTAGGCTTTGGTACAATCATAAGTGTGACCTTTCCATTTTTTGTCCAGAATATTACTGTGATAATGAGGTGACATGAGTATTTCTTTCACCATTTCTGGGAGCAATATATTGAAGATGTAAAATTAGAATCGGGGGTACAAATAGGTGTACCCTGTTTCTATGAACATAGAGAAAAACCACGAATAGACCATACTGTGAATAAATAATATAACTTTTTTGAACTTTAAATAATGAATTGAACTGATATCTGAAAAATAAAAGGAAATTGTATATTGATATACAATCATTCATTCCAACCAGTTATATATCTAATGGAAATATTAGTGTTTTGGTTTATCATGAAGAGTGTGTGAGTTTTGCTTCAAAATGATTATGGAAATTCAAAATAATGTGTTTGGAAAGAAGTCTCATGAAAAGACCAGTCAAGAAACCCTCACAATACATGTGTTCTGAAGCAAGAAGTGATTAATGTTGAAACAAATGCCTATTAATTTGTGAACTTGGGGATGAAATGTATATCCTATGATGTGCAAAAACTGAAGAAACAATAATGTACCAGTGTCGAATACAAATGAATGACAAATTACATATCATGTCCCATAGGAGTCTACTTGCATTGATGTTAGACTGGGTCAGATACTGTAGAATAATGAGGATTTGTATGCACCCTTCACTGAAGTTAGCAGTCAGTACTAGGGAACAAATATGTATTTCAGGTGGATGAATATTTCTGATTATAATCTTCTGAAAAGTGGATTATAAATCAACATACATGAACATGAATGAATTTAGAGAGTGTATACTAGACACATATATTTCATATTTGGAAAACTTTGGAGAGTATATCTATATCTATATCTATACACACACACACACACACACACACACACACACACAACACTCACAGACATTAAAAAGTACCAATATAAATGCCAATCGAAATTCATCAGTAAATATATATCATCCACAGATGCAAAAATATTTATGTTACTGAACATGAGTTTATGTATAATGTTGTTCTTCTAGGATGCTCTCTTATAGGTTGAATTTTCATTTCCAACAGCATTTAGGAGGAGTGAACACTTCTCACAATTTGTATCTGCCAAGACATGCACCTTACAAAAATGTACGTGTGATACCTGGTAGGATTCTATATATGCATATAAATATACATGTGTGAATAAGCTACAGAAATTGGAAACAAGTATTCACATATTTGTTAAGTTTAAAAACACATGGAGAATATTTCAATTAAAATTTGACTAGATGTATAACTCCTACCTTATATAATGCAAATGTCAAGTCCAACTATAGAACATGTCTCCTCTGAAGTGCTTGTATTTCTATTGTGTTGGGTTAATTTTCCCCATTATATTAGGATGAATAGTCTGAGTCTACTAGGTATGGGTTAGTGTCAGGGATTCAGTACTTCGAATGAAAAATTGGAAAATGAATCCAATGTGTATGTAAATATATGCTGCACAAATATCCTCCCGCTCTCATCGAAAACAATGCCTTGACATTACCTTCACCCCAAGTAAGACACAATTAGAGGAGAAGAGTTACACAATCAGTGAATACATATCTGGAATGGAAAATGCTCAGGAGTTCACAACCTTGGAGGTGGTTTAGGAGTTTCCAAAAGTAAGGGACATGGTAAACACTCCACAAACATGTAACTCTGCTGGCGTAAAAACTTTTTGAGAAACTGCCTCTGAGCTTCCGCAATTGAAATATATGTTGTTTTCATGAGATTTGGCTTCTTTTGTAGTGAGACCATCAAAGCTGGGTCTGCATCTATGTGACCTGGAGGACATGGTTTCTTATTTTCCAATGAACAAGATGAAGCAGTGCTGAATCCTCTCTTTATAGGTAAACTGAGGCCACTGGGGAATAAGTGTCTCCCCGTCTCCCCGTGTGGACTGTGAAGCCATTAGGTCCTCCTCCACTTTTTGTGGTTTTTAGGCTGCTGCACTGTGAGTTTGGTATTTGTTTCACGAAATACTAGCAGCTAAACTGGGACACAGTGCTGGAGGGAGTTCTGTCACGTGTGGTGGGTCAGGGTCTGCAAGAGAATGCACCAACTAGGCTTCTATCTCTCACAGCTTGCCCCATTGCCCCCTTGTCCATATCAACCTGATTCTTAATTTTCCTCTTAAAACTCTCCATATAACAAGATGCCTTTACATATAAGGGTCTGCTGGCAGCACCATGTCAGTTACAAGCCATTTGGAATCCAATGGTAGATCCACATGGCCCTACCACGGATGTTTTATCAAACACCTCCCCAGCACTGCTCTAGACCCACTACTCAGCAGGCTCCAACTTACTGGCATCTCTGTTCTACACCATTTTCATGAAACTCAGTAAATCAAGGCAATGTCTGGTATACTCATGATCAGCAATTGGACATCCAATGTTTCTCCAGTGCCACCTGGTCATAGGAATTTCAAAAATTTCATGGTATTTATCTAGCCATTTTTCAAGCATGAAGTTGGAGGCACTGTGGGTTTCAATTCATTCAGCCAACATTAAATGGTGAGGAAGCTCATTACAATGAAATCTCTGGAGAAATCTCACAGGCAAGGCTTCCCAAAGAATGGACAAAAGGTCACATTAGGCCAGGCCCATTGAGGTCTACAATGTGAGGTGCATGTGTGTTTTGACTCTCAACTATGGCTAACATTTCTTTAATTATAAAATCATGTGATATCCTTGCTGAGATTCCCAGGCCTCTGTGGAAATCTACCCGGGGCCTAGGTCTCAGTTTCCAAGAGCGACTTTCATGCGTGGCCTCTTAAAATCCCAACAAAATTCATAGCAATGCTTCTCTGAGTTCAGTTCCAAAACCCAGTGTTTAAGGGGAATCACACCAGAGTTCAAGCCCACGTGGAACCAGTCATTTTTTCCAATGCCACACAAATGACCAACATTAAAACCAAAACACTCCCACATGGCCCTCACCTTATTCCATATAGTCAATCATCTTAAACTCTGGCTGGAGGTTTCCATGAGGGGTGCAGCCCAAGACAGTGTCCAAAATCAGCTTGTTTGCCCCTCATTTGCCTAAAGTCAGGGTAGCCTGGACACCGTTGCTGTGAACCAGAAGTGAACAAATAAGCCTGCCGTTAATACTTCTATGTTTCTCCAATTTGAGGGCTACTGATTTGAGGTATCGATTCTTTAGGTGATTTAGAGTCATGCGAAAACACAAGCACCTCTGCAGGGCTTTGAAGAACTCATTTGACTCACAGAATCCCTATTCATATTTGTTGGAGTGCAGGAACCTAACAGAGGAAGGCAAGAGTCTTCATCCACAATGAATGATATTTTTTGCCATTCTGGTTTTGGAAGCTCACATGGGATCATTCTTAAGATCCATCAGGTGCTGAGAATCTAAGTCACAGCCACACACAGGACCAAGAGGCTGATAAAGACACATCCCTTTCCAAAGCAATTAAGCAAAGAACCACAGGTGAGGCCCATTCATTTCCATTTGAAAACTGTTTTCTTCAGGCTTCACAAAGGGGTGGCCTGAGGCAAAGACCTTCCTGACATTCACTGCAAAACAACAATAAGTAAGCAAAAAGCCCAAAGCAGTGTTTCTGCACTGAGACTTTCCTGGTCACACTGATATCTGAGTTTTCTGAGATGCTCGCCATTCTCTTCAACTATCCTTTACATGGCCATGTCACAGAGCTTGGAGGTGATACATATTTTGGACACAAATCCCTGAGCCCATTCTGGAGAGTGGCCAGAATTCAGGAAGAAAACAACAACTTAGAAAGATAGCAGGTGTTGCACATCGATAAGACAAGCTGCAGTCCATTCATATATTGGGCAGGATGAATTATAGGGAAGATTTATACTAGACAGGACACATCCATTAATGCATTCTCTTTTCTAATGTCTACAACAACGGACACAGTGGGATACACATAAACAGAAACACTCGCCTTGTCAAATGACTTACTAGAAACTGTCTGCTCCAAACCAAACAAACCGCCTTTTCAATCTATTCTCAGAACATGAGACAATACAACAAACCCACACCCACTCCCACAAAGGCACCTCCTTCCCCCAAGTAGGTCTGTGACTATCCAGAGTGTCCTCCTACTGGTGGGCCATACTATGTTCCCCCGAAATGGCCTGTCTTCTCTCAGATCTTGTTTCCTTGACCAACTCTGTGAAGATGTCAGGAAAAAGTGGTTAGCCACTACCTGTTTTCTCAGGAAAGGTCCATCTTGAGAGCTTTCCTGGCATTTGGCCATCCTCACATCATTAGGTACCAAGAAAACTGACTATGTCCTTGGTAAATCCAAACAAGTGAGCCCACTGGGCCTGGGACTGGGACTGCCTCTGGGTGCCTGGCTTCTTCGATACCAAGTTCAGAGAGTTCCATCACCAAGGAAATGAGGTATGTCACATTCTTTGGAACTGAATGAGGTCACTGCCTTGGCAACCACTTTGTCCTAACAGTTGCTTCCAAGGGTTACATAAGATGGAGGTTTCCCCTAATTCCTGTGACACTTTCATAAGGTAGAATGTATATCAACCATTGGCACCCAGGAACAGCTCTCCACTCAGGCCTGGATTGTTCCACCTTGTCTACAATAAGAAGAGAGAGGCAGATTCAGACACATCCCTTCATCCTGACCAGGTTGTTTGCCGTGGAAGTTGACTTTTGCTCTCTCAGGTGCTTCATACCTGCCTACAACTTCTCCAGGTATCATTTGTGCATGGACATTTGAGGTTCTCATCTGGTGGAAGATCCCCAACTTTCCTGTATTGTAAGAACCCCTCTGTCCCTGCTCTTCTGTAAAATGATTGAGGGAACAGTGTATACTTGGGGTTAAAAACAGGTTTGATTTGGTGACGAATGATTCTGTGCGATGCATAATGGGATTGGGAACCTGCAATATTTACAAGAATATAGAGGTGAAATATAAGTATGAAAAAAGAAATCTAGGTATGCTTTGAAGCCCAGAAGGGTTTTGCCCTTGATTGGGATACTTAGCTTTGAATTATGTTCTGCAAAGATGTCTCAGATAATTTGATATACAATGGCATAGGACCTTGTACATTGGATGATTGAATTTAGAAGAGAACATCCAGTCAAAAAGGGATATTCAGTAGGTTTAGGAAGATAGTCGGTAGGTTTAGGAAGACGAGTGAGTATAGGATTTGGACCAAAAGTTCTTTAGCAATAGACTTTTGGTTATAGAGTGAATGTAAATGTCAGCACATATGAAGAGTCAGACACTATGTTGAACTGGGGAAAATATGTAGAAAAGCAGATATCAATGGAAACATTACGAAAGCAGGCAAAGTATAAAGTGAGGGATAGAATTAGACATTTTCAACAGGGTTGAGTTTCAATATATCAATTAGGAAAAAACAAATATGTAGTCACCAATAGGAGTGACAATTGACAGCATTAGGCAACCTGGACATGGATGTTTTTAGAAATCCATGTTCACTTTCCATTTAGGCTTTGGTACAATCATAAGTGTGACCTTTCCATTTTTTGTCCAGAATATTACTGTGATAATGAGGTGACATGAGTATTTCTTTCACCATTTCTGGGAGCAATATATTGAAGATGTAAAATTAGAATCGGGGGTACAAATAGGTGTACCCTGTTTCTATGAACATAGAGAAAAACCACGAATAGACCATACTGTGAATAAATAATATAACTTTTTTGAACTTTAAATAATGAATTGAACTGATATCTGAAAAATAAAAGGAAATTGTATATTGATATACAATCATTCATTCCAACCAGTTATATATCTAATGGAAATATTAGTGTTTTGGTTTATCATGAAGAGTGTGTGAGTTTTGCTTCAAAATGATTATGGAAATTCAAAATAATGTGTTTGGAAAGAAGTCTCATGAAAAGACCAGTCAAGAAACCCTCACAATACATGTGTTCTGAAGCAAGAAGTGATTAATGTTGAAACAAATGCCTATTAATTTGTGAACTTGGGGATGAAATGTATATCCTATGATGTGCAAAAACTGAAGAAACAATAATGTACCAGTGTCGAATACAAATGAATGACAAATTACATATCATGTCCCATAGGAGTCTACTTGCATTGATGTTAGACTGGGTCAGATACTGTAGAATAATGAGGATTTGTATGCACCCTTCACTGAAGTTAGCAGTCAGTACTAGGGAACAAATATGTATTTCAGGTGGATGAATATTTCTGATTATAATCTTCTGAAAAGTGGATTATAAATCAACATACATGAACATGAATGAATTTAGAGAGTGTATACTAGACACATATATTTCATATTTGGAAAACTTTGGAGAGTATATCTATATCTATATCTATACACACACACACACACACACACACACACACACACAACACTCACAGACATTAAAAAGTACCAATATAAATGCCAATCGAAATTCATCAGTAAATATATATCATCCACAGATGCAAAAATATTTATGTTACTGAACATGAGTTTATGTATAATGTTGTTCTTCTAGGATGCTCTCTTATAGGTTGAATTTTCATTTCCAACAGCATTTAGGAGGAGTGAACACTTCTCACAATTTGTATCTGCCAAGACATGCACCTTACAAAAATGTACGTGTGATACCTGGTAGGATTCTATATATGCATATAAATATACATGTGTGAATAAGCTACAGAAATTGGAAACAAGTATTCACATATTTGTTAAGTTTAAAAACACATGGAGAATATTTCAATTAAAATTTGACTAGATGTATAACTCCTACCTTATATAATGCAAATGTCAAGTCCAACTATAGAACATGTCTCCTCTGAAGTGCTTGTATTTCTATTGTGTTGGGTTAATTTTCCCCATTATATTAGGATGAATAGTCTGAGTCTACTAGGTATGGGTTAGTGTCAGGGATTCAGTACTTCGAATGAAAAATTGGAAAATGAATCCAATGTGTATGTAAATATATGCTGCACAAATATCCTCCCGCTCTCATCGAAAACAATGCCTTGACATTACCTTCACCCCAAGTAAGACACAATTAGAGGAGAAGAGTTACACAATCAGTGAATACATATCTGGAATGGAAAATGCTCAGGAGTTCACAACCTTGGAGGTGGTTTAGGAGTTTCCAAAAGTAAGGGACATGGTAAACACTCCACAAACATGTAACTCTGCTGGCGTAAAAACTTTTTGAGAAACTGCCTCTGAGCTTCCGCAATTGAAATATATGTTGTTTTCATGAGATTTGGCTTCTTTTGTAGTGAGACCATCAAAGCTGGGTCTGCATCTATGTGACCTGGAGGACATGGTTTCTTATTTTCCAATGAACAAGATGAAGCAGTGCTGAATCCTCTCTTTATAGGTAAACTGAGGCCACTGGGGAATAAGTGTCTCCCCGTCTCCCCGTGTGGACTGTGAAGCCATTAGGTCCTCCTCCACTTTTTGTGGTTTTTAGGCTGCTGCACTGTGAGTTTGGTATTTGTTTCACGAAATACTAGCAGCTAAACTGGGACACAGTGCTGGAGGGAGTTCTGTCACGTGTGGTGGGTCAGGGTCTGCAAGAGAATGCACCAACTAGGCTTCTATCTCTCACAGCTTGCCCCATTGCCCCCTTGTCCATATCAACCTGATTCTTAATTTTCCTCTTAAAACTCTCCATATAACAAGATGCCTTTACATATAAGGGTCTGCTGGCAGCACCATGTCAGTTACAAGCCATTTGGAATCCAATGGTAGATCCACATGGCCCTACCACGGATGTTTTATCAAACACCTCCCCAGCACTGCTCTAGACCCACTACTCAGCAGGCTCCAACTTACTGGCATCTCTGTTCTACACCATTTTCATGAAACTCAGTAAATCAAGGCAATGTCTGGTATACTCATGATCAGCAATTGGACATCCAATGTTTCTCCAGTGCCACCTGGTCATAGGAATTTCAAAAATTTCATGGTATTTATCTAGCCATTTTTCAAGCATGAAGTTGGAGGCACTGTGGGTTTCAATTCATTCAGCCAACATTAAATGGTGAGGAAGCTCATTACAATGAAATCTCTGGAGAAATCTCACAGGCAAGGCTTCCCAAAGAATGGACAAAAGGTCACATTAGGCCAGGCCCATTGAGGTCTACAATGTGAGGTGCATGTGTGTTTTGACTCTCAACTATGGCTAACATTTCTTTAATTATAAAATCATGTGATATCCTTGCTGAGATTCCCAGGCCTCTGTGGAAATCTACCCGGGGCCTAGGTCTCAGTTTCCAAGAGCGACTTTCATGCGTGGCCTCTTAAAATCCCAACAAAATTCATAGCAATGCTTCTCTGAGTTCAGTTCCAAAACCCAGTGTTTAAGGGGAATCACACCAGAGTTCAAGCCCACGTGGAACCAGTCATTTTTTCCAATGCCACACAAATGACCAACATTAAAACCAAAACACTCCCACATGGCCCTCACCTTATTCCATATAGTCAATCATCTTAAACTCTGGCTGGAGGTTTCCATGAGGGGTGCAGCCCAAGACAGTGTCCAAAATCAGCTTGTTTGCCCCTCATTTGCCTAAAGTCAGGGTAGCCTGGACACCGTTGCTGTGAACCAGAAGTGAACAAATAAGCCTGCCGTTAATACTTCTATGTTTCTCCAATTTGAGGGCTACTGATTTGAGGTATCGATTCTTTAGGTGATTTAGAGTCATGCGAAAACACAAGCACCTCTGCAGGGCTTTGAAGAACTCATTTGACTCACAGAATCCCTATTCATATTTGTTGGAGTGCAGGAACCTAACAGAGGAAGGCAAGAGTCTTCATCCACAATGAATGATATTTTTTGCCATTCTGGTTTTGGAAGCTCACATGGGATCATTCTTAAGATCCATCAGGTGCTGAGAATCTAAGTCACAGCCACACACAGGACCAAGAGGCTGATAAAGACACATCCCTTTCCAAAGCAATTAAGCAAAGAACCACAGGTGAGGCCCATTCATTTCCATTTGAAAACTGTTTTCTTCAGGCTTCACAAAGGGGTGGCCTGAGGCAAAGACCTTCCTGACATTCAGTGCAAAACAACAATAAGTAAGCAAAAAGCCCAAAGCAGTGTTTCTGCACTGAGACTTTCCTGGTCACACTGATATCTGAGTTTTCTGAGATGCTCGCCATTCTCTTCAACTATCCTTTACATGGCCATGTCACAGAGCTTGGAGGTGATACATATTTTGGACACAAATCCCTGAGCCCATTCTGGAGAGTGGCCAGAATTCAGGAAGAAAACAACAACTTAGAAAGATAGCAGGTGTTGCACATCGATAAGACAAGCTGCAGTCCATTCATATATTGGGCAGGATGAATTATAGGGAAGATTTATACTAGACAGGACACATCCATTAATGCATTCTCTTTTCTAATGTCTACAACAACGGACACAGTGGGATATACATAAACAGAAACACTCGCCTTGTCAAATGACTTACTAGAAACTGTCTGCTCCAAACCAAACAAACCATCTTTTCAATCTATTCTCAGAACATGAGACAATACAACAAACCCACACCCACTCCCACAAAGGCACCTCCTTCCCCCAAGTAGGTCTGTGACTATCCAGAGTGTCCTCTGACTGGTGGGCCATACTATGTTCCCCCGAAATGGCCTGTCTTCTCTCAGATCTTGTTTCCTTGACCAACTCTGTGAAGATGTCAGGAAAAAGTGGTTAGCCACTACCTGTTTTCTCAGGAAAGGTCCATCTTGAGAGCTCTCCTGGCATTTGGCCATCCTCACATCATTAGGTACCAAGAAAACTGACTATGTCCTTGGTAAATCCAAACAAGTGAGCCCACTGGGCCTGGGACTGGGACTGCCTCTGGGTGCCTGGCTTCTTGGATACCAAGTTCAGAGAGTTCCATCACCAAGGAAATGAGGTATGTCACATTCTTTGGAACTGAATGAGGTCACTGCCTTGGCAACCACTTTGTCCTAACAGTTGCTTCCAAGGGTTACATAAGATGGAGGTTTCCCCTACTTCCTGTGACACTTTCATAAGGTAGAATGTATATCAACCATTGGCACCCCGGAACAGCTCTCTACTCAGGCCTGGATTGTTCCACCTTGTCTACAATAAGAAGAGAGAGGCAGATTCAGACACATCCCTTCATCCTGACCAGGTTGTTTGCCATGGAAGTTGACTTTTGCTCTCTCAGGTGCTTCATACCTGCCTACAACTTCTCCAGGTATCATTTGTGCATGGACATTTGAGGTTCTCATCTGGTGGAAGATCCCCAACTTTCCTGTATTGTAAGAACCCCTCTGTCCCAGCTCTTCTGTAAAATGATTGAGGGAACAGTGTATACTTGGGGTTAAAGACAGGTTTGATTTGGTGACGAATGATTCTGTGCGATGCATAATGGGATTGGGAACCTGCAATATTTACAAGAATATAGAGGTGAAATATAAGTAGGAAAAAAGAAATCTAGGTATGCTTTGAAGCCCAGAAGGGTTTTGCCCTTGATTGGGATACTTAGCTTTGAATTATGTTCTGCAAAGATGTCTCAGATAATTTGATATACAATGGCATAGGACCTTGTACATTGGATGATTGAATTTAGAAGAGAACATCCAGTCAAAAAGGGATATTCAGTAGGTTTAGGAAGATAGTCGGTAGGTTTAGGAAGACTAGTGAGTATAGGATTTGGACCAAAAGTTCTTTAGCAATAGACTTTTGGTTATAGAGTGAATGTAAATGTCAGCACATATGAAGAGTCAGACACTATGTTGAACTGGGGAAAATATGTAGAAAAGCAGATATCAATGGAAACATTACGAAAGCAGGCAAAGTATAAAGTGAGGGATAGAATTAGACATTTTCAACGGGGTTGAGTTTCAATATATAAATTAGGAAAAAACAAATATGTAGTCACCAATAGGAGTGACAATTGACAGCATTAGGCAACCTGGACATGGATGTTTTTAGAAATCCATGTTCACTTTCCATTTAGGCTTTGGTACAATCATAAGTGTGACCTTTCCATTTTTTGTCCAAAATATTACTGTGATAATGAGGTGACATGAGTATTTCTTTCACCATTTCTGGGAGCAATATATTGAAGATGTAAAATTAGAATCGGGGGTACAAATAGGTGTACCCTGTTTCTATGAACATAGAGAAAAACCACGAATAGACCATACTGTGAATAAATAATATAACTTTTTTGAACTTTAAATAATGAATTGAACTGATATCTGAAAAATAAAAGGAAATTGTATATTGATATACAATCATTCATTCCAACCAGTTATATATCTAATGGAAATATTAGTGTTTTGGTTTATCATGAAGAGTGTGTGAGTTTTGCTTCAAAATGATTATGGAAATTCAAAATAATGTGTTTGGAAAGAAGTCTCATGAAAAGACCAGTCAAGAAACCCTCACAATACATGTGTTCTGAAGCAAGAAGTGATTAATGTTGAAACAAATGCCTATTAATTTGTGAACTTGGGGATGAAATGTATATCCTATGATGTGCAAAAACTGAAGAAACAATAATGTACCAGTGTCGAATACAAATGAATGACAAATTACATATCATGTCCCATAGGAGTCTACTTGCATTGATGTTAGACTGGGTCAGATACTGTAGAATAATGAGGATTTGTATGCACCCTTCACTGAAGTTAGCAGTCAGTACTAGGGAACAAATATGTATTTCAGGTGGATGAATATTTCTGATTATAATCTTCTGAAAAGTGGATTATAAATCAACATACATGAACATGAATGAATTTAGAGAGTGTATACTAGACACATATATTTCATATTTGGAAAACTTTGGAGAGTATATCTATATCTATATCTATACACACACACACACACACACACACACACACACACACACACAACACTCACAGACATTAAAAAGTACCAATATAAATGCCAATCGAAATTCATCAGTAAATATATATCATCCACAGATGCAAAAATATTTATGTTACTGAACATGAGTTTATGTATAATGTTGTTCTTCTAGGACGCTCTCTTATAGGTTGAATTTTCATTTCCAACAGCATTTAGGAGGAGTGAACACTTCTCACAATTTGTATCTGCCAAGACATGCACCTTACAAAAATGTACGTGTGATACCTGGTAGGATTCTATATATGCATATAAATATACATGTGTGAATAAGCTACAGAAATTGGAAACAAGTATTCACATATTTGTTAAGTTTAAAAACACATGGAGAATATTTCAATTAAAATTTGACTAGATGTATAACTCCTACCTTATATAATGCAAATGTCAAGTCCAACTATAGAACATGTCTCCTCTGAAGTGCTTGTATTTCTATTGTGTTGGGTTAATTTTCCCCATTATATTAGGATGAATAGTCTGAGTCTACTAGGTATGGGTTAGTGTCAGGGATTCAGTACTTCGAATGAAAAATTGGAAAATGAATCCAATGTGTATGTAAATATATGCTGCACAAATATCCTCCCGCTCTCATCCAAAACAATGCCTTGACATTACCTTCACCCCAAGTAAGACACAATTAGAGGAGAAGAGTTACACAATCAGTGAATACATATCTGGAATGGAAAATGCTCAGGAGTTCACAACCTTGGAGGTGGTTTAGGAGTTTCCAATAGTAAGGGACATGGTAAACACTCCACAAACATGTAACTCTGCTGGCCTAAAAACTTTTTGAGAAACTGCCTCTGAGCTTCCGCAATTGAAATATATGTTGTTTTCATGAGATTTGGCTTCTTTTGTTGTGAGACCATCAAAGCTGGGTCTGCATCTATGTGACCTGGAGGACATGGTTTCTTATTTTCCAATGAACAAGATGAAGCAGTGCTGAATCCTCTCTTTATAGGTAAACTGAGGCCACTGGGGAATAAGTGTCTCCCCGTCTCCCCGTGTGGACTGTGAAGCCATTAGGTCCTCCTCCACTTTTTGTGGTTTTTAGGCTGCTGCACTGTGAGTTTGGTATTTGTTTCACGAAATACTAGCAGCTAAACTGGGACACAGTGCTGGAGGGAGTTCTGTCACGTGTGGTGGGTCAGGGTCTGCAAGAGAATGCACCAACTAGGCTTCTATCTCTCACAGCTTGCCCCATTGCCCCCTTGTCCATATCAACCTGATTCTTAATTTTCCTCTTAAAACTCTCCATATAACAAGATGCCTTTACATATAAGGGTCTGCTGGCAGCACCATGTCAGTTACAAGCCATTTGGAATCCAATGGTAGATCCACATGGCCCTACCACGGATGTTTTATCAAACACCTCCCCAGCACTGCTCTAGACCCACTACTCAGCAGGCTCCAACTTACTGGCATCTCTGTTCTACACCATTTTCATGAAACTCAGTAAATCAAGGCAATGTCTGGTATACTCATGATCAGCAATTGGACATCCAATGTTTCTCCAGTGCCACCTGGTCATAGGAATTTCAAAAATTTCATGGTATTTATCTAGCCATTTTTCAAGCATGAAGTTGGAGGCACTGTGGGTTTCAATTCATTCAGCAAACATTAAATGGTGAGGAAGCTCATTACAATGAAATCTCTGGAGAAATCTCACAGGCAAGGCTTCCCAAAGAATGGACAAAAGGTCACATTAGGCCAGGCCCATTGAGGTCTACAATGTGAGGTGCATGTGTGTTTTGACTCTCAACTATGGCTAACATTTCTTTAAGAATAAAATCATGTGATATCCTTGCTGAGATTCCCAGGCCTCTGTGGAAATCTACCCGGGGCCTAGGTCTCAGTTTCCAAGAGCGACTTTCATGCGTGGCCTCTTAAAATCCCAACAAAATTCATAGCAATGCTTCTCTGAGTTCAGTTCCAAAACCCAGTGTTTAAGGGGAATCACACCAGAGTTCAAGCCCACGTGGAACCAGTCATTTTTTCCAATGCCACACAAATGACCAACATTAAAACCAAAACACTCCCACATGGCCCTCACCTTATTCCATATAGTCAATCATCTTAAACTCTGGCTGGAGGTTTCCATGAGGGGTGCAGCCCAAGACAGTGTCCAAAATCAGCTTGTTTGCCCCTCATTTGCCTAAAGTCAGGGTAGCCTGGACACCGTTGCTGTGAACCAGAAGTGAACAAAAAAGCCTGCCGTTAATACTTCTATGTTTCTCCAATTTGAGGGCTACTGATTTGAGGTATCGATTCTTTAGGTGATTTAGAGTCATGCGAAAACACAAGCACCTCTGCAGGGCTTTGAAGAACTCATTTGACTCACAGAATCCCTATTCATATTTGTTGGAGTGCAGGAACCTAACAGAGGAAGGCAAGAGTCTTCATCCACAATGAATGATATTTTTTGCCATTCTGGTTTTGGAAGCTCACATGGGATCATTCTTAAGATCCATCAGGTGCTGAGAATCTAAGTCACAGCCACACACAGGACCAAGAGGCTGATAAAGACACATCCCTTTCCAAAGCAATTAAGCAAAGAACCACAGGTGAGGCCCATTCATTTCCATTTGAAAACTGTTTTCTTCAGGCTTCACAAAGGGGTGGCCTGAGGCAAAGACCTTCCTGACATTCAGTGCAAAACAACAATAAGTAAGCAAAAAGCCCAAAGCAGTGTTTCTGCACTGAGACTTTCCTGGTCACACTGATATCTGAGTTTTCTGAGATGCTCGCCATTCTCTTCAACTATCCTTTACATGGCCATGTCACAGAGCTTGGAGGTGATACATATTTTGGACACAAATCCCTGAGCCCATTCTGGAGAGTGGCCAGAATTCAGGAAGAAAACAACAACTTAGAAAGATAGCAGGTGTTGCACATCGATAAGACAAGCTGCAGTCCATTCATATATTGGGCAGGATGAATTATAGGGAAGATTTATACTAGACAGGACACATCCATTAATGCATTCTCTTTTCTAATGTCTACAACAACGGACACAGTGGGATACACATAAACAGAAACACTCGCCTTGTCAAATGACTTACTAGAAACTGTCTGCTCCAAACCAAACAAACCACCTTTTCAATCTATTCTCAGAACATGAGACAATACAACAAACCCACACCCACTCCCACAAAGGCACCTCCTTCCCCCAAGTAGGTCTGTGACTATCCAGAGTGTCCTCTGACTGGTGGGCCATACTATGTTCCCCCGAAATGGCCTGTCTTCTCTCAGATCTTGTTTCCTTGACCAACTCTGTGAAGATGTCAGGAAAAAGTGGTTAGCCACTACCTGTTTTCTCAGGAAAGGTCCATCTTGAGAGCTCTCCTGGCATTTGGCCATCCTCACATCATTAGGTACCAAGAAAACTGACTCTGTCCTTGGTAAATCCAAACAAGTGAGCCCACTGGGCCTGGGACTGGGACTGCCTCTGGGTGCCTGGCTTCTTGGATACCAAGTTCAGAGAGTTCCATCACCAAGGAAATGAGGTATGTCACATTCTTTGGAACTGAATGAGGTCACTGCCTTGGCAACCACTTTGTCCTAACAGTTGCTTCCAAGGGTTACATAAGATGGAGGTTTCCCCTACTTCCTGTGACACTTTCATAAGGTAGAATGTATATCAACCATTGGCACCCGGGAACAGCTCTCCACTCAGGCCTGGATTGTTCCACCTTGTCTACAATAAGAAGAGAGAGGCAGATTCAGACACATCCCTTCATCCTGACCAGGTTGTTTGCCATGGAAGTTGACTTTTGCTCTCTCAGGTGCTTCATACCTGCCTACAACTTCTCCAGGTATCATTTGTGCATGGACATTTGAGGTTCTCATCTGGTGGAAGATCCCCAACTTTCCTGTATTGTAAGAACCCCTCTGTCCCTGCTCTTCTGTAAAATGATTGAGGGAACAGTGTATACTTGGGGTTAAAAACAGGTTTGATTTGGTGACGAATGATTCTGTGCGATGCATAATGGGATTGGGAACCTGCAATATTTACAAGAATATAGAGGTGAAATATAAGTAGGAAAAAAGAAATCTAGGTATGCTTTGAAGCCCAGAAGGGTTTTGCCCTTGATTGGGATACTTAGCTTTGAATTATGTTCTGCAAAGATGTCTCAGATAATTTGATATACAATGGCATAGGACCTTGTACATTGGATGATTGAATTTAGAAGAGAACATCCAGTCAAAAAGGGATATTCAGTAGGTTTAGGAAGATAGTCGGTAGGTTTAGGAAGACTAGTGAGTATAGGATTTGGACCAAAAGTTCTTTAGCAATAGACTTTTGGTTATAGAGTGAATGTAAATGTCAGCACATATGAAGAGTCAGACACTATGTTGAACTGGGGAAAATATGTAGAAAAGCAGATATCAATGGAAACATTACGAAAGCAGGCAAAGTATAAAGTGAGGGATAGAATTAGACATTTTCAACAGGGTTGAGTTTCAATATATAAATTAGGAAAAAACAAATATGTAGTCACCAATAGGAGTGACAATTGACAGCATTAGGCAACCTGGACATGGATGTTTTTAGAAATCCATGTTCACTTTCCATTTAGGCTTTGGTACAATCATAAGTGTGACCTTTCCATTTTTTGTCCAAAATATTACTGTGATAATGAGGTGACATGAGTATTTCTTTCACCATTTCTGGGAGCAATATATTGAAGATGTAAAATTAGAATCGGGGGTACAAATAGGTGTACCCTGTTTCTATGAACATAGAGAAAAACCACGAATAGACCATACTGTGAATAAATAATATAACTTTTTTGAACTTTAAATAATGAATTGAACTGATATCTGAAAAATAAAAGGAAATTGTATATTGATATACAATCATTCATTCCAACCAGTTATATATCTAATGGAAATATTAGTGTTTTGGTTTATCATGAAGAGTGTGTGAGTTTTGCTTCAAAATGATTATGGAAATTCAAAATAATGTGTTTGGAAAGAAGTCTCATGAAAAGACCAGTCAAGAAACCCTGACAATACATGTGTTCTGAAGCAAGAAGTGATTAATGTTGAAACAAATGCCTATTAATTTGTGAACTTGGGGATGAAATGTATATCCTATGATGTGCAAAAACTGAAGAAACAATAATGTACCAGTGTCGAATACAAATGAATGACAAATTACATATCATGTCCCATAGGAGTCTACTTGCATTGATGTTAGACTGGGTCAGATACTGTAGAATAATGAGGATTTGTATGCACCCTTCACTGAAGTTAGCAGTCAGTACTAGGGAACAAATATGTATTTCAGGTGGATGAATATTTCTGATTATAATCTTCTGAAAAGCGGATTATAAATCAACATACATGAACATGAATGAATTTAGAGAGTGTATACTAGACACATATATTTCATATTTGGAAAACTTTGGAGAGTATATCTATATCTATATCTATACACACACACACACACACACACACACACACACACACACAACACTCACAGACATTAAAAAGTACCAATATAAATGCCAATCGAAATTCATCAGTAAATATATATCATCCACAGATGCAAAAATATTTATGTTACTGAACATGAGTTTATGTATAATGTTGTTCTTCTAGGACGCTCTCTTATAGGTTGAATTTTCATTTCCAACAGCATTTAGGAGGAGTGAACACTTCTCACAATTTGTATCTGCCAAGACATCCACCTTACAAAAATGTACGTGTGATACCTGGTAGGATTCTATATATGCATATAAATATACATGTGTGAATAAGCTACAGAAATTGGAAACAAGTATTCACATATTTGTTAAGTTTAAAAACACATGGAGAATATTTCAATTAAAATTTGACTAGATGTATAACTCCTACCTTATATAATGCAAATGTCAAGTCCAACTATAGAACATGTCTCCTCTGAAGTGCTTGTATTTCTATTGTGTTGGGTTAATTTTCCCCATTATATTAGGATGAATAGTCTGAGTCTACTAGGTATGGGTTAGTGTCAGGGATTCAGTACTTCGAATGAAAAATTGGAAAATGAATCCAATGTGTATGTAAATATATGCTGCACAAATATCCTCCCGCTCTCATCCAAAACAATGCCTTGACATTACCTTCACCCCAAGTAAGACACAATTAGAGGAGAAGAGTTACACAATCAGTGAATACATATCTGGAATGGAAAATGCTCAGGAGTTCACAACCTTGGAGGTGGTTTAGGAGTTTCCAATAGTAAGGGACATGGTAAACACTCCACAAACATGTAACTCTGCTGGCCTAAAAACTTTTTGAGAAACTGCCTCTGAGCTTCCGCAATTGAAATATATGTTGTTTTCATGAGATTTGGCTTCTTTTGTTGTGAGACCATCAAAGCTGGGTCTGCATCTATGTGACCTGGAGGACATGGTTTCTTATTTTCCAATGAACAAGATGAAGCAGTGCTGAATCCTCTCTTTATAGGTAAACTGAGGCCACTGGGGAATAAGTGTCTCCCCGTCTCCCCGTGTGGACTGTGAAGCCATTAGGTCCTCCTCCACTTTTTGTGGTTTTTAGGCTGCTGCACTGTGAGTTTGGTATTTGTTTCACGAAATACTAGCAGCTAAACTGGGACACAGTGCTGGAGGGAGTTCTGTCACGTGTGGTGGGTCAGGGTCTGCAAGAGAATGCACCAACTAGGCTTCTATCTCTCACAGCTTGCCCCATTGCCCCCTTGTCCATATCAACCTGATTCTTAATTTTCCTCTTAAAACTCTCCATATAACAAGATGCCTTTACATATAAGGGTCTGCTGGCAGCACCATGTCAGTTACAAGCCATTTGGAATCCAATGGTAGATCCACATGGCCCTACCACGGATGTTTTATCAAACACCTCCCCAGCACTGCTCTAGACCCACTACTCAGCAGGCTCCAACTTACTGGCATCTCTGTTCTACACCATTTTCATGAAACTCAGTAAATCAAGGCAATGTCTGGTATACTCATGATCAGCAATTGGACATCCAATGTTTCTCCAGTGCCACCTGGTCATAGGAATTTCAAAAATTTCATGGTATTTATCTAGCCATTTTTCAAGCATGAAGTTGGAGGCACTGTGGGTTTCAATTCATTCAGCAAACATTAAATGGTGAGGAAGCTCATTACAATGAAATCTCTGGAGAAATCTCACAGGCAAGGCTTCCCAAAGAATGGACAAAAGGTCACATTAGGCCAGGCCCATTGAGGTCTACAATGTGAGGTGCATGTGTGTTTTGACTCTCAACTATGGCTAACATTTCTTTAAGAATAAAATCATGTGATATCCTTGCTGAGATTCCCAGGCCTCTGTGGAAATCTACCCGGGGCCTAGGTCTCAGTTTCCAAGAGCGACTTTCATGCGTGGCCTCTTAAAATCCCAACAAAATTCATAGCAATGCTTCTCTGAGTTCAGTTCCAAAACCCAGTGTTTAAGGGGAATCACACCAGAGTTCAAGCCCACGCGGAACCAGTCATTTTTTCCAATGCCACACAAATGACCAACATTAAAACCAAAACACTCCCACATGGCCCTCACCTTATTCCATATAGTCATTCATCTTAAACTCTGGCTGGAGGTTTCCATGAGGGGTGCAGCCCAAGACAGTGTCCAAAATCAGCTTGTTTGCCCCTCATTTGCCTAAAGTCAGGGTAGCCTGGACACCGTTGCTGTGAACCAGAAGTGAACAAAAAAGCCTGCCGTTAATACTTCTATGTTTCTCCAATTTGAGGGCTACTGATTTGAGGTATCGATTCTTTAGGTGATTTAGAGTCATGCGAAAACACAAGCACCTCTGCAGGGCTTTGAAGAACTCATTTGACTCACAGAATCCCTATTCATATTTGTTGGAGTGCAGGAACCTAACAGAGGAAGGCAAGAGTCTTCATCCACAATGAATGATATTTTTTGCCATTCTGGTTTTGGAAGCTCACATGGGATCATTCTTAAGATACATCAGGTGCTGAGAATCTAAGTCACAGCCACACACAGGATCAAGAGGCTGATAAAGACACATCCCTTTCCAAAGCAATTAAGCAAAGAACCACAGGTGAGGCCCATTCATTTCCATTTGAAAACTGTTTTCTTCAGGCTTCACAAAGGGGTGGCCTGAGGCAAAGACCTTCCTGACATTCAGTGCAAAACAACAATAAGTAAGCAAAAAGCCCAAAGCAGTGTTTCTGCACTGAGACTTTCCTGGTCACACTGATATCTGAGTTTTCTGAGATGCTCGCCATTCTCTTCAACTATCCTTTACATGGCCATGTCACAGAGCTTGGAGGTGATACATATTTTGGACACAAATCCCTGAGCCCATTCTGGAGAGTGGCCAGAATTCAGGAAGAAAACAACAACTTAGAAAGATAGCAGGTGTTGCACATCGATAAGACAAGCTGCAGTCCATTCATATATTGGGCAGGATGAATTATAGGGAAGATTTATACTAGACAGGACACATCCATTAATGCATTCTCTTTTCTAATGTCTACAACAACGGACACAGTGGGATACACATAAACAGAAACACTCGCCTTGTCAAATGACTTACTAGAAACTGTCTGCTCCAAACCAAACAAACCACCTTTTCAATCTATTCTCAGAACATGAGACAATACAACAAACCCACACCCACTCCCACAAAGGCACCTCCTTCCCCCAAGTAGGTCTGTGACTATCCAGAGTGTCCTCTGACTGGTGGGCCATACTATGTTCCCCCGAAATGGCCTGTCTTCTCTCAGATCTTGTTTCCTTGACCAACTCTGTGAAGATGTCAGGAAAAAGTGGTTAGCCACTACCTGTTTTCTCAGGAAAGGTCCATCTTGAGAGCTCTCCTGGCATTTGGCCATCCTCACATCATTAGGTACCAAGAAAACTGACTCTGTCCTTGGTAAATCCAAACAAGTGAGCCCACTGGGCCTGGGACTGGGACTGCCTCTGGGTGCCTGGCTTCTTGGATACCAAGTTCAGAGAGTTCCATCACCAAGGAAATGAGGTATGTCACATTCTTTGGAACTGAATGAGGTCACTGCCTTGGCAACCACTTTGTCCTAACAGTTGCTTCCAAGGGTTACATAAGATGGAGGTTTCCCCTACTTCCTGTGACACTTTCATAAGGTAGAATGTATATCAACCATTGGCACCCGGGAACAGCTCTCCACTCAGGCCTGGATTGTTCCACCTTGTCTACAATAAGAAGAGAGAGGCAGATTCAGACACATCCCTTCATCCTGACCAGGTTGTTTGCCATGGAAGTTGACTTTTGCTCTCTCAGGTGCTTCATACCTGCCTACAACTTCTCCAGGTATCATTTGTGCATGGACATTTGAGGTTCTCATCTGGTGGAAGATCCCCAACTTTCCTGTATTGTAAGAACCCCTCTGTCCCTGCTCTTCTGTAAAATGATTGAGGGAACAGTGTATACTTGGGGTTAAAAACAGGTTTGATTTGGTGACGAGTGATTCTGTGCGATGAATAATGGGATTGGGAACCTGCAATATTTAAAAGAATATAGAGGTGAAATATAAGTATGAAAAAAGAAATCTAGGTATGCTTTGAAGCCCAGAAGGGTTTTGCCCTTGATTGGGATACTTAGCTTTGAATTATGTTCTGCAAAGATGTCTCAGATAATTTGATATACAATGGCATAGGACCTTGTACATTGGATGATTGAATTTAGAAGAGAACATCCAGTCAAAAAGGGATATTCAGTAGGATTAGGAAGATAGTCGGTAGGTTTAGGAAGATGAGTGAGTATAGGATTTGGACCAAAAGTTCTTTAGCAATAGACTTTTGGTTATAGAGTGAATGTAAATGTCAGCACATATGAAGAGTCAGACACTATGTTGAACTGGGGAAAATATGTAGAAAAGCAGATATCAATGGAAACATTACGAAATCAGGCAAAGTATAAAGTGAGGGATAGAATTAGACATTTTCAACAGGGTTGAGTTTCAATATATAAATTAGGAAAAAACAAATATGTAGTCACCAATAGGAGTGACAATTGACAGCATTAGGCAACCTGGACATGGATGTTTTTAGAAATCCATGTTCACTTTCCATTTAGGCTTTGGTACAATCATAAGTGTGACCTTTCCATTTTTTCTCCAGAATATTACTGAGATAATGAGGTGACATGAGTATTTCTTTCACCATTTCTGGGAGCAATATATTGAAGATGTAAAATTAGAATCGGGGGTACAAATAGGTGTACCCTGTTTCTATGAACATAGAGAAAAACCACGAATAGACCATACTGTGAATAAATAATATAACTTTTTTGAACTTTAAATAATGAATTGAACTGATATCTGAAAAATAAAAGGAAATTGTATATTGATATACAATCATTCATTCCAACCAGTTATATATCTAATGGAAATATTAGTGTTTTGGTTTATCATGAAGAGTGTGTGAGTTTTGCTTCAAAATGATTATGGAAATTCAAAATAATGTGTTTGGAAAGAAGTCTCATGAAAAGACCAGTCAAGAAACCCTGACAATACATGTGTTCTGAAGCAAGAAGTGATTAATGTTGAAACAAATGCCTATTAATTTGTGAACTTGGGGATGAAATGTATATCCTATGATGTGCAAAAACTGAAGAAACAATAATGTACCAGTGTCGAATACAAATGAATGACAAATTACATATCATGTCCCATAGGAGTCTACTTGCATTGATGTTAGACTGGGTCAGATACTGTAGAATAATTAGGATTTGTATGCACCCTTCACTGAAGTTAGTAGTCAGTACTAGGAAACAAATATGTATTTCAGGTGGATGAATATTTCTGATTATAATCTTCTGAAAATTTGATTATAAATCAACATACATGAACATGAATGAATTTAGAGAGTGTATACTAGACACATATATTTTATATTTGGAAAGTTTGGAGAGTATATCTATATCTATATCTATACACACACACACACACACACACACACACACACACAACACTCACAGACATTAAAAAGTACCAATATAAATGCCAATCGAAATTCATCAGTAAATATATATCATCCACAGATGCAAAAATATTTATTTTACTGAACATGAGTTTATGCATAATTTTGTTCTACTAGGACGTTCTCCTATAGGTTGAATTTTCATTTCCAACAGCATTTAGGAGGAGTGAACACTTCTCACAATTTGTATCTGCCAAGACAGCCACCTCACAAAAATGTACGTGTGATACCTGGTAGGATTCTATATATGCATATAAATATACATGTGTGAATAAGCTACAGAAAAAGGAAACAAGTATTCACATATTTGTTAAGTTTAAAAACACATGGAGAATATTTCAATTAAAATTTGACGAGATTTATAACTCCTACCTTATATAATGCAAATGTCAAGTCCAACTATAGAACATGTCTCCTCTGAAGTGCTTGTATTTCTATTGTGTTTGGTTAAATTTCCCCATTATATTAGGATGAATAGTCTGAGTCTACTAGGTATGGGTTAGTGTCAGGGATTCAGTACTTCAAATGGAAAATTGGAAAATGAATCCAATGTGTATGTAAATATATGCTGCACAAATATCCTCCCGCTCTCATCCAGAACAATGCCTTGACATTACCTTCACCCCAAGTAAGACACAATTAGAGGAGAAGAGTTACACAATCAGTGAATACATATCTGGAATGGAAAATGCTCAGGAGTTCACAACCTTGGAGGTGGTAGAGGAGTTTCCAAAAGTAAGGGACAGGGTAAACACTCCACAAACATGGAGCTCTGCTGGCCTAAAAACTTTTTGAGAAACTGCCTCTGAGCTTCCGCACTTGAAATATATGTTGTTTTCATGAGATTTGGCTTCCTTTGTAGTGAGACCATCAAAGCTGGGTCTGCATCTATGTGACCTGGAGGACATGGTTTCTTATTTTCCAATGAATAAGATGAAGCAGTGCTGAATCCTCTATTTTTAGGTAAATTAAGGTCACTAGAGACTAAGTGTCTCCCCGTCTCCCCGTGTGGACTGTGAAGCCATTTGGTCCTCCTCCACTTTTTGTGGTGTTTAGGCTGCTGCACTGTGAGTTTGGTATTTGTTTCACAAAATACTAGCAGCTAAACTGGGACACAGTGCTGGAGGGAGTTCTGTCACGTGTGGTGGGTCAGGGTCTGCAAGAGAATGCACCAACTAGGCTTCTATCTCTCACAGCTTGCCCCATTGCCCCCTTGTCCATATCAACCTGATTCTTAATTTTCCTCTTAAAACTCTCCATATAACAAGATGCCTTTACATATAAGGGTCTGCTGGCAGCACCATGTCAGTTACAAGCCATTTGGAATCCAATGGTAGATCCACATGGCCCTACCACGGATGTTTTATCAAACACCTCCCCAGCACTGCTCTAGACCCACTACTCAGCAGGCTCCAACTTACTGGCATCTCTGTTCTACACCATTTTCATGAAACTCAGTAAATCAAGGCAATGTCTGGTATACTCATGATCAGCAATTGGACATCCAATGTTTCTCCAGTGCCACCTGGTCATAGGAATTTCAAAAATTTCATGGTATTTATCTAGCCATTTTTCAAGCATGAAGTTGGAGGCACTGTGGGTTTCAATTCATTCAGCAAACATTAAATGGTGAGGAAGCTCATTACAATGAAATCTCTGGAGAAATCTCACAGGCAAGGCTTCCCAAAGAATGGACAAAAGGTCACATTAGGCCAGGCCCATTGAGGTCTACAATGTGAGGTGCATGTGTGTTTTGACTCTCAACTATGGCTAACATTTCTTTAAGAATAAAATCATGTGATATCCTTGCTGAGATTCCCAGGCCTCTGTGGAAATCTACCCGGGGCCTAGGTCTCAGTTTCCAAGAGCGACTTTCATGCGTGGCCTCTTAAAATCCCAACAAAATTCATAGCAATGCTTCTCTGAGTTCAGTTCCAAAACCCAGTGTTTAAGGGGAATCACACCAGAGTTCAAGCCCACGTGGAACCAGTCATTTTTTCCAATGCCACACAAATGACCAACATTAAAACCAAAACACTCCCACATGGCCCTCACCTTATTCCATATAGTCAATCATCTTAAACTCTGGCTGGAGGTTTCCATGAGGGGTGCAGCCCAAGACAGTGTCCAAAATCAGCTTGTTTGCCCCTCATTTGCCTAAAGTCAGGGTAGCCTGGACACCGTTGCTGTGAACCAGAAGTGAACAAATAAGCCTGCCGTTAATACTTCTATGTTTCTCCAATTTGAGGGCTACTGATTTGAGGTATCGATTCTTTAGGTGATTTAGAGTCATGCGAAAACACAAGCACCTCTGCAGGGCTTTGAAGAACTCATTTGACTCACAGAATCCCTATTCATATTTGTTGGAGTGCAGGAACCTAACAGAGGAAGGCAAGAGTCTTCATCCACAATGAATGATATTTTTTGCCATTCTGGTTTTGGAAGCTCACATGGGATCATTCTTAAGATCCATCAGGTGCTGAGAATCTAAGTCACAGCCACACACAGGACCAAGAGGCTGATAAAGACACATCCCTTTCCAAAGCAATTAAGCAAAGAACCACAGGTGAGGCCCATTCATTTCCATTTGAAAACTGTTTTCTTCAGGCTTCACAAAGGGGTGGCCTGAGGCAAAGACCTTCCTGACATTCACTGCAAAACAACAATAAGTAAGCAAAAAGCCCAAAGCAGTGTTTCTGCACTGAGACTTTCCTGGTCACACTGATATCTGAGTTTTCTGAGATGCTCGCCATTCTCTTCAACTATCCTTTACATGGCCATGTCACAGAGCTTGGAGGTGATACATATTTTGGACACAAATCCCTGAGCCCATTCTGGAGAGTGGCCAGAATTCAGGAAGAAAACAACAACTTAGAAAGATAGCAGGTGTTGCACATCGATAAGACAAGCTGCAGTCCATTCATATATTGGGCAGGATGAATTATAGGGAAGATTTATACTAGACAGGACACATCCATTAATGCATTCTCTTTTCTAATGTCTACAACAACGGACACAGTGGGATATACATAAACAGAAACACTCGCCTTGTCAAATGACTTACTAGAAACTGTCTGCTCCAAACCAAACAAACCACCTTTTCAATCTATTCTCAGAACATGAGACAATACAACAAACCCACACCCACTCCCACAAAGGCACCTCCTTCCCCCAAGTAGGTCTGTGACTATCCAGAGTGTCCTCTGACTGGTGGGCCATACTATGTTCCCCCGAAATGGCCTGTCTTCTCTCAGATCTTGTTTCCTTGACCAACTCTGTGAAGATGTCAGGAAAAAGTGGTTAGCCACTACCTGTTTTCTCAGGAAAGGTCCATCTTGAGAGCTCTCCTGGCATTTGGCCATCCTCACATCATTAGGTACCAAGAAAACTGACTCTGTCCTTGGTAAATCCAAACAAGTGAGCCCACTGGGCCTGGGACTGGGACTGCCTCTGGGTGCCTGGCTTCTTGGATACCAAGTTCAGAGAGTTCCATCACCAAGGAAATGAGGTATGTCACATTCTTTGGAACTGAATGAGGTCACTGCCTTGGCAACCACTTTGTCCTAACAGTTGCTTCCAAGGGTTACATAAGATGGAGGTTTCCCCTACTTCCTGTGACACTTTCATAAGGTAGAATGTATATCAACCATTGGCACCCGGGAACAGCTCTCCACTCAGGCCTGGATTGTTCCACCTTGTCTACAATAAGAAGAGAGAGGCAGATTCAGACACATCCCTTCATCCTGACCAGGTTGTTTGCCATGGAAGTTGACTTTTGCTCTCTCAGGTGCTTCATACCTGCCTACAACTTCTCCAGGTATCATTTGTGCATGGACATTTGAGGTTCTCATCTGGTGGAAGATCCCCAACTTTCCTGTATTGTAAGAACCCCTCTGTCCCTGCTCTTCTGTAAAATGATTGAGGGAACAGTGTATACTTGGGGTTAAAGACAGGTTTGATTTGGTGACGAATGATTCTGTGCGGTGCATAACGGGATTGGGAACCTGCAATATTTACAAGAATATAGAGGTGAAATATAAGTAGGAAAAAAGAAATCTAGGTATGCTTTGAAGCCCAGAAGGGTTTTGCCCTTGATTGGGATACTTAGCTTTGAATTATGTTCTGCAAAGATGTCTCAGATAATTTGATATACAATGGCATAGGACCTTGTACATTGGATGATTGAATTTAGAAGAGAACATCCAGTCAAAAAGGGATATTCAGTAGGTTTAGGAAGATAGTCGGTAGGTTTAGGAAGACGAGTGAGTATAGGATTTGGACCAAAAGTTCTTTAGCAATAGACTTTTGGTTATAGAGTGAATGTAAATGTCAGCACATATGAAGAGTCAGACACAATGTTGAACTGGGGAAAATATGTAGAAAAGCAGATATCAATGGAAACATTACGAAAGCAGGCAAAGTATAAAGTGAGGGATAGAATTAGACATTTTCAACAGGGTTGAGTTTCAATATATAAATTAGGAAAAAACAAATATGTAGTCACCAATAGGAGTGACAATTGACAGCATTAGGCAACCTGGACATGGATGTTTTTAGAAATCCATGTTCACTTTCCATTTAGGCTTTGGTACAATCATAAGTGTGACCTTTCCATTTTTTGTCCAGAATATTACTGTGATAATGAGGTGACATGAGTATTTCTTTCACCATTTCTGGGAGCAATATATTGAAGATGTAAAATTAGAATCGGGGGTACAAATAGGTGTACCCTGTTTCTATGAACATAGAGAAAAACCACGAATAGACCATACTGTGAAAAAATAATATAACTTTTTTGAACTTTAAATAATGAATTGAACTGATATCTGAAAAATAAAAGGAAATTGTATATTGATATACAATCATTCATTCCAACCAGTTATATATCTAATGGAAATATTAGTGTTTTGGTTTATCATGAAGAGTGTGTGAGTTTTGCTTCAAAATGATTATGGAAATTCAAAATAATGTGTTTGGAAAGAAGTCTCATGAAAAGACCAGTCAAGAAACCCTGACAATACATGTGTTCTGAAGCAAGAAGTGATTAATGTTGAAACAAATGCCTATTAATTTGTGAACTTGGGGATGAAATGTATATCCTATGATGTGCAAAAACTGAAGAAACAATAATGTACCAGTGTCGAAAACAAATGAATGACAAATTACATATCATGTCCCATAGGAGTCTACTTGCATTGATGTTAGACTGGGTCAGATACTGTAGAATAATGAGGATTTGTATGCACCCTTCACTGAAGTTAGCAGTCAGTACTAGGGAACAAATATGTATTTCAGGTGGATGAATATTTCTGATTATAATCTTCTGAAAAGTGGATTATAAATCAACATACATGAACATGAATGAATTTAGAGAGTGTATACTAGACACATATATTTCATATTTGGAAAACTTTGGAGAGTATATCTATATCTATATCTATACACACACACACACACACACACACACACACACACACACACACAACACTCACAGACATTAAAAAGTACCAATATAAATGCCAATCGAAATTCATCAGTAAATATATATCATCCACAGATGCAAAAATATTTATGTTACTGAACATGAGTTTATGTATAATGTTGTTCTTCTAGGACGCTCTCTTATAGGTTGAATTTTCATTTCCAACAGCATTTAGGAGGAGTGAACACTTCTCACAATTTGTATCTGCCAAGACATCCACCTTACAAAAATGTACGTGTGATACCTGGTAGGATTCTATATATGCATATAAATATACATGTGTGAAAAAGCTACAGAAATTGGAAACAAGTATTCACATATTTGTTAAGTTTAAAAACACATGGAGAATATTTCAATTAAAATTTGATTAGATGTATAACGCCTACCTTATATAATGCAAATGTCAAGTCCAACTATAGAACATGTCTCCTCTGAAGTGCTTGTATTTCTATTGTGTTGGGTTAATTTTCCCCATTATATTAGGATGAATAGTCTGAGTCTACTAGGTATGGGTTAGTGTCAGGGATTCAGTACTTCGAATGAAAAATTGGAAAATGAATCCAATGTGTATGTAAATATATGCTGCACAAATATCCTCCCGCTCTCATCCAAAACAATGCCTTGACATTACCTTCACCCCAAGTAAGACACAATTAGAGGAGAAGAGTTACACAATCAGTGAATACATATCTGGAATGGAAAATGCTCAGGAGTTCACAACCTTGGAGGTGGTTTAGGAGTTTCCAATAGTAAGGGACATGGTAAACACTCCACAAACATGTAACTCTGCTGGCCTAAAAACTTTTTGAGAAACTGCCTCTGAGCTTCCGCAATTGAAATATATGTTGTTTTCATGAGATTTGGCTTCTTTTGTTGTGAGACCATCAAAGCTGGGTCTGCATCTATGTGACCTGGAGGACATGGTTTCTTATTTTCCAATGAACAAGATGAAGCAGTGCTGAATCCTCTCTTTATAGGTAAACTGAGGCCACTGGGGAATAAGTGTCTCCCCGTCTCCCCGTGTGGACTGTGAAGCCATTAGGTCCTCCTCCACTTTTTGTGGTTTTTAGGCTGCTGCACTGTGAGTTTGGTATTTGTTTCACGAAATACTAGCAGCTAAACTGGGACACAGTGCTGGAGGGAGTTCTGTCACGTGTGGTGGGTCAGGGTCTGCAAGAGAATGCACCAACTAGGCTTCTATCTCTCACAGCTTGCCCCATTGCCCCCTTGTCCATATCAACCTGATTCTTAATTTTCCTCTTAAAACTCTCCATATAACAAGATGCCTTTACATATAAGGGTCTGCTGGCAGCACCATGTCAGTTACAAGCCATTTGGAATCCAATGGTAGATCCACATGGCCCTACCACGGATGTTTTATCAAACACCTCCCCAGCACTGCTCTAGACCCACTACTCAGCAGGCTCCAACTTACTGGCATCTCTGTTCTACACCATTTTCATGAAACTCAGTAAATCAAGGCAATGTCTGGTATACTCATGATCAGCAATTGGACATCCAATGTTTCTCCAGTGCCACCTGGTCATAGGAATTTCAAAAATTTCATGGTATTTATCTAGCCATTTTTCAAGCATGAAGTTGGAGGCACTGTGGGTTTCAATTCATTCAGCAAACATTAAATGGTGAGGAAGCTCATTACAATGAAATCTCTGGAGAAATCTCACAGGCAAGGCTTCCCAAAGAATGGACAAAAGGTCACATTAGGCCAGGCCCATTGAGGTCTACAATGTGAGGTGCATGTGTGTTTTGACTCTCAACTATGGCTAACATTTCTTTAAGAATAAAATCATGTGATATCCTTGCTGAGATTCCCAGGCCTCTGTGGAAATCTACCCGGGGCCTAGGTCTCAGTTTCCAAGAGCGACTTTCATGCGTGGCCTCTTAAAATCCCAACAAAATTCATAGCAATGCTTCTCTGAGTTCAGTTCCAAAACCCAGTGTTTAAGGGGAATCACACCAGAGTTCAAGCCCACGTGGAACCAGTCATTTTTTCCAATGCCACACAAATGACCAACATTAAAACCAAAACACTCCCACATGGCCCTCACCTTATTCCATATAGTCAATCATCTTAAACTCTGGCTGGAGGTTTCCATGAGGGGTGCAGCCCAAGACAGTGTCCAAAATCAGCTTGTTTGCCCGTCATTTGCCTAAAGTCAGGGTAGCCTGGACACCGTTGCTGTGAACCAGAAGTGAACAAAAAAGCCTGCCGTTAATACTTCTATGTTTCTCCAATTTGAGGGCTACTGATTTGAGGTATCGATTCTTTAGGTGATTTAGAGTCATGCGAAAACACAAGCACCTCTGCAGGGCTTTGAAGAACTCATTTGACTCACAGAATCCCTATTCATATTTGTTGGAGTGCAGGAACCTAACAGAGGAAGGCAAGAGTCTTCATCCACAATGAATGATATTTTTTGCCATTCTGGTTTTGGAAGCTCACATGGGATCATTCTTAAGATCCATCAGGTGCTGAGAATCTAAGTCACAGCCACACACAGGACCAAGAGGCTGATAAAGACACATCCCTTTCCAAAGCAATTAAGCAAAGAACCACAGGTGAGGCCCATTCATTTCCATTTGAAAACTGTTTTCTTCAGGCTTCACAAAGGGGTGGCCTGAGGCAAAGACCTTCCTGACATTCAGTGCAAAACAACAATAAGTAAGCAAAAAGCCCAAAGCAGTGTTTCTGCACTGAGACTTTCCTGGTCACACTGATATCTGAGTTTTCTGAGATGCTCGCCATTCTCTTCAACTATCCTTTACATGGCCATGTCACAGAGCTTGGAGGTGATACATATTTTGGACACAAATCCCTGAGCCCATTCTGGAGAGTGGCCAGAATTCAGGAAGAAAACAACAACTTAGAAAGATAGCAGGTGTTGCACATCGATAAGACAAGCTGCAGTCCATTCATATATTGGGCAGGATGAATTATAGGGAAGATTTATACTAGACAGGACACATCCATTAATGCATTCTCTTTTCTAATGTCTACAACAACGGACACAGTGGGATACACATAAACAGAAACACTCGCCTTGTCAAATGACTTACTAGAAACTGTCTGCTCCAAACCAAACAAACCACCTTTTCAATCTATTCTCAGAACATGAGACAATACAACAAACCCACACCCACTCCCACAAAGGCACCTCCTTCCCCCAAGTAGGTCTGTGACTATCCAGAGTGTCCTCTGACTGGTGGGCCATACTATGTTCCCCCGAAATGGCCTGTCTTCTCTCAGATCTTGTTTCCTTGACCAACTCTGTGAAGATGTCAGGAAAAAGTGGTTAGCCACTACCTGTTTTCTCAGGAAAGGTCCATCTTGAGAGCTCTCCTGGCATTTGGCCATCCTCACATCATTAGGTACCAAGAAAACTGACTATGTCCTTGGTAAATCCAAACAAGTGAGCCCACTGGGCCTGGGACTGGGACTGCCTCTGGGTGCCTGGCTTCTTGGATACCAAGTTCAGAGAGTTCCATCACCAAGGAAATGAGGTATGTCACATTCTTTGGAACTGAATGAGGTCACTGCCTTGGCAACCACTTTGTCCTAACAGTTGCTTCCAAGGGTTTCATAAGATGGAGGTTTCCCCTACTTCCTGTGACACTTTCATAAGGTAGAATGTATATCAACCATTGGCACCCGGGAACAGCTCTCCACTCAGGCCTGGATTGTTCCACCTTGTCTACAATAAGAAGAGAGAGGCAGATTCAGACACATCCCTTCATCCTGACCAGGTTGTTTGCCATGGAAGTTGACTTTTGCTCTCTCAGGTGCTTCATACCTGCCTACAACTTCTCCAGGTATCATTTGTGCATGGACATTTGAGGTTCTCATCTGGTGGAAGATCCCCAACTTTCCTGTATTGTAAGAACCCCTCTGTCCCTGCTCTTCTGTAAAATGATTGAGGGAACAGTGTATACTTGGGGTTAAAAACAGGTTTGATTTGGTGACGAATGATTCTGTGCGATGCATAATGGGATTGGGAACCTGCAATATTTACAAGAATATAGAGGTGAAATATAAGTATGAAAAAAGAAATCTAGGTATGCTTTGAAGCCCAGAAGGGTTTTGCCCTTGATTGGGATACTTAGCTTTGAATTATGTTCTGCAAAGATGTCTCAGATAATTTGATATACAATGGCATAGGACCTTGTACATTGGATGATTGAATTTAGAAGAGAACATCCAGTCAAAAAGGGATATTCAGTAGGTTTAGGAAGATAGTCGGTAGGTTTAGGAAGACGAGTGAGTATAGGATTTGGACCAAAAGTTCTTTAGCAATAGACTTTTGGTTATAGAGTGAATGTAAATGTCAGCACATATGAAGAGTCAGACACTATGTTGAACTGGGGAAAATATGTAGAAAAGCAGATATCAATGGAAACATTACGAAAGCAGGCAAAGTATAAAGTGAGGGATAGAATTAGACATTTTCAACAGGGTTGAGTTTCAATATATCAATTAGGAAAAAACAAATATGTAGTCACCAATAGGAGTGACAATTGACAGCATTAGGCAACCTGGACATGGATGTTTTTAGAAATCCATGTTCACTTTCCATTTAGGCTTTGGTACAATCATAAGTGTGACCTTTCCATTTTTTGTGCAGAATATTACTGTGATAATGAGGTGACATGAGTATTTCTTTCACCATTTCTGGGAGCAATATATTGAAGATGTAAAATTAGAATCGGGGGTACAAATAGGTGTACCCTGTTTCTATGAACATAGAGAAAAACCACGAATAGACCATACTGTGAATAAATAATATAACTTTTTTGAACTTTAAATAATGAATTGAACTGATATCTGAAAAATAAAAGGAAATTGTATATTGATATACAATCATTCATTCCAACCAGTTATATATCTAATGGAAATATTAGTGTTTTGGTTTATCATGAAGAGTGTGTGAGTTTTGCTTCAAAATGATTATGGAAATTCAAAATAATGTGTTTGGAAAGAAGTCTCATGAAAAGACCAGTCAAGAAACCCTCACAATACATGTGTTCTGAAGCAAGAAGTGATTAATGTTGAAACAAATGCCTATTAATTTGTGAACTTGGGGATGAAATGTATATCCTATGATGTGCAAAAACTGAAGAAACAATAATGTACCAGTGTCGAATACAAATGAATGACAAATTACATATCATGTCCCATAGGAGTCTACTTGCATTGATGTTAGACTGGGTCAGATACTGTAGAATAATGAGGATTTGTATGCACCCTTCACTGAAGTTAGCAGTCAGTACTAGGGAACAAATATGTATTTCAGGTGGATGAATATTTCTGATTATAATCTTCTGAAAAGTGGATTATAAATCAACATACATGAACATGAATGAATTTAGAGAGTGTATACTAGACACATATATTTCATATTTGGAAAACTTTGGAGAGTATATCTATATCTATATCTATACACACACACACACACACACACACACACACAACACTCACAGACATTAAAAAGTACCAATATAAATGCCAATCGAAATTCATCAGTAAATATATATCATCCACAGATGCAAAAATATTTATGTTACTGAACATGAGTTTATGTATAATGTTGTTCTTCTAGGACGCTCTCTTATAGGTTGAATTTTCATTTCCAACAGCATTTAGGAGGAGTGAACACTTCTCACAATTTGTATCTGCCAAGACATGCACCTTACAAAAATGTACGTGTGATACCTGGTAGGATTCTATATATGCATATAAATATACATGTGTGAATAAGCTACAGAAATTGGAAACAAGTATTCACATATTTGTTAAGTTTAAAAACACATGGAGAATATTTCAATTAAAATTTGACGAGATGTATAACTCCTACCTTATATAATGCAAATGTCAAGTCCAACTATAGAACATGTCTCCTCTGAAGTGCTTGTATTTCTATTGTGTTGGGTTAATTTTCCTCATTATATTAGGATGAATAGTCTGAGTCTACTAGGTATGGGTTAGTGTCAGGGATTCAGTACTTCGAATGAAAAATTGGAAAATGAATCCAATGTGTATGTAAATATATGCTGCACAAATATCCTCCCGCTCTCATCCAAATCAATGCCTTGACATTACCTTCACCCCAAGTAAGACACAATTAGAGGAGAAGAGTTACACAATCAGTGAATACATATCTGGAATGGAAAATGCTCAGGAGTTCACAACCTTGGAGGTGGTTTAGGAGTTTCCAAAAGTAAGGGACATGGTAAACACTCCACAAACATGTAACTCTGCTGGCCTAAAAACTTTTTGAGAAACTGCCTCTGAGCTTCCGCAATTGAAATATATGTTGTTTTCATGAGATTTGGCTTCTTTTGTTGTGAGACCATCAAAGCTGGGTCTGCATCTATGTGACCTGGAGGACATGGTTTCTTATTTTCCAATGAACAAGATGAAGCAGTGCTGAATCCTCTCTTTATAGGTAAACTGAGGCCACTGGGGAATAAGTGTCTCCCCGTCTCCCCGTGTGGACTGTGAAGCCATTAGGTCCTCCTCCACTTTTTGTGGTTTTTAGGCTGCTGCACTGTGAGTTTGGTATTTGTTTCACGAAATACTAGCAGCTAAACTGGGACACAGTGCTGGAGGGAGTTCTGTCACGTGTGGTGGGTCAGGGTCTGCAAGAGAATGCACCAACTAGGCTTCTATCTCTCACAGCTTGCCCCATTGCCCCCTTGTCCATATCAACCTGATTCTTAATTTTCCTCTTAAAACTCTCCATATAACAAGATGCCTTTACATATAAGGGTCTGCTGGCAGCACCATGTCAGTTACAAGCCATTTGGAATCCAATGGTAGATCCACATGGCCCTACCACGGATGTTTTATCAAACACCTCCCCACCACTGCTCTAGACCCACTACTCAGCAGGCTCCAACTTACTGGCATCTGTTCTACACCATTTTCATGAAACTCAGTAAATCAAGGCACTGTCTGGTATACTCATGATCAGCAATAGGACATCCAATGTTTCTCCAGTGCCACCTGGTCATAGGAATTTCAAAAATTTCATGGTATTTATCTAGCCATTTTTCAAGCATGAAGTTGGAGGCACTGCGGGTTTCAATTCATTCAGCAAACATTAAATGGTGAGGAAGCTCATTACAATGAAATCTCTGGAGAAATCTCACAGGCAAGGCTTCCCAAAGAATGGACAAAAGGTCACATTAGGCCAGGCCCATTGAGGTCTACAATGTGAGGTGCATGTGTGTTTTGACTCTCAACTATGGCTAACATTTCTTTAAGAATAAAATCATGTGATATCCTTGCTGAGATTCCCAGGCCTCTGTGGAAATCTACCCGGGGCCTAGGTCTCAGTTTCCAAGAGCGACTTTCATGCGTGGCCTCTTAAAATCCCAACAAAATTCATAGCAATGCTTCTCTGAGTTCAGTTCCAAAACCCAGTGTTTAAGGGGAATCACACCAGAGTTCAAGCCCACGTGGAACCAGTCATTTTTTCCAATGCCACACAAATGACCAACATTAAAACCCAAACACTCCCACATGGCCCTCACCTTATTCCATATAGTCAATCATCTTAAACTCTGGCTGGAGGTTTCCATGAGGGGTGCAGCCCAAGACAGTGTCCAAAATCAGCTTGTTTGCCCCTCATTTGCCTAAAGTCAGGGTAGCCTGGACACCGTTGCTGTGAACCAGAAGTGAACAAATAAGCCTGCCGTTAATACTTCTATGTTTCTCCAATTTGAGGGCTACTGATTTTAGGTATCGATTCTTTAGGTGATTTAGAGTCATGCGAAAACACAAGCACCTCTGCAGGGCTTTGAAGAACTCATTTGACTCACAGAATCCCTATTCATATTTGTTGGAGTGCAGGAACCTAACAGAGGAAGGCAAGAGTCTTCATCCACAATGAATGATATTTTTTGCCATTCTGGTTTTGGAAGCTCACATGGGATCATTCTTAAGATCCATCAGGTGCTGAGAATCTAAGTCACAGCCAAACACAGGACCAAGAGGCTGATAAAGACACATCCCTTTCCAAAGCAATTAAGCAAAGAACCACAGGTGAGGCCCATTCATTTCCATTTGAAAACTGTTTTCTTCAGGCTTCACAAAGGGGTGGCCTGAGGCAAAGACCTTCCTGACATTCAGTGCAACACAACAATAAGTAAGCAAAAAGCCCAAAGCAGTGTTTCTGCACTGAGACTTTCCTGGTCACACTGATATCTGAGTTTTCTGAGATGCTCGCCATTCTCTTCAACTATCCTTTACATGGCCATGTCACAGAGCTTGGAGGTGATACATATTTTGGACACAAATCCCTGAGCCCATTCTGGAGAGTGGCCAGAATTCAGGAAGAAAACAACAACTTAGAAAGATAGTAGGTGTTGCACATCGATAAGACAAGCTGCAGTCCATTCATATATTGGGCAGGATGAATTAAAGGGAAGATTTATACTAGACAGGACACATCCATTAATGCATTCTCTTTTCTAATGTCTACAACAACGGACACAGTGGGATACACATATACAGAAACACTCGCCTTGTCAAATGACTTACTAGAAACTGTCTGCTCCAAACCAAACAAACCGCCTTTTCGATCTATTCTCAGAACATGAGACAATACAACAAACCCACACCCACTCCCACAAAGGCACCTCCTTCCCCCAAGTAGGTCTGTGACTATCCGGAGTGTCCTCTGACTGGTGGGCCATACTATGTTCCCCCGAAATGGCCTGTCTTCTCTCAGATCTTGTTTCCTTGACCAACTCTGTGAAGATGTCAGGAAATAGTGGTTAGCCACTACCTGTTTTCTCAGGAAAGGTCCATCTTCAGAGCTCTCCTGGCATTTGGCCATCCTCACATCATTAGGTACCAAGAAAACTGACTCTGTCCTTGGTAAATCCAAACAAGTGAGCCCACTGGGCCTGGGACTGGGACTGCCTCTGGGTGCCTGGCTTCTTGGATACCAAGTTCAGAGAGTTCCATCACCAAGGAAATGAGGTATGTCACATTCTTTGGAACTGAATGAGGTCACTGCCTTGGCAACCACTTTGTCCTAACAGTTGCTTCCAAGGGTTACATAAGATGGAGGTTTCCCCTACTTCCTGTGACACTTTCATAAGGTAGAATGTATATCAACCATTGGCACCCGGGAACAGCTCTCCACTCAGGCCTGGATTGTTCCACCTTGTCTACAATAAGAAGAGAGAGGCAGATTCAGACACATCCCTTCATCCTGACCAGGTTGTTTGCCATGGAAGTTGACTTTTGCTCTCTCAGGTGCTTCATACCTGCCTACAACTTCTCCAGGTATCATTTGTGCATGGACATTTGAGGTTCTCATCTGGTGGAAGATCCCCAACTTTCCTGTATTGTAAGAACCCCTCTGTCCCTGCTCTTCTGTAAAATGATTGAGGGAACAGTGTATACTTGGGGTTAAAAACAGGTTTGATTTGGTGACGAGTGATTCTGTGCGATGAATAATGGGATTGGGAACCTGCAATATTTAAAAGAATATAGAGGTGAAATATAAGTATGAAAAAAGAAATCTAGGTATGCTTTGAAGCCCAGAAGGGTTTTGCCCTTGATTGGGATACTTAGCTTTGAATTATGTTCTGCAAAGATGTCTCAGATAATTTGATATACAATGGCATAGGACCTTGTACATTGGATGATTGAATTTAGAAGAGAACATCCAGTCAAAAAGGGATATTCAGTAGGATTAGGAAGATAGTCGGTAGGTTTAGGAAGATGAGTGAGTATAGGATTTGGACCAAAAGTTCTTTAGCAATAGACTTTTGGTTATAGAGTGAATGTAAATGTCAGCACATATGAAGAGTCAGACACTATGTTGAACTGGGGAAAATATGTAGAAAAGCAGATATCAATGGAAACATTACGAAATCAGGCAAAGTATAAAGTGAGGGATAGAATTAGACATTTTCAACAGGGTTGAGTTTCAATATATAAATTAGGAAAAAACAAATATGTAGTCACCAATAGGAGTGACAATTGACAGCATTAGGCAACCTGGACATGGATGTTTTTAGAAATCCATGTTCACTTTCCATTTAGGCTTTGGTACAATCATAAGTGTGACCTTTCCATTTTTTGTCCAGAATATTACTGAGATAATGAGGTGACATGAGTATTTCTTTCACCATTTCTGGGAGCAATATATTGAAGATGTAAAATTAGAATCGGGGGTACAAATAGGTGTACCCTGTTTCTATGAACATAGAGAAAAACCACGAATAGACCATACTGTGAATAAATAATATAACTTTTTTGAACTTTAAATAATGAATTGAACTGATATCTGAAAAATAAAAGGAAATTGTATATTGATATACAATCATTCATTCCAACCAGTTATATATCTAATGGAAATATTAGTGTTTTGGTTTATCATGAAGAGTGTGTGAGTTTTGCTTCAAAATGATTATGGAAATTCAAAATAATGTGTTTGGAAAGAAGTCTCATGAAAAGACCAGTCAAGAAACCCTGACAATACATGTGTTCTGAAGCAAGAAGTGATTAATGTTGAAACAAATGCCTATTAATTTGTGAACTTGGGGATGAAATGTATATCCTATGATGTGCAAAAACTGAAGAAACAATAATGTACCAGTGTCGAATACAAATGAATGACAAATTACATATCATGTCCCATAGGAGTCTACTTGCATTGATGTTAGACTGGGTCAGATACTGTAGAATAATTAGGATTTGTATGCACCCTTCACTGAAGTTAGTAGTCAGTACTAGGAAACAAATATGTATTTCAGGTGGATGAATATTTCTGATTATAATCTTCTGAAAATTTGATTATAAATCAACATACATGAACATGAATGAATTTAGAGAGTGTATACTAGACACATATATTTTATATTTGGAAAGTTTGGAGAGTATATCTATATCTATATCTATACACACACACACACACACACACACACACACACACACAACACTCACAGACATTAAAAAGTACCAATATAAATGCCAATAGAAATTCATCAGTAAATATATATCATCCACAGATGCAAAAATATTTATTTTACTGAACATGAGTTTATGCATAATTTTGTTCTACTAGGACGTTCTCCTATAGGTTGAATTTTCATTTCCAACAGCATTTAGGAGGAGTGAACACTTCTCACAATTTGTATCTGCCAAGACAGCCACCTCACAAAAATGTACGTGTGATACCTGGTAGGATTCTATATATGCATATAAATATACATGTGTGAATAAGCTACAGAAAAAGGAAACAAGTATTCACATATTTGTTAAGTTTAAAAACACATGGAGAATATTTCAATTAAAATTTGACGAGATTTATAACTCCTACCTTATATAATGCAAATGTCAAGTCCAACTATAGAACATGTCTCCTCTGAAGTGCTTGTATTTCTATTGTGTTTGGTTAAATTTCCCCATTATATTAGGATGAATAGTCTGAGTCTACTAGGTATGGGTTAGTGTCAGGGATTCAGTACTTCAAATGGAAAATTGGAAAATGAATCCAATGTGTATGTAAATATATGCTGCACAAATATCCTCCCGCTCTCATCCAGAACAATGCCTTGACATTACCTTCACCCCAAGTAAGACACAATTAGAGGAGAAGAGTTACACAATCAGTGAATACATATCTGGAAAGGAAAATGCTCAGGAGTTCACAACCTTGGAGGTGGTTTAGGAGTTTCCAAAAGTAAGGGACAGGGTAAACACTCCACAAACATGGAGCTCTGCTGGCCTAAAAACTTTTTGAGAAACTGCCTCTGAGCTTCCACAATTGAAATATATGTTGTTTTCATGAGATTTGGCTTCTTTTGTAGTGAGACCATCAAAGCTGGGTCTGCATCTATGTGACCTGGAGGACATGGTTTCTTATTTTCCAATGAACAAGATGAAGCAGTGCTGAATCCTCTCTTTATAGGTAAACTGAGGCCACTGGGGACTAAGTGTCTCCCCGTCTCCCCGTGTGGACTGTGAAGCCATTTGGTCCTCCTGCACTTTTTGTGGTTTTTAGGCTGCTGCACTGTGAGTTTGGTATTTGTTTCACGAAATACTAGCAGCTAAACTGGGACACAGTGCTGGAGGGAGTTCTGTCACGTGTGGTGGGTCAGGGTCTGCAAGGGAATGCACCAACTAGGCTTCTATCTCTCACAGCTTGCCCCATTGCCCCCTTGTCCATATCAACCTGATTCTTAATTTTCCTCTTAAAACTCTCCATATAACAAGATGCCTTTACATATAAGGGTCTGCTGGCTGCACCATGTCAGTTACAAGCCATTTGGAATCCAATGGTAGATCCACATGGCCCTACCACGGATGTTTTATCAAACACCTCCCCAGCACTGCTCTAGACCCACTACTCAGCAGGCTCCAACTTACTGGCATCTCTGTTCTACACCATTTTCATGAAACTCAGTAAATCAAGGCACTGTCTGGTATACTCATGATCAGCAATAGGACATCCAATGTTTCTCCAGTGCCACCTGGTCATAGGAATTTCAAAAATTTCATGGTATTTATCTAGCCATTTTTCAAGCATGAAGTTGGAGGCACTGTGGGTTTCAATTCATTCAGCAAAGATTAAATGGTGAGGAAGCTCATTTCAATGAAATCTCTGGAGAAATCTCACAGGCAAGGCTTCCCAAAGAATGGACAAAAGGTCATATTAGGCCAGGCCCATTGAGGTCTACAATGTGAGGAGCATGTGTGTTTTGACTCTCAACTATGGCTGCCATTTCTTTAAGAATAAAATCATGTGATATCCTTGCTGAGATTCCCAGGCCTCTGTGGAAATCTACCCGGGGCCTAGGTCTCAGTTTCCAAGAGCGACTTTCATGCGTGACCTCTTAAAATCCCAACAAAAATCATAGCAATGCTTCCTTGACTTTCAGTTCCTAAACCCAGTGTTTAAGGGGAATCACACCAGAGTTCAAGCCCACGTGGAACCAGTCATTTTTTCCAATGTCACACAAATGACCAACATTAAAACCAAAACACTCCCACATGGCCCTCACCTTATTCCATATAGTCAATCATCTTAAACTCTGGCTGGAGGTTTCCATGAGGGGTGCAGCCCAAGACAGTGTCCAAAATCAGCTCGTTTGCCCCTCATTTGCCTAAAGTCAGGGTAGCCTGGACACCGTTGCTGTGAACCAGGAGTGAACAAATAAGCCTGCCGTTAATACTTCTATGTTTCTCCAATTTGAGGGCTACTGATTTGAGGTATCGATTCTTTAGGTGATTTAGAGTCATGCGAAAACACAAGCACCTCTGCAGGGCTTTGAAGAACTCATTTGACTCACAGAATCCCTATTCATATTTGTTGGAGTGCAGGAACCTAACAGAGGAAGGCAAGAGTTTTCATCCACAATGAATGATATTTTTTGCCATTTAGTTTTGGAAGCTCACATGGGATCATTCTTAAGATCCATCAGGTGCTGAGAATCTAAGTCACAGCCACACACAGGACCAAGAGGCTGATAAAGACACATCCCTTTCCAAAGCAATTAAGCAAAGAACCACAGGTGAGGCCCATTCATTTCCATTTGAAAACTGTTTTCTTCAGGCTTCACAAAGGGGTGGCCTGAGGCAAAGACCTTCCTGACATTCAGTGCAACACAACAATAAGTAAGCAAGAAGCCCAAAGCAGTGTTTCTGCACTAAGACTTTCCTGGTCACACTGATATCTGTGTTTTCTGAGATGCTCGCCATTCTCTTCAACTATCCTTTACATGGCCATGTCACAGAGCTTGGAGGTGGTACATATTTTGGACACAAATCCCTGAGCCCATTCTGGAGAGTGGCCAGAATTCAGGAAGAAAACAACAACTTAGAAAGATAGCAGGTGTTGCACATCGATAAGACAAGCTACAGTCCATTCATATATTGGGCAGGATGAATTATAGGGAAGATTTATACTAGACAGGACACATCCATTAATGCATTCTCTTTTCTAATGTCTACAACAACGGACACAGTGGGATACACATAAACAGAAACACTCGCCTTGTCAAATGACTTACTAGAAACTGTCTGCTCCAAACCAAACAAACCGCCTTTTCGATCTATTCTCAGAACATGAGACAAAACAACAAACCCACACCCACTCCCACAAAGGCACCTCCTTCCCCCAAGTAGGTTTGTGACTATCCGGAGTGTCCTCTGACTGGTGGGCCATACCATGTTCCCCCAAAATGGCCTGTCTTCTCTCAGATCTTGTTTCCTTGACCAACTCTGTGAAGATGTCAGGAAAAAGTGGTTAGCCACTACCTGTTTTCTCAGGAAAGGTCCATCTTCAGAGCTCTCCTGGCAATTGGCCATCCTCACATCATTAGGTACCAAGAAAACTGACTCTGTCCTTGGTAAATCCAAACAAGTGAGCCCACTGGGCCTGGGACTGGGACTGCCTCTGGGTGCCTGGCTTCTTGGATACCAAGTTCAGAGAGTTCCATCACCAAGGAAATGAGGTATGTCACATTCTTTGGAACTGAATGAGGTCACTGCCTTGGCAACCACTTTGTCCTAACAGTTGCTTCCAAGGGTTACATAAGATGGAGGTTTCCCCTACTTCTTGTGACACTTTCATAAGGTAGAATGTATATCAACCATTGGCACCCGGGAACAGCTCTCCACTCAGGCCTGGATTGTTCCACCTTGTCTACAATAAGAAGAGAGAGGCAGATTCAGACACATCCCTTCATCCTGACCAGGTTGTTTGCCATGGAAGATGACTTTTGCTCTCTCAGGTGCTTCATACCTGCCTACAACTTCTCCAGGTATCATTTGTGCATGGACATTTGAGGTTCTCATCTGGTGGAAGATCCCCAACTTTCCTGTATTGTAAGAACCCCTCTGTCCCTGCTCTTCTGTAAAATGATTGAGGGAACTGTGTATACTTGGGGTTAAAAACAGGTTTGATTTGGTGACGAATGATTCTGTGCGATGAATAATGGGATTGGGAACCTGCAATATTTACAAGAATATAGAGGTGAAATATAAGTATGAAAAAAGAAATCTAGGTATGCTTTGAAGCCCAGAAGGGTTTTGCCCTTGATTGGGATACTTAGCTTTGAATTATGTTCTGCAAAGATGTCTCAGATAATTTGATATACAATGGCATAGGACCTTGTACATTGGATGATTGAATTTAGAAGAGAACATCCAGTCAAAAAGGGATATTCAGTAGGTTTAGGAAGATAGTCGGTAGGTTTAGGAAGACGAGTGAGTATAGGATTTGGACCAAAAGTTCTTTAGCAATAGACTTTTGGTTATAGAGTGAATGTAAATGTCAGCACATATGAAGAGTCAGACACTATGTTGAACTGGGGAAAATATGTAGAAAAGCAGATATCAATGGAAACATTACGAAAGCAGGCAAAGTATAAAGTGAGGGATAGAATTAGACATTTTCAACGGGGTTGAGTTTCAATATATAAATTAGGAAAAAACAAATATGTAGTCACCAATAGGAGTGACAATTGACAGCATTAGGCAACCTGGACATGGATGTTTTTAGAAATCCATGTTCACTTTCCATTTAGGCTTTGGTACAATCATAAGTGTGACCTTTCCATTTTTGTCCAGAATTTTACTGTGATAATGAGGTGACATGAGTATTTCTTTCACCATTTCTGGGAGCAATATATTGAAGATGTAAAATTAGAATCGGGGGTGCAAATAGGTGTACCCTGTTTCTATGAACATAGAGAAAAAACACAAATAGACCATACTGTGAATAAATAATATAACTTTTTTGAACTTTAAATAATGAATTGAACTGATATCTGAAAAATAAAAGGGAATTGTATATTGATATACAATCATTCATTCCAACCAGTTATATATCTAATGGAAATATTAGTGTTTTGGTTTATCATGAAGAGTGTGTGAGTTTTGCTTCAAAATGATTTTGGAAATTCAAAATAATGTGTTTGGAAAGAAGTCTCATGAAAAGACAAGTCAAGAAACCCTGACAATACATGTGTTCTGAAGCAAGAAGTGATTAATGTTGAAACAAATGCCTATTAATTTGTGAACTTGTTGATGAAATGTATATCCTATGATGTGCAAAAACTGAAGAAACAATAATGTACCAGTGTCGAATACAAATGAATGACAAATTACATATCATGTCCCATAGGAATCTACTTGCATTGATGTTAGACTGGGTCAGATACTGTAGAATAATTAGGATTTGTATGCACCCTTCACTGAAGTTAGTAGTCAGTACTAGGAAACAAATATGTATTTCAGGTGGATGAATATTTCTGATTATAATCATGTGAAAAGTTGATTATAAATCAACTTACATGAACATGAATGAATTTATAGAGTGTGTACTAGACACATATATTTCATATTTGGAAAACTTTGGAGAGTATATCTATATCTATATCTATACACACACACACACACACATGCACACACACACACACACAACACTCACAGACATTAAAAAGTACCAATATAAATGCCAATCGAAATTCATCAGTAAATATATATCATCCACAGATGCAAAAATATTTATGTTACTGAACATGAGTTTATGTATAATGTTGTTCTTCTAGGACGCTCTCTTATAGGTTGAATTTTCATTTCCAACAGCATTTAGGAGGAGTGAACACTTCTCACAATTTGTATCTGCCAAGACATCCACCTTACAAAAATGTACGTGTGATACCTGGTAGGATTCTATATATGCATATAAATATACATGTGTGAATAGGCTACAGAAATTGGAAACAAGTATTCACATATTTGTTAAGTTTAAAAACACATGGAGAATATTTCAATTAAAATTTGACTAGATGTATAACTCCTACCTTATATAATGCAAATGTCAAGTCCAACTATAGAACATGTCTCCTCTGAAGTGCTTGTATTTCTATTGTGTTGGGTTAATTTTCCCCATTATATTAGGATGAATAGTCTGAGTCTACTAGGTATGGGTTAGTGTCAGGGATTCAGTACTTCGAATGAAAAATTGGAAAAAGAATCCAATGTGTATGTAAATATATGCTGCACAAATATCCTCCCGCTCTCATCCAAAACAATGCCTTGACATTACCTTCACCCCAAGTAAGACACAATTAGAGGAGAAGAGTTACACAATCAGTGAATACATATCTGGAATGGAAAATGCTCAGGAGTTCACAACCTTGGAGGTGGTAGAGGAGTTTCCAAAAGTAAGGGACAGGGTAAACACTCCACAAACATGTAACTCTGCTGGCCTAAAAACTGTTTGAGAAACTGCCTCTGAGCTTCCGCACTTTAAATATATGTTGTTTTCAAGAGATTTGGCTTCCTTTGTAGTGAGACCATCAAAGCTGGGTCTGCATCTATGTGACCTGGAGGACATGGTTTCTTATTTTCCAATGAACAAGATGAAGCAGTGCTGAATCCTCTCTTTATAGGTAAACTGAGGCCACTGGGGACTAAGTGTCTCCCCGTCTCCCCGTGTGGACTGTGAAGCCATTTGGTCCTCCTCCACTTTTTGTGGTTTTTAGGCTGCTGCACTGTGAGTTTGGTATTTGTTTCACGAAATACTAGCAGCTAAACTGGGACACAGTGCTGGAGGGAGTTCTGTCACGTGTGGTGGGTCAGGGTCTGCAAGAGAATGCACCAACTGGGCTTCTATCTCCCACAGCTTGCCCCATTGCCCCCTTGTCCATATCAACCTGATTCTTAATTTTCCTCTTAAAACTCTCCATATAACAAGATGCCTTTACATATAAGGGTCTGCTGGCAGCACCATGTCAGTTACAAGCCATTTGGAATCCAATGGTAAATCCACATGGCCCTACCACGGATGTTTTATCAAACACCTCCCCAGCACTGCTCTAGGCCCACTACTCAGCAGGCTCCAACTTACTGGCATCTCTGTTCTACACCATTTTTATGAAACTCAGTAAATCAAGGCACTGTCTGGTATACTCATGATCAGCAATAGGACATCCAATGTTTCTCCAGTGCCACCTGGTCATAGGAATTTCAAAAATTTCATGGTATTTATCTAGCCATTTTTCAAGCATGAAGTTGGAGGCACTGTGGGTTTCAATTCATTCAGCAAAGATTAAATGGTGAGGAAGCTCATTTCAATGAAATCTCTGGAGAAATCTCACAGGCACGGCTTCCCAAAGAGTGGACAAACGGTCACATTAGGCCATGCCCATTGAGGTCTACAATGTGAGGTCCATGTGTGTTTTGACTCTCAACTATGGCTGCCATTTCTTTAAGAATAAAATCATGTGATATCCTTGCTGAGATTCCCAGGTCTCAGTGTAAATCTTCCCGGGGCCTAGGTCTCAGTTTCCAAGAGCGACTTTCATGCGTGGCCTCTTAAAATCCCAAAAAAATTCATGGCAATGCTTCTCTGAGTTCAGTTCCAAAACCAAGTGTCTAAGGGGAATCACACCAGAGTTCAAGCCCACGTGGAACCAGTCATTTTTTCCAATGCCACACAAATGACCAACATTAAAACCAAAACACTCCCACATGGCCCTCACCTTATTCCATATAGTCAATCATCTTAACCTCTGGCTGGAGGTTTCCATGAGGGGTGCAGCCCAAGACAGTGTCCAAAATCAGCTCTTTTGCCCCTCATTTGCCTAAATTCAGGGTAGCCTGGACACCGTTGCTGTGAACCAGGAGTGAACAAATAAGCCTGCCGTTAATACTTCTGTGTTTCTCCAATTTGAGGCCTACTGATTTTAGGTATGGATTCTTTAGGTGATTTAGAGTCATGGGAAAACACAAGCACCTCTGCAGGGCTTTAAGAACTCATTTGACTCACAGAATCCCTATTCTCATTTGTTGGAGTGCAGGAACCTAACAGAGGAAGGCAAGAGACTTCATCCACAATGAATGATATTTTTTAGCCATTTTGGTTTTGGAAGCTAACATGGGATCATTCTTAAGATCCATCAGGTGCTGAGAATCTAAGTCACAGCCACACACAGGTCCAAGAGGCTGATAAAGACACATCCCTTTCCAAAGCAATTAAACAAAGAGACACAGGTGAGGCCCATTCATTTCCATTTGAAAACTGTTTTCTTCAAGCTTCACAAAGGGGTGGCCTGAGGCAAAGAACTTCTTGACATTCAGTGCAACATAACAATAAGTATGCAAAAGGCCCAAAGCAGGGTTTCTGCACTGAGACTTTCCTTGTCACACTGATATCTGAGTTTTCTGAGATGCTCGCCATTCTCTTCAGCTATCCAGTACATGGCCATGTCACAGAGCTTGGAGGTGGTACATATTTTGGACACAAATCCCTGAGCCTATTTTGGAGAGTGGCCAGAATTCAGGAAGAAAACAACAACTTAGAAAGATAGCAGGTGTTGCACATCGATAAGACAAGGTGCAGTCCATTCATATGTTGGGCAGGATGAATTATGGGAAGATTTATACTAGACAGGACACATCCATTAATGCATTCTCTTTTCTAATGTCTACAACAACCGATACAGTGGGATACACATAAACAGAAACACTCGCCTTGTCAAATGACTTACTAGAAACTGTCTGCTCCAAACCAAACAAACCGCCTTTTCGATCTATTCTCAGAACATGAGACAAAACAACAAACACACACCCACTCCCACAAAGGCACCTCCTTCCCCCAAGTAGGTCTGTGACTATCCGAAGTGTCCTCTGACTGGTGGGCCATACTATGTTCCCCCGAAATGGCCTGTCTTCTCTCAGATCTTGTTTCCTTGACCAACTCTGTGAAGATGTCAGGAAAAAGTGGTTAGCCACTACCTGTTTTCTCAGGAAAGGTCCATCTTCAGAGCTCTCCTGGCAATTGGCCATCCTCACATCATTAGGTACCAAGAAAACTGACTCTGTCCTTGGTAAATCCAAACAAGTGAGCCCACTGGGCCTGGGACTGGGACTGCCTCTGGGTGCCTGGCTTCTTGGATACCAAGTTCAGAGAGTTCCATCACCAAGGAAATGAGGTATGTCACATTCTTTGGAACTGAATGAGGTCACTGCCTTGGCAACCACTTTGTCCTAACAGTTGCTTCCAAGGGTTACATAAGATGGAGGTTTCCCCTACTTCCTGTGACACTTTTATAAGGTAGAATGTATATCAACCATTGGCACCCGGGAACAGCTCTCCACTCAGGCCTGGATTGTTCCACCTTGTCTACAATAAGAAGAGAGAGGCAGATTCAGACACATCCCTTCATCCTGACCAGGCTGTTTGCCATGGAAGATGACTTTTGCTCTCTCAGGAGCTTCATACCTGCCTACAACTTCTCCATGTATCATTTGTGCATGGACATTTGAGGTTCTCATATGGTGGAAGATCCCCAACTTTCCTGTTTTGTAAGAACCCCTCTGTTTCTGCTCTTCTGTAAAATGTTTGAGGGAACAGTGTATATTGGGGTTTAAAACAGGTTTGATTTGGTGATGAATGATTCTGTGCGATGAATAATGGGATTGGGAACCTACAATATTTACAAGAATATAGAGGTGAAATATAAGTTTGAAAAAAGAAATCTAGGTATGCTTTGATACCCAGAGGGTTTTGCCCTTGATTGGGATACTTAGTTTTGAATTATGTTCTGCAAAGATGTCTCAGATAATTTGATATACAATGGCATAGGACCTTGTACATTGGATGATTGAATTTAGAAGAGAACATCCAGTCAAAAAGGGATATTCAGTAGGATTAGGAAGATAGTCGGTAGGTTTAGGAAGACGAGTGAGTATAGGATTTGGACCAAAAGTTCTTTAGCAATAGACTTTTGGTTATAGAGTGAATGTAAATGTCAGCACATATGAAGAGTCAGACACTATGTTGAACTGGGGAAAATATGTAGAAAAGCAGATATCAATGGAAACATTACGAAATCAGGCAAAGTATAAAGTGAGGGATAGAATTAGACATTTTCAACAGGGTTGAGTTTCAATATATAAATTAGGAAAAAACAAATATGTAGTCACCAATAGGAGTGACAATTGACAGCATTAGGCAACCTGGACATGGATGTTTTTAGAAATCCATGTTCACTTTCCATTTAGGCTTTGGTACAATCATAAGTGTGACCTTTCCATTTTTTGTCCAGAATATTACTGTGATAATGAGGTGACATGAGTATTTCTTTCACCATTTCTGGGAGCAATATATTGAAGATGTAAAATTAGAATCGGGGGTGCAAAGAGGTGTACCCTGTTTCTATGAACATAGAGAAAAACTACAAATAGACCATACTGTGAATAAATAATATAACTTTTTGAACTTTAAATAATGAATTGAACTGATATCTGAAAAATAAAAGGAAATTGTATATTGATATACAATCATTCATTCCAACCAGTTATATATCTAATGGAAATATTAGTGTTTTGGTTTATCATGAAGAGTGTGTGAGTTTTGCTTCAAAATGATTATGGAAATTCAAAATAATGTGTTTGGAAAGAAGTCTCATGAAAAGACAAGTCAGGAAACCCTGACAATACATGTGTTCTGAAGCAAGAAGTGATTAATGTTGAAACAAATGCCTATTAATTTGTGAACTTGTGGAAGAAATGTATATTCTATGATGTGCAAAATCTGAAGAAACCATAATGTACCAGTGTCGAATACAAATGAATGACAAATTACATATCATGTCCCATAGGAGTCTACTTGCATTGATGTTAGACTGGGTCAGATACTATAGAATAATTAGGATTTGTATGAACCCTTCACTGAAGTTAGTAGTCAGTACTAGGAAACAAATACGTATTTCAGGTGGATGAATATTTCTGATTATAATCTTGTGAAAAGTTGATTATAAATCCACATACATGAACATGAATGAATTTAGAGAGTGTATACTAGACACATATATTTCATATTTGGAAAACTTTGGAGAGTATATCTATATCTATATCTATACAAACACACACACACACACACACACACACACACACACACACACAACACTCACAGACATTAAAAAGTACCAATATAAATGCCAATCGAAATTCATCAGTAAATATATATCATCCACAGATGCTTCTTCCGGACCCAGTATCCTCTCCAAACACTCCTCCCTTAACACCTGTTAGTCTAGTCTATTATAATACCCCAGAGGAAAAAGGGACTCTTGCCGCAAAATGGGAAGGCCCCTATCCTGTCATTCTCTTTACCCTTACCGCCGCCAAACTCTCCTTACCAGACAACTGTCTCACTCCCTGGATTCACATGTCTAGGTTGAAGCCACATCACCAGGAGGCCCCACCTGCTGAAGACAGGGCCACCCCAGAGGAACTCCAAGAATCACCTACTGAACCTCCCCTTTACTCCTGCTCTCCACACCCATCTCACCCATTTTAGTTGTGGCTCACACGGTTTTCCTTGCAGCCCAATTCCTCTTAAAGAAGGCACAATGAGCTCTCCCAACACCCTAGTCTTCTCTAACTGCTTGTTTTTTGTGCTCTGCTTATTTTCTGTGCTCTGTCAGGACTGGTCTTTACCCTCCTCACCTACCATGCATTTATTCACTTTTCGGGAACGATACTCAGAACATGGCATGCAGAAGGTCTGCGCAGTGGATGCAACTACTTGCTTCATCCACAACTGCACCTCTATTTCCCTAAAATTGTCACCTTCAAGGACCTTCGTCCCTGGTAGCTGGAACTGGCCTTTCATTTGCTTCCTTTTTGATCAAACAAAAGACTATTGTCATTGGTGGCCTGAGATATATAATGGGTGCCCCTATTGGTCATGCATGTTCCATGATGAACGTGGTAGCTATTCTTACCACTCATTTGGTTACCCTGAAGGGTGGACTTCTAGTTACATAAAGTGGCATAAAGGCTCTTCATCCAGTAACAATGGATGGTATACTTTTGATAAACCTGACCCCAAGGCCAAACGATGGGGCTATGTTGAGTTTGCTGTCTATGCTCGGACAACCTCAGTCAGACCCACAGGGTGGATGACTATTGGCCGCACCCTGATTACGCAACCTAAGGCAACCATCCAGGTAGTCGAACACATTAAGGACTCAGAATCAAAACTTTGAGATCATATCCATAGCTCATCCAAAGAGGATTCAGAGCCTTCAACCCTCTCAGGTCCCCCTCCCACATGGCTCAATTTGCTACACCAAACTTTTTGATTATTAAACTCCACCCCTCTTTCTGTGCCTACTTCTCAGTGCTTTCTCTGTGCTTCACTTAGTCGTCCACTTCTAGCAGCAGTCCCATTAGCGGCAGGAAATATTCCAGCAAAACCCTACAATTTCTCTAAAAAGGACAACCCCTACATGTGACACGTATCCCACTGTGGGAAAGTTATTCCACCAATACTTTATTTCCTTTCATCTGTTTCCACCTGCCAATAATGAATCCTTTACCCATTTGTTCCTTGAGCTACAGCACCCCATAGAGCCCTGTGTTTATGCAACCTGGACATTTCCTCTGGTGTAATGGTTCTTTAAGTACCTCAACCATCAATGTCTCTGGCGCCTGTTTCTTGGTTACTGTAGTTCCTCAGCTATCTTTGTATACTCCCACCGAATTCTGACAGTTGGCCCTACCTTCCCGCACCCGTAGGGTAGTCTTTCTGCCGGTTCTGGTAGGCCTCATTTTAACAACCTCAGTGACAGGTCTCGGACTCTCTGGTGGAGCTATAGGTCATGCTCTATGGGATCCAATGACCTTCAACAAAAACTGCAGGAAACACTCAATACCATGGCTGAGTCTCTGGGTTCCTTGCAGCGGCAGGTTACTTCATTGGCACAAGTGGCTTTACAGAACCAAAGGGCAATTGATCTTCTCACTGCAGAAAAAGGGGTTACATGCCTATTCCTCAGAGAGGAATTTTGCTATTATGTTAATGAATCTGGGCTAATAAAAAAAATGTTGTTAAATTGCAGGAATTATCGACCCAATTGCTCAAACCTACCTCCTCCAATCCCATAACGGGGTTCTTCCAATCCTATCTTGCCATGTACTTACTACATATCTTGGATCCCCTTATTTGGATGCTCCTTTTTTGTGCTCTCTTGCCCTGCATAATGAAGTGCCTTCAAACCCAACTGCATAAAATTCCTAATCAAACTTTCAACCAGCTTTTGCTTAGTCACTCCCAGCCTCTGATGACCGATGAATCCCCAACATCTCCAAGAGAACAGTTCACTCAGTGATGAAGCTCACTACCAGGCACGATGGAATGCAACGGGTATTAGACAGCGGGAGACAACGAGCTCGGAGAACCTCTTAATCTGCCATCCTGGATTCATAGTCTTTACCACCTTCTAAGCTTTCTCATGGTTCTTGGCCTCTTCTATGTCAGTCCCCCCACATGGAACTTCTGCCAAAAATTGACATTTGCTTTAATTTTTATCTTCATTCTGTTTTTATTCGCTCTGATCTTCTTCAGGTGCTGGCGACACCATGTCCAGGCAACGCTTCCAGTATTTCCTTGAGTCTCTGTTACAGGACCAGTGGCTGATACCAACAATCTCTTCCATCCAGGACTGGTTCCATGCCATCGACATCTTTGGCTTCAGGGAACATTCATTTACTTCACCCCTATGAAAATAGCTATCTATAGCCACTGGGTTTTATTTCTGGCTGCCATGATATCCCCATACCTGCCCCCTGAGCATTCCTCCACTTCTCTTTCTAGGCCCCACACCACCCCCACACAGCAGGAAGCAGCCAAATCTGACAAACGACACCCCACTTCCTAAGAAAACAAAAAGGGTGGAATGTTGGGAAAAGAATAAATGGCAGCCATACCCCAGAGAAAAACCCCAACATGGCGCCTAAGGACTTCTTCTTCCTACCTTCTTCATTTCTGCAGTGGCGCAAAAAGTTCCCGCCCTTGTGAACTCTCCCGCCAGCGCCAATTTCAAATCTCGCTTGTGGGGAACCTTAGCCCCAATGAGAACTAATTCCTGGGCTCTGGAGCTGATATTTGAAAGAACTTGTCAATAAACGGGTTGCTGCCATTTATGTAAGCCATACCATCTCCCCCTTAGTTCTATATAAGCACACAGCTTTTAGCAATAAAATTGTAATTCTCCCGGTGAAGTGTCATTGCGTGGGGAATTATTTCACTCATGTTCAGCAACAGGATATCCAAAGGTTCTCCAGTGCCACCTGGTAATGGGAATTTCAGAAATTTGATAGTATTTATTTAACCATTTTTGAAGGATGAAGTTGGAGTCACTGTGCGTTTCAATTAATGCAGGAACCATTATGTGGTGAGGAAGCTCATTTAAATGAAATCTCTGGAGAAATCTCACAGGCAAGGCTTCCCAAAAAGTGGCCAAAAGGTCACATGAAGCCAGGATCATTGAGGTCTACAATATGAGTTCCATTTGTGTTTAGACTCTCAATTATGGCTGCCAAGTCTTTCAAAATAAAATCATGTGATATCCTGGCTGAGATTCTCACTGCACTGTGGAAAGACACCCTGGCCCTCGATCTCAGTTTTCAAGGGCGCATCTCATGCGTGGCCTCCTAAAATCCCAACACATTTCATGGCAATACTTCTTTGAGGTAAATTCCAGAACTCAGTCTCTAAGAGGAATCTTGCCAGAATTCAAGCCCAGGTGGATCCAGTTATCTCTTCCAATCGCCAAACAAATGACCACAATTAAAACCAAACACTCCCACATGGCCCTCATCTTCTTCCATATAGACACTTATCATAACCTCTGGCTGGAGTTTTTCATGAGGGGTGCAGCCCAAGACAGTGTCAAAAATAAGCTCCCTTGCCCCTCATTTGCCTAAAGTCAAGGTGGCCTGGACACCCATCCGGTGAACCAGGTTTGATCAGATAGGCCAGCTGTTAATACTGCTCTGCATCTCCAATTTGAGGCCTACTGACTGTCAGGTATAGATTCTTTATATGATTTGGAGCCATGAGAAAACCCAAAAACCTATGGGTTAGCCTCTGCAGGGCTGTGCATAACTCATTTGAACCAAAGGATCCGTATTCTCACTTGATGGTGGTCAGGAACCTTACAAATGAATGCGAGAGACTTCATTCACAATAATTGCTCTTTTGGCCATTTTGGTTTTGGATGCACACATGGGATCTCTCTTTACATCCATCAGGTGCTGAGAATCTAAGCCACAACCTCACACAGGGCCAAGAGGCTGATTCAGACACATCCCTTTCCAAAGCAATTAAGCAAAGAGCCACAGGTGATGCCTATTCATTTCCATTTGAAAACTGTTTTCTTCAGGCTTCACAAAGGGGTGGCCTGAGGCAAAGACCTTCCTGACATTCAGGGAAACAGAACAATTGATAAGCAAAAGGCCGAAAGCATGGTTTCTCCACTGAGACTTTCTTGGTCACACTGATATCTGAGTTTTCTGAGATGCTCGCCGTTCCCTTCAGCTATCCAGGACATGGCAATGTCACAGAGCTTGGAGGTGGTACATATTTTGGACACAAAACCATGAGACTATTCTGGAGAGTGGTGAGAATTCTGGAAGAAACAGGAACTTAGGAAGGTAGCAGGTGTTGCCCATGGATAAGGCAAGCTGCAGTCCATTCATAAATTGGGCAGGATGAATGCCGGGAATCTTTCTACTATACAGGACATATGAATTGTTGCATTCTATTTTCTAATGTCTACAACCACGGACACAGTGGGATACACAGAAATAGAAACACTTGCCTTGTCCAACGACTTACTAGAAGAAGACCACTCCAAATCAAACAAACCGTCTTTCCTACCTATTCTCAGATCATGAGACAAAACCACAAAATCACACCCACCCCACAAAGACACCTCCTTCCCCCATGTAACTCTGTGACTATCCGGAGTTTCCTCTTGGTGGTGGGCCATACTATGTTCCCCCAAAATGGCCTGTCCTATCTCAGATCTGGTCTCCTTGGCCAACTCTGTGAAGTTGTCAGGAGCCTGCGGTGAACCACTACCTACTTTCTCAGGAAAGGCCCCTATTCAGAGCTCTCCTTTTATTTGGCCATCCTCACATATGTTGGTACCAAGAAAGACTGACACTCTCCTTGGTAAATTCAAACAAGTGAGCCTACTGGGTCTGGGACTGGACTGGCTCCGGGTGCCTGGCTTCCTGGATCCCAAGTTAAGAGAGTTCCATCACCAAGGAAGTGAGGTAGATCACTTCTTCAGGAACTGAATGAGGTCATTGCCTTGACAACCACTTTGTCCTAACAGTTGCTTTCAAGAGTCCCATGAGATGGAGGCTGCCCCTACTTCCTGTGACACTTTCACAAGTTAGAATGGTATATAAACCATGGGCACCCGGGAACAGCTCTCCACCTAGGACTGGTTTGGTCCATCTTCTCTACATTAAGAAGAGAGAGGCTGATTCATACACATCCCTTCATGCTGACAAGGTTGTTTGCCATAGAAGATGACTTTTCTCTCTCAGGTCTTTCGTAGCTGCCTACATCTTCTCAAGGGATCATTTCTGCATGGACCTTTGATGTTCTCAACAGGTGGAACATGCCCTACATTCCTGTATTTTAAGAGCAACCCTGTCCCTGCTGTTCTGTAAAGTTCGATTGAGAGAACAGTGTATGGTTTGGGTTAGTAACATGTTCAATTTGGGGTTAGGAATCCTTCTGCATGACGAATAATGGTATTGGGAAACTATGATATTTACAAGAATATATAGGTGAAATATAAGTATAAAAACAGAAATCTAGGGAAGATATGAAGTCCAGAAGGGCATTGGGCCCTTAATTGGTACACTTAGCTTTGAATTATTTTCTGCAAAAATGTCTCAGATAAATCTATATACAATGGCATAGGAGCTTGTACCTTGGGTGATTGAATGTCGAATAGAACACCCACTCAAAAAGGGATTGTCGGTAGGATTAGAAAGATAGTCAGTAGGTTTACAAAGAAGAGTGAGAATAGGATTTAGACCAAAAGTTCTTAAGCAATAGGGTTTCAGGTAGACAGTGAATGTAAATGTCAGCACAAGTGAAGAGTCAGTCACAATGATGAACAGGGGAAAATATGTAGGAAAATAGATATAAATAGAGACATTACTAAATCAGGCAAAGTATAAAGTGAGTGATAGGATTAGACATTTTCAACAGGCTTGAGGTTGAATATATAATCTTAGGAAGAAACAAAAATGTAGTCACCAATAAGATTGACATTTGAGAGCATTAGGCCACCTGGACATGGAAGGTTTTAGTAATCCATGCTCACTTTCCATTTAGGCTTTGGTACAACCTTAAGGGTGACCTTTGATTTTTTTGTCCAGAATATTACTGTGATAAAATGTATATATAGATCAGGTGACATGAGTATTTCTTCCACCATTTTGAGGAATATTTTGAAAACGTATAAATTAGTATTGAGGGTAAAAATAGGTGTACCCTGTGACTATGAATATAGAGATAATGCATGAATAGACCATACAGTTAATAAATAATATAACTGGTTCCACTTTAAATAATGTATTGAATTGATATCTGAAAATACATAAGAAATCATATATTGATATATAATCATTCATAACAACTAGTTATACGTCTAATTGTAATCCTAGGGTTATGGTTTATCATGAAGAGTGTGTGAGTTTTGCTTCAAAAGTGATTATGGAAATCAAAAATAATGTGTTTGGAAAGAAGTCTCATGAAAAGACCAGTTTGAAACATGGCGGAACACGTGTTTTCTGAAGCAGAAAGTGATTGAAAGTGAAATAAATGCCTATAAATTTGTGAACTTGTGGATGAAATATATATCCAATAATGTGCATAAACTGAAGAAATAGTAATGTACTAGTTTTGAATAAAAATGAACTTCAAAATACTTATCATGTCCCATAGGAATCTACTTGCATTGATGTGAAAATGGATCAGTTACTGTAGAAATATTAGGATTTATATGCACCATTCACTGAAGTTAGTTTTCAATACTAGGAAAAAAATACGTATATCAGGTGAATGAATATTTCTGAGAATAATCTTGTGAAAAGTTGATTATAAATCCATATACATAATCATGAATGAATTTAGGGAGTGTATAATAAGACACATATATTAAATATTTTGAAATATCTGGAGAGAATATATATATATATATATATATATATATATATATATATCCACACACAGATTTTAAAAATTAGCAATATATATGCCAATCGAATTACACCGTGAAATATGTATCATCCACAGATCCAAAAATATTCATTTTACTGGATATGGATTTATGTATAACTTTTTTCAACTAGGAAGCTCACCCATAGGTTGAATTTTCAGGTCAAACAGCGTTTAAGAGGAGTGATCTCTTCTCACACTTTGTATCTACCAAGTCATGTAAGTCACAAGAATGTACGTGTGATACCAGGTAGGATTCTATATGTGCATATAAAAATACATGTGCTGAATAGAATACAGAGAAAGGGAGACAGGAATTCACATATTTGTTAACTTTAAAAGCACATGGAAAACTATTTCAACGAAAAATTGACTAGATTTATAACTCCTACCCTATATAATGCAAAAGGCAAGTCCAAGTATACAACATGCCTCCTCTGAACTGCTTGTATTTCTATTCTGTTTCCGTTATTTTTCTCCATCATATTAGGATTAGTATTCAGAATCTAGCAGAGCATGTGTTAGTGTCAGGGATTCAGTATTTCAAATGTAAAATAGAAAAATGAATCCAATGTGTATGCAAATATGTGCTAAACAAAATCTTCCCACTCTCATCCAGAACAACTCCTTGATATTTTTTTCGCCCAAAGTAAGACACAATTAGAGGAGAAGAGTAATAAAATCTGTGAATAATATGCTCAGGAGTTTACAACCTTGGAAGTGGTAGAGGAGTTTCCCTAGTATGGGACAGGGTAAACACTCCATAAACATGGAGCTCTGCTGGCCTAAATACTTCTTGAGAAACTGCCTCTGAGTTTGGGCACTTGAAATATATGTTGTTGTCAGGAGCTTTAGCTTCTTTTTAGTGAGACTATCAAAGCTGTGTCTGCATCTATGTGACCTGGAGGACATGGTTTCTTATTTTCCAATGAACATGAGGCAGCAGTGCTGAATCTCTCTTTGTAAGTAAACTGTGGCCACTGGGGGCTAAGGGTATTCCCATGTGGACTGGGAAGCCATTTGGTCATCCTCCACCTTTTCGTGGTGTTTCTTGCTGCTGCACTATGACTTTTGCATTTGCTTCATGAAATAAAAGAAAGTTCAACAGGGACACAGTTCTGGAGGCATTCTTTCATGTGTGGTTGGTCAGGGTCTGCAGGAGAATGCACCAACCAGGTTTCTATCCCACATAGCTTGGCCCCATGTCCATAGTAACCTGATTCTAAACATTGCCCGGAAACATCTCCATATAACCAGAAGCCTTTACATGGAAGGGTTTGCTGGCTTCACCATGTAAGTCACAAGCCACTTGGGATCCAATGGCAGATCCACATGGCCCCACCACAAATTTTTTATCACACACCTGCCTACCACTGCTCTAGGCCCACTACTCAGCAGGTTCCAACATATTGGCATCTCTGTTCTACACCATTTTCATGAAACCCACTCAATCAAGGCACTGTCTTGCATATTTACGATCAGCAACAGGACATCCAAAGTTTCTCCAGTGCCACCTGGTCATGGGAATTTCAAAAATTTCATGGTATTTATCTAGGCATTTTTCAAGGATGACGTTGCAGGCACTGTGGGTTTCAATTCATTCAGGAACCTTTAAATGGTGAGGAAGCTCATTTCAATGAATGCTCTGTAGAACTCTCACAGGCAAGGCTTCCCAAAGAGTGGCCAAAATGTCACATGAAGCCAGGCCTATTGAGGTCTACAATGTGACGTCCATGGGTGTTGTGACTCTCAACAATGGCTGACAAGTCTTTCAGAATTAAATCATGTGATCTTCTGGCTGAGATACCCAGGGCTCTGTGGAAAGCCACCCTGGGCCTAGATCTCAGTTTCCAAGGGTGATTCTCATGGGTGGACTCCTAAAATCCCAACAAAATTCATGGCAATACTTCTCTGAATTCAGTCTCTAAGGGGGTTCAAGCCCAGGTGGACCCAGGCATGTCTTCCAATCTGGCCACACAAATGACCAAAATTAAAACCAAAACACCTCCCACATGGCCCTCATCTTCTTTATATAGACACTAATCATAACCTCTAGCTGGAGGTTTCCATGAGTGGCACAGCCCAAGACAGTGTCCAAAAATAATCTCCCTTGCCCCTCATTTGCCTAAAGTCAGGGTGGTCTGGACAACATTCCTGTGAAACAGGAAGTGATCATATAGGACTGCTGTTAATACTGCTCATCTTCTCCAATTTGAGGCCCTACTGACTGTGGGGTATAGATTCTTTGTGTGAATTGGCAGTCATGAGAAAAGCACCTATTGTCCAGCCTCTGCAGGGCTTTGAAGAACTCATTTGACACAAATGATCCCTATTCTCACTTGATGGAGGTCATAGAACTATTACAGAGGAAGGGGAAGCTTCATGTACAATGACTGCTTTTTTCCATTTTGGTTTTGGATGCACACATGGGATCTTTCTCTAGAATACATCAGGTGCTGATATCTAAACCACAAGCCTCACACAGGGCCAAGAGGCTGATTCAGACAAATCCCTTTCCAAAGCAATGAAGTAAAAGCCACAGGTGATTCCCATATCATTTCCATTTGAAAACTCTTTCTTCAGGCTTCACTAAGGTTTGGCATGAGGCAAAGACCTTCCTGACATTCAGAGCAACAGAACAATAGGTAATCAAACGCCCCAAGCAGGGTTTCTCCACTGGAGACTTTCCTGGTTACTCTGATATCTGAGTTTTCTGAGATGCTCGCCATTCCCTTCAGCTATCCAGTACATGGCCTATGTCACAGAGCTTGGAGGTGGTACATATCTTGTCACAAAATCATGATCCTATCTTTAGAAGTGGCCAGAATTCAAGAGAAGGAGAAAACAGAGAACTTAGGTAGATAGCAGGTGTTGCCCATGGTATAAGGCAAGCCGCAGTCCATTCATTAATTGGGAAGGATGCATACTGGGAAGTTTTCTACTAGCCTGGACACACCCAATGAGCTATTTTCTTTTCTAATATCTACAAAGAACACAGTGGGATACACAGACATAGAAAACATCGCCTTGTCAAATCACTTGTAGAAACGTCCACTCCAAACCAAACAAACTGCCTTTCCTACCTATTCTCAGAACATGAGACAAAATCACAAACACACACTCACACCCACAAATTCACCTCCTTTCCCAAAGTAGGTCTCTGACTATCGGGTGTGACCTCTGACTGGTGGGCCGTACTATGTTCCCATCAAATGGCCTGTTCTGTCTCAGATCTGGTTTCCTTGGCCAACTCTGTGAAGTTGTCAGGAGACAACGGTGAGCCACTTGCTGCTTACTCAGGAAAGGCCACTCTTCAGAGCTTTCCTGGCATTTGGCCATCCTCACATCAGTAGATACCAAGAAAGACTGACTCTGTCTTTGGTAAATCAAAAGAAGTGAGACCACTGGGACTGGGCCTGGGACTAGATTTGTGTGCCTGGATGCCTGTATCCCAAGTTCAGAGAGTTCCATCACCAAGAATGTGAGGTGAGGTCACTTCCTTCAGGAACTGAATGAGGTCAATGCCTTGGCAAGCACGTTGTCCTAACATTTGCTTCCAAAGGTCCCATGAAATGGAGGCTGTCCCTAATTCCTTTGACACTTTCACAAGTTAGAATGGTATATCAAACATTGGTAACCAGGAACAGCTCTCCACAGAGGCCTCGTTTGATCCTTCTTCTCTACATAAAGAAGAGAGAGGCTGATTCAGACACATCCCTTCATGCTGACCGGGTTGTTTGCAATGAAAGATGACTTTTGCTCTCTCAGTTCCTTCATAGGTGTCTACAACTTCTCTAGCGATCATTTGCGCATAGACCTTTGAGTTTCTCAGCAGTTGGAAGATCCCCTAAATTCCTGTATTTTAAGACCAACTCTGTCCTTGCTCTTCTCTAAAGTTAGATTGAGGGAACAGTGTATGGTTAGGGTTAATAACAGGTTTGATTTGGAATAGAAATCATTCTGCTGGATGAATAATGGTATTGGGAACCTGCGATATTTTCAAGAATATATAGGTAAAATATATGAAGCTGAAAACAAAAATCTAGGTAAGATTTGAAGCCCAGAAGGGCATTGGGCTTTTGATTGGGTATTAAGCATAGGACCTTGTAACTTGGATGATTGATTTTCAAAGAGAACTTCCAGTCAAAATGGATAGTCAGGAGTATTAGGAAGATAGTCGGTATGTTTATAAAGGAGAGTGAGTATAGGATTTGGACCAAAAGTTCTTTAGCTATACGGTTTCGGGTATTGAGTGAATGTAAATGTCAGCACATGTGAAGAATTAATCACAATGATGAACTGGGGAAAATATGTAGGAATGCAGATATCAATAGAGACTTTAGGAAATCTGGCAAAGTATAGTCGGTAGTGAAATGTTAATAAAATAGATTCTTGTCACTTCCTTTTTTTCTGTATGCTTAATAAAACACTGTTGAAATCTTGAGAAGTGATTTCTAATCTTTTTCCCAGAATGTGCTGTCCCCAACTGCCAAACTTCAGAATGTACTCCCTCACCCAGTTGCACGCAAACTGCTCACCCGCCCAGGCCCATCAATAAACTTTCCTCCCTGCCCTCTTCAAGGACAGTATATAAGCTCTGCTTAAGCTGTTCTCAGGGTTCTCTGCTCTATTCAAATGAGCTCTGAGCCCCAGCATGCTGGACCCCCAATAAACCCTTTGTTTTTGCATGAGAGAGTCTCTTGGTGGTCTCTTCCCCCAATGCTCTTCCGATATTTATATATGGAGGTTCCACCGAAATCCAGCAGTGGTGAACGAGAGACCCCAATGGGCTACTCTCAGGGTAAGTAAGGCACCTCTTTCTGGTTTCAGGTTTCAGGTTAGGGCTTGGCAAAATGGCTGTCGATGAAGTGTGTGAGCTCTCTTTGATGGTGGCTGGCAGACGTGTCACAGAGCCACAAGCCAAGTCCCTGGGGGACGCCACAGAGGACTCGGGAATCAAGGAATAATAGTCTCCTCGACTCAGTGATACTTTGTTTCAGATTCGGTATTGCCAGCCCATCGGGTTTTGCCACCTGCTCAGTCTTGGTCTCAGTGTTGGACGTCCATTGCCTGTCTTTATTGTTTTCTCTTGTCTGTGTCCTGTGTCATTGCTTTTACTGTTTGTGTATCTTTCATTATGGGACAGATCACTTCAATGCCTCTGTCCCTGACCCTTGATCTATGGACCAAAGTCCGCTTAAGGGCTCAGAATGTTTCTTTTTTAGTAAAACGCTGGACCTGGCAGACTCTGTGTGCCACAGAATGGCCCACCTTTGGATTCGGATGGCCCCTAGAAGGATCTTTCTACTTCCCACTAATTTAAAAAGACAGAGATATTGTCTTACAGCCAGGGCCACATAGCCATACTGATAAACAGGAATATACCTTAACTTGGCAGGACCTCTGCAAATCTCCTCCTCCGTGGGTGAAGCCTTTCCTTGCTGTGTCCCCGTTCCTACTCCTTCCCCCACAATCTCTCAACCCCTCTGCTCCTCCTCCTCCTCCACCCTCTGTTCTCCCTGAGTCACAAGATTTGACTCTACTTGACTCTCGTCCCCCTCCTTATCTTCTACCCTTGTCCCACAACCCCCAACACCCTCTAAGTGATTCTCCAGCTGCTGACTCAGCCTCTCCGCAATTGGAGGACGCTAAGCCAGCCCAGGGCCCTCCAGATAACTCCCCTGCGTCACACACAGCCCCTACTCCCCTGGAGGAAGCTGGAGTTGCTAAAGGAACTCGCCGGTGGCAAATGATTGAAAACCCTGGAACTCCCGTGTTGCTTCCCTCCATCCCTAAGGACCAATGATTGACGATGGCCATAGGGAAAAAATGCAAGCCTACCAGTATTGGCCTTCTCCTCTTCAGACCTATATAAATGGAAAAATAACAATCCCCCTTTTACCGAGGACCCAACCTGGCTCTCAGGTCTGGTGAAGTCATTGATGTTTTCACACCAACCTTCTTGAGATGACTGCCAACAACTCCTAGGGACTCTCTTCATGACAGAGGAACAAAAGAGAATCCTCCTGGATGCTAGAAAAAAGTATCCTCGGACCAAATGCGTGACCGACAAAACTTCCCAATATATTCAAAGCCGGCTTTCTCTTGAAACGACCCAACTGGGACCCCAACACCTTTGAAGGTAGGGAGCATCTGTCCACTTATCGCCGGGCTCTAATAGTGGGTATCTTAGTGGCCGCTAGGTGACCAACTAATTTGGCCAAGGTAAGAGAGATTATTTAAGGGCCTGATGAATCTCCCTCTATGTTCTTAGAGATAATTATGTAGGCATATAAGAGACATACTCCTTTCGATCCTCAGGCAGAGGATCAAAAGGCATCTGTCACAATGGCCTTTATTGGGAAAGCTGCCCTGGATATTAAAAGAAAGTTACAATGCTTAGATGGATTACAAGATATGACTTTGAGGGATTTATTCAGAGAACCCGAGAAGGTATACTTTAAGAGAGAAACTGAGGAAGAGAAGGGAGCTGAGTGAGGATAAAAGAAACAAAAGACAGACTAAGGCATTGACTAAGGTCCTGGTCACAACAACAAATAGGCCAGAAATTAAGAAACAGAGAGACAGGAAGGGATACCTGGGCACACACTAGAGGCCACCCCTGGCCTCAGATCAATGTGCCTACTCTAAAGAAAAAGGACACTGGGCCAAAGAGTGCCCTAGAAAGAGACAGCCGTGCCAGCCAGATATTCTGACTCTGGAGGAATACTAAGAAAGTCCGGGCTCAGATCCTCTCCCTGACCTCAAGGTAACTTTTGAAGTGGAGGGGAACACAATAAACTTTGAAGTAGATGCAGGGTGAATATACTCAGCCCGTAAGGCCCATTGGGCCCTCTACCGAATAAAAGGTCTCTAATTCAAGAGTCTAACAGAAGTAAATATCGGTCTTTGACAACTACGAGGACCATGGACCAGGGAAAAGGAAAAATCCATCACTCCTTCCTAGTAATCCCAGAATGCCTGGCCCCATTGATGGGCAGAGTTCTGCTCACCAAGCTCTGGGCCAAAATAACTTTTAACCCTGAAGGCCCTCAAGTGGAATTTTTTAATTCTTCAGTAACTACTCCTATAATCATGGCTCTAACTATGTCAGTAGCAAATGTTCATCAACTCACTCACCTTTGTTCAAAGAAACTGCATTCATTCGTGAAGGATCAAGAACACAGTTTTCCACTAACCTACTCACAGCAAAAGGAAATAACTGAATGGGTAACAAAAGCCTGTCAGGTCCATTAATTGGTTAAAGCTTACACTTCCAAGCTTCCTGCAGGAAAGCACCTATGAGGAACCAGACGAGGACAATTCTGGGAAGTGGACTTTACTGAAATTAAGCCAGTAAGGTATGGACTTAAATAACTCCTAGTCTTTGAACATACATTTTCAGGATGTATTGAAGCCTTCCCCACACACACAAAAAAAAAGAAATAAAAAAGAAGAAAAAAGAAACATTGCAAATGGTTGTAAAGAAGATCCTGGAAGATATTTATTCTCCCCTTGACGACCAGTAGTCTTAACCCTAATCAGCCCCTTAAGCTGCGATGGCTGATCACAAATCCTACTGGACACGAAGTATGGCCTATCTCGAATACAGCCCCCTTACGAACCTGGTGGCCATCTCTCCACCCAGTCATTTGTCAGCTGGCTATAGGTCTTTCCTATTGGGATATCCCTGATTAACAGGATCCCACTAAAATTCCATTAAATCCCTTCCGTACCATAGATAATGGAAACAAACATTATAGATGTAGGGACACGTGAGCCAGATGCAGGTTGGCTAGCCTAGATTACTATGTTTGCCCGGCAGACTATCAAAGCCACAAACAGTCACGGCTGTGGGGGGGGGAGAGCAGACTTCTATTGTAAGTCATGGGGATGTGAGCATACAGGGACTGTCAGATGGAACCCAAACTCCTCATCAAATTCTGTACACAGCATTGGCCATATTACGAATTAGATAACCAAAACCGATGGCCCCCAGAGGGGTCTCTAGATCCTCAAATTCTGTGTGACCTTTTTAACTTCTGCAAGTGCTCAAAAGGGTGAATGGAGATTCCGCTATGTGGAGGCCTTCTCTCTCCTTTGCTCACATCCTGAACTATGCTTCTCCAATAGATGCTCACCCTCAGCCTTGTGCTCCAGACTCTCTGCTGTCACTCCCACCTCAGCAACTTGATTTCTCCCCTCCAATATCTAGATCAAAAACCCAAATCTCGACTGGTTCTCAGACCATTGCTACCTTGCTGAGGTTGCAGGTACTGAGGTACCACTCCATTCACTCACTCCTCTCCTCTCCTGTCAGTGCCCGCACCGGGTCCCACCCAGTCCTCTTACCACCTAATGCAAAGCTCAAACCCGCTGAGAAGAATCCTCAGACCCTAATACAAGATGTAATGAAAATGGCCTTTAATGTTGCTTTGTCATCACTAAAAACAGGTTACTAAGAATTTAAAGTCCCTCACAGGCTTTTTGGAATCTCACTCCCGTCTCCCCCTCTGTTCTATCTGTTCTACTGCTCAAGTTTTTGTTGCTATTAAGATCCCAAAGCCCTCTTCCAATATTCTTTTACATCTCTCCTTCCTCATTCTCAGATCCACAGAGCTGCTCTTATCCCTGCCTTCCAAATTGTCCCCCTCTGTACCAGGCCCACAGAAAAGTCTTAACTGACCTTCTCCAGAAGTCTTCACCATGGCTGATTTAGGACTTTCAGCAAAAGAATCCCGATAAAAGAGTTCACTGTAGATAAACTTCCTATTTTTGTGTTGCCCTGGTCTCCTTGGCAACTGGCTAAAAAATTCAGCACTCCTGATCTAGACACACCCTTACTAGTTTTTCACAAAATATTTGAAAAAAAGGCCTCTGGCCTTGAGCTGGGGCTTCACAGAGATGGCTACATTTCTAAGATAAAGAAGTTACAAACTGGGCTGTATGGAAACAGCTGGAAGGGGGAAAAAAAGAAAGGGAAGACACCCCCACCCAGGTGTCCTTGAAAAGTTAACTTGCCCAAACTGAGGAAAAAACAGAAACAAAAACTGCTTTTTGTGAACTTCTGCAGACTGTGAACTTCTGAGCCCCTTCCCTTACGTGTTGGGTACAAAATTCTGAAACTACGTAACTTGGGTTTCAGGGGATTAATTGATTACAACAGAAGCAATGCCCTCTGAATCTGGTTGAAACCAAAAAAGACTGTTTCCGTGTCTTTGGTGCTATCTTAGGTGCCTTGCCTTGTCCGTCCCTACAACAGTATAATTCTATATACTTAAACATTGTTTATGTTTTCATGAAATGGTCAACAGATGTGATTAATTGTGAAATGGTGCAGATGTTTCCCAGAGTGCTCTATCATGACGCAGGTTCATCTGAAGATCAAAGAGGGGGACATACAACCCGGTTCCGCTGGGAACATATGTCCCTCACCTTAGCCATTCTATTATGAATAGGAGTTGCTGCAGGGTTGGGCACAAGAACCACTGCTCTGGTCCATGGGACACAACAAGTGACCCAATTAGAAGCAGCAATAGATCAAAACTTAAAGATTTTAGAAACCTCCATCACAGCTTTGCAGGAATCTTTAACCTCTCTCTCTGAAGTTGTTTTACAGAACAGTCGAGGGTTGGACCTCCTTTTCATGACAGAGGGGGGCCTTTGTGCTTCATTGAGGGAAGAATGTTGTTTTTATGTCGACAATACTGGAGTTGTAAAAAAATCTATGAGTAAATTAAAAGATGCCTTGAAGAGCAACAACGAGAGAGAGAGAGGCACAGAAAGGGTAGTTTGAGTCTTTTTTTACACAGTCCCCCTGGTTAATTACGTTTTTATCAACCCTGGCCGGTCCAATAATAATCCTCATATTATTACTAACTGTAAAACCCTGTTTCCTCAACCATGTAATTTCTTTTCTCCAAGCTCAAATTGGACAAATTAAAATTATGGTAATACCCCACTAGCAGACATAGAATGTGACACCCCACAAAGATCACTTTTATGATTAAAAGTAGCCAGAAAAAGAAGTGGGGAATGAAAGGTTAATAAAATATGTACTTGTCACTTCCTGTTTTTCTGTACACTTAACGAAACACTGTTGAAATCTTGAGAACTCTTTGCTAATCTTGTTGCCAGAATGTGCTGTCCCCAATTGCCAAACTGCAGAATCTACTCCCTCACCCGGTTGAATAGAAACCTGAACTGTACTTGGATCATTGAATGTAGAAGAGAACATCCATTCAAAAAGTTATAGTCAGTTGGATTAGAAAGATAGTCGGTAAGTTTAGGAAGAAAAGTGAGTATAGGATTTGGAACAAAAGTTCTTTAGCAATAGGGTTTTGGTTAGAGAGTCAATGTAAACGTCAACACAAGTGAAGAGTCAGTCACAATGATGCACAGGGCAAAATATGTAGGAAAGCAGATATCAATAGAGACATTAGGAAATCAGGAAAAGAATAAAGTGAGTGATGGGATTAGATATTTTCAACAGGGTTGAGGATGAATATATGAGCTTAGGATAAAACAAATATGAAGTCAACAATAGGATTGACATTTGATAGCATTAGCGTAGCCCAAGACAGTGTCCAAAATAAGCTCTGTTGCCCCTCATTTGCCTAAATTCCCAGTGGCCTGTACACCCTTCCTGTGTACCAGGAGTGATCAAATAGGCCTGCCCTTAATACTGCTCTGCTTCTCCAATTTGAGTCCTACTGAGTGTCGGGTACAGATTCTTTATGTGAATTGGAAAGATGAGAAAACTCAAGCACCTATTGGATAGCCTCTGAATACATTTGAAGAACTCATTTGACCCAAAAGATCCCTATTCTCACTTGATGGAATTCAGGAACCTTACAGAGGAAGGCAAAATACTTCATCAACAATGACTGCTCTTTATGCCATTTTGGATTTTATGCACCCATGGGATCTTTCTTTAGATCCATCAGGTACTGAGAATCTAAGTCAAAGAATCACACTGGGCCAAGAGGCTGATTCACACACATCTCTTTCCAAATCAATTAAGGAAAGAGCCAAAGGTAAAGCATATTCATTTCCATTTGAAAAATCTTTCCTTCAGGATTCACAAAGGGTTGGCCTGAGACAAAGACCTTCCTGACTCTCAGGGCAACAGAACAATAGGTAAGCAAATGGCCCAAAGCAGGGATTCTCCACTGAGACTTTACTGGTCACACTGATATCTGAGTTTTCTGAGATGCTCGCCATTCCATTCAGCTATCCAGTACATGGCCATGTCACAGAGCTTGGAGGTAGTACATATCTTGGACACAAAACCATGAGCCTATTCTGGAGATTGGCCATAATTCAGGAAGAAAACAGCAACTTAGGAAGGTAGCAGGTATCGCCCATCAATAAGGCAAGCCGCATTCAATTCATAAATTGTGCTGGATGAATGCTGGGAAGCTTTCTATGAGACAGGACACATCCATTGATGCATTCTCTTTTCTAATGTCTACAAGTACGGACACAGTGGGATACACAGACATAGAAACACTTGCATTGTCAAACGACTTACTAGAAACAGTTCACTCCAAACCAAACAAACCGCCTTTTCTAACTATTCTCAGAACATGAGACAAAACCACAAACCCACACCCGCAATGGCACCTCCTTCCCCCAAATAGGTCTGTGACTCTCCGGAGTGTGCTCTGACTGATGGGCCATACTATGATGCTCCGAAATGGCCTGACCTGTCTCAGATCTGGTCTTCTTGGCCAACAATGTGAAGTTGTTAGAAGCCAGGAGTGAGCCACTATCTGCTTTCTCAGGAAGAGCCCCTCTTCCGAGCTTTCCTGGCATTTTGCCATCCTCACATCAGTAGGTATCAAGAAAGACTGACTCTGTCCTTTGTAAATCCAAAAAAGTGAGACCACTGGGACTAGAACTGAGACTGACTCTGGGTGCCTGGCTTTCTGTATCCCAAGTTCAGAGAGTTCCATCACCATGGAAGTGAGATGAGATCACGTCCTTCAGGAACTGAATGAGATCACTGCCTTGGCAACCACTTTGTCATAACAATTGCTTCCAACGGTCCCATGAGATGAGGGCTGCCCCTAATTCCTGTGACACTTTCACAAGTTAGAATGGTATATCACCCGTAGGCAAAAGGGAACAGCTCTCCACACAGGCCGGGTTTGGTCCATCTTCTCTACATTAAGAAGAGATAGACTCATTCTGACTCAACCCTTAATCATGACCAGGTTGTTTGCCATGGAAGATGATTTTTGCTCTCTCAGGTCTTACATAGCTGCCTACATCTTCTCCAGAGATCATTTCTGCATGGAGCTTTGAGGTTCTCAACAGATGGAAGATCCACTGCATTCCTGTATTGTAAGACCAACACTGTCCCTGCTCTTCTGTAAACATAGATGTGAATTGGAGTCATGAGAAAACCCACGAACCTATGGGATAGCCTCTGCAGAACTTTAAAGAATTCACTTGACCCAAATGATCCCTATTCTCACTTAATGGAGGTCAGGAACCTTACAGAGGAAGGCGAGAGACTCTATCCACCATGACAGTTCTTTTGTCCATTTTGGTTTTGGATGCACACATGGGATTTTTCTTTAGACCCATCATGTGCTGTGAATCTAAGCCACAGCCTCACATAGGGCCAAGAGGCTGATTCAGACACATCCATTTCCAAAGCAATTAACCGAAGAGGCACAGGTAATGACCATTCAATTCCATTTGAAAACTATTTTCTTCAGGCTTCACAAAGTGTGGCCTGAGGCAAAGACCTTCCTGACATTCAGGGCAACAGAATAGGTAAGCAAAAGGCCCAAAGCAGGGTTTCTCCACTGAGACTTTCTTGGGCATAGTAATATCTGAGTTTTCTGAGATACTCACCATTCCCATCAGCTATCCAGTACATGGCCATGTCACAGAGATTGAGGTGGTACATATCTTGGACACAAAATCATGAGCGTATTCTGGAGAGTGTCCAGAATTCAGGAAGAAAACAGGAATTTAGAAAGATAGCAGGAGTTGCCCATCCATACGGCAACCTGCAGTCCATTCATAAATTGCACAGGATGAATGCTTTGAAGCTTTCTCGTAGACAGGACACATCCATTGATGCATTCTCATTTCTACTGTCTACAATCACGGACACAGTATGATATATAGACACAGAAACACTCACGTTGTCAAAGGACTTACTAGAAACAGTCCACTCCAAAACAAACAAACCAGCTTTCCTAACTATTCTCAGAACATGAGACAAAACCACAAACTCACACTCACACCCAAAAAGGCACCTCTTTCCCCCAAGTAGGTCTGTGTCTATCCGGAGTGTCCTCTGACTTGTGGGCCATACTCTGTTCCCCAAAAATGGCGTGTCCTGTCTCCGATCTGGTCTCTTTAGCAAACTCTGTGAAGTTGTCAGGAGCCCGTGGTGAGAAACTACCTGCTTTCTCTGGAAAGGCCAGTCTTCATAGTTTCCAGGCATTTGGCTGTCCTCACATCAGTAGGTACCAAGAAAGAGTGACTCTGTCTTGTTAAATCCAAACAAGTGAGCCCACTGGGACATGGAGTGGGTTTGACTCTGTGTGCCTGGTTTCCTGGATCCCAAGATCACAGACTTTCATCACCAATAATGTAAGGTGAGGTCACTTCCTTCAAGAACTGAATGAAGTCACTGCCTTGGAAACCACTTTGTTTTAACAGTTGCTTCCAAGGTTCCCAAAAGATGGAGTCTGCCTCTACTTGCTGTGACTCATTCATAAGTTAGAATGGTATATCAACCATAGGCACCGGGGAACAGCTCTCCACACAGGCATGGTTTGGTCCATCTTCTCTACATTTGGAAGAGAGAGGCTAATTCAGACACATCCCTTCAACCTGACCAGGTTGTTTGCCATGGAAGATGACTTTTGCTCTCTCAGATCCTTCATACCTGCCTACACCTACTCAAGGGATTATTTCTGCAGGGACTTTTGAGGTTCTCAGCTGGTGGATGATACCCTACCTTCCTGGATTTTAAGACCAACTCTGTCCCTGCTCTTCTGTTAAGTGAGATTGAGGGAACAGTGTATGGTTAGTGTTAATAGCATGTTCGATTTGGGTTAGGAGTCATTCTGCTGGATGAATTACGGTATTGGGAACCTGTGATATTTATAAGAATATAAATGTGAAATATATGTATGAGATCAGAGATCTGGGAAAGATTTGAAGCCCAGAAAGGCATTGGGCCCTTGATTGGTATACTTAGATTGAATTATGTTCTGCACCGAGGTCTCAGATAAATCGATATACAATGGCATAGGACCCTATACCTCGGATGATTGAAAGTAGAAGAGAACATCCAGTCAAAAAGGGATAGTCTGTAGGATTAGGAAGATAGTCAGTAGGGTTAGGAAGAAGAGTGAGTCTCGGAGTTTGACCAAAAGTTCTTTAGCAATTGATTTTCAGTTAGAGGGTGAATGTAAATGTCAGCACATGTGAAGAGACAGTCACAATGATGAACTGGGAAAAATATGTAGGAAAGCAGATATCAATAGGGGCATTAGGAAATCAGGAAAAGTATAAAGTGAGTGATAGGATTAGATATTTTCAACAGGCTTGAGTTTAAATATATAATCTTAGGAAGAAACAAATATGTAGTAACCAATAGGATTGACATTTGAGAGCAGTAGGCACCCTGGACATAGATGCTTTTAGTAATCCATGGTCACTTTCCATTTAGGCTTTGGTACAATCATATGTGTGACCTTTGCATTTTGTGTCCAGAATACTACTGTGGTAAAATGTATATGTAGATCAGGTGACATAAGTATTTCTTCCACCATAAAGGGGAGTAATATTCTGGAAACTTATAAATTAGTACTGGGGATACAAATAGGTGTACCTTGTGTTGATGATTATTGAGATGATGCATGAATAGACCATATTGTGAATAAAGTATGTAACTGGATCCAACATTAAATAATGGATTGAGTTTGAATCTGAAAATATATTGGAAATCTTATATTGATATATATACCATCATTCCAACGAGTTATATATGCAATGGTATTATTAGGGTTACGGTTTGTCGTGAAGAGTGAGTTTTGCTTCAAAAATGATTATGGAATCGAAAATAATGTGTTTAGAAAGAAGTCTAGTGAAAAGACCAGTAAAGAAACATGGAGGAATACATGTGTTCTGAAGCAGTAAGTAATTGAAAGTGAACCAAATGCCAAAAAAATTTGTGAAGTTCTGGATGAAAAAATACATCCTATGATGTCCATAAACTGAAGAAATAGTAATGTACCAGTGTTGAGTAAAAATGAACTTCAAATTACACATCATGTCCCATAGCAATCTACTTGCATTGATGTTAAACTGGGTCAGTTACTGTAGAAATATTAGGATTTTTAAGCACCATCCACTGAACTAAGTTTCAGTAGTAGGAAACCAAAATATATTTCAGGTTTATGAATATTACTGAGAATAATCTTGTGAAAATTTGAATTTAAATGAACATAAATGAATATGAATGAATTTAGGGAGTGTATAATAAGACACATATTTTTCATATTTTTTTAAAATCCGTAGAATATACACACACACACACGCACACACACACACACACATGCACACACACACACATTAATATTTAGCAATATATATGCCAATCGATATTCATCATGAAATATAATTCATTCACAAATCCAAAAATATTCATTTTACTGAACATGGATTTATGTATAGTGTTTTTCACTAGGAAGCTCACCCATAGGTGGAATTTTCAGTTCCATCATTATTTAGGGAGAGTCATCTCTTCTCACAATTTTTATATTCCAAAGTCAGTGATCTTACAAGAATGTACGTGTGATACCAGGTAGGATATTGTATATGCATAAAAAAATTACATGTGCTGAATAGGATACAGAGAAAGGGAGACAGGAATTTACATATGTGATAACTTTAAAAAATCATGGAGAAATATTAAAATGAAAAGTTTACTAAATTTAAAACACATACTCTTGATAAAGAGGAAGACAAATACAAATATACACCATGCTTCCTATAAAAGGACTGTACTTCTATTCAGTTAGGTTTTTTTTTCTCCATGATATTAGGATTAGTAGTCAGAGTCTAGTAGGGTATGGGTTAGTGTCAGGGATTCAGTATTTCAAATGGAAAATAGGAAAATGAATCTAATGTGTATGCAAATATGTGATACACAAAAATCTTCCCTCTCTTATCCAGAACAATACCTTGACATAACCATCGCTAAAAGTAAGACACAATTAGAGGAGAGGAGTTAGAAAACCTGTGAATACATATGTGGAATGAAAAATGCTCAGGAGTTCACAACACTGGAGGTGGTAAAACAGTTTACAAAAGTATGGGAGATGGTGAACACTTCAGAAACATGGAGCTGTGCTGACCTAAAGACTTATTGAGAAACTTCCTCTGAGGTTAGGCACAAGAAATATATGTATGGCAATATTTAAATCAATGGTTCTGCAACTGATGTGATTCTGCAATCTGGGTCTGCATCTATGTGACCTGGAGGACATGGTTCTTTATTTTGTAATGAACATGAGGCAGCAGGTCTGAAAACTCCCTTTGTAGGTAAACTGTTACTACTGGGAGCTAAGTGTCTTCCCGTGTGGTCTGTGAAGCCATTTGGTCATCCTCCACTTTTCAGGGTGTTTCTTACTGCTGCACTGGGAATTTGGTATTTGCTTCATGAAATACAATATGTTAAACTGGGACACAATGCTGGAGGGAGTTCTGTCATGTGTGGTTGGTCAGGGTCGGCAAGAGAATGTACGAACCAGGCTTCTATCCCACATAGCTTTCCCCTTGACTATAGCAACCTGATTCTGAACATTGCCCTGAAACCTCTACATATAACAAGATGCCTTTACATATAAAGGTCTGCTGCCTGCACCATGTCAGTCGCAAGATTTGGAAGCCAATGGAAGATCCAGGTGGTCCTACCAAAAATATTTATTTACACACCTATAGTCCACTGCTCTATGCCCACTACCCAGCAGGCTCCAACTTACTGGCATCTCTGTTCTACACCATTTTCACGAAACTCAGTCAATCAAGGCACTGTTTGTTATACTCATGATCAGCAACAGGATATCTAAAGGTTATCCAGTGCCACCTGCTCATGGGGATTTCAAAAATTTCATGGTATTAATCTAGTCATTTTTCAAGGATGAAGTTGGAGGCACTGTGGGTTTCATTTAATTCAGGAACCATTAAATGGTGAGGAAGCTCATTTCAATGAAAGCTCTGGAGAACACTCACAGGCAAGCCTTCCCAAAGAGTGGCCAAAAGGACACATGAATCCAGGCCCATTGAGGTATACAATGTGAGGTCCATGTGTGTTTGGACTCTCAATTATGGCTACCAAGTCTTTAAGAATTAAAACATGTGATATCCTGGCTCAGAATCCCTGAGCTCTGTGGAAAGCCATCCTGGGCCTAGATCTCAGTTTCCAAAAGCGATTCTCATGCGTGGTCTCCTAAAATCCCAACACTATTCATGGCAATACTTCTCTGAGGTCAGTTCCAGAACTCAGTCTCTAAGGGGAATCACACCAGAGTTCAATCCCTGGTGGACCCAGTCATCTCTTCCAACTACCACACAAATTACCACAATTAAAACAAGAACCCTCCCATATGGCCCTCATCTTCTTTCATATAGACACTCATCATAATCTGGCTGGAGGTTTCCATGAGGGGTGCAGACCAAGACAGTGTCCCAAATAAGCTCCTTTGCCCCTCATTTGCCTAAAGTCAAGGTGGCCTGGACACCCATCCGGTGAACCAAAAGTGATCAAATAGGCCTGCCGTTAATACCGCTCCAATTTGAGGACTACTGTCTGTGGGGTTTAGATTCTTTATGTGAATTTTAGTCATGAGAAAACCCAAGCACAATGGGCTAGCCTCTGCAGGTTTTGTAGAACTCTTTTGACCCAAAGGATCCCATTCTCACTTGATGGAAGTCAGGAACCTTACAGAGGAAGTCGAGAGACTTCCTCCCAATAATTGCTCTTTTGGCGAATTTTCTTTTGGATGCACACATGGTAACTTTCTTTAGATCCATCAGGTGCTGAGAATCTAAGCCACAGCCACACACAGGGCCAAGGGCATGATTCAGACACATCCCTTTCCAAAGCAATTAAGGAAAGTGCCACAGGTATGCCCATTCATTTCCATTTGAAAACTGTTTTCTTCAGGCTTCACAAAGGGGTGGCCTGAGGCAAAGAACTTCCTGACATTCAGGGCAACAGAACAATAGGTAAGCAAAATGCCGAAAGCAGGGTTTCTCCTCTGAGACTTTCCTGGTCACACTGATATCTGAGTTTTCTGAGATGCTCGCCATCCCCTACAGCTATCCAGTACATGGCCATGTCACAGAGCTTGTAGGTGGTACATATCTTGGACACAAAACCATGGGCCTATTCTTGAGATTGGCCGGAATTCAGGACGAAAATAGAAACTTAGGAAGGTATCAGGTGTTGCTCATCGATAAGGCAAGCTACAGTCCATTCATAAATGGGGCAATATGAATGCTGAGAAGATTTCTACTAGACACGACACATCCATTGATGGATTCTCTTTTCTAATGTCTACAACCACGGAAACAGTGGAATACACAGACATAGAAACACTCGCCCTGTGAAAAGACTTACTAGAAACAGTCCACTTCAAATGAAACAAACCGACTGTCCTACCTATTCTCAGAAAATGAGACAAAACCACAAACCCACAACCACACCCACAAAGACACCTCCTTCCCCTAAGTAGGTTTGTGAATATCCAGAGTGTCCTCTGACTTGTGGGCCATAATATGTTCCCCCAAAATGGCCTTTCCTGTCTCAGATCTTGTCTCCTTGGCCAACTCTGTGAACTTCTTAGGAGCCAATGGTGAGCTACTACCTGCTTTCTCATGAAAAGCCCTGCATCCGAGCTTTCCTGGCATTTGGCCTTCCTCACATCTGTAGGTACCAAAAAATACTGACCCTGTCCTTGGTAAATCCAAACAAGTGAGACCACTGGGACTGGGACTGGGACTGGCTCTGTGTGCCTGGCTTCCTGGATCCCACGTTCAGAGAGTTCCATCACCAAGAAAGTGAGGTGAGGTCACTTCCTTCCTGAACTGAATGAGGGCCCTGTCTTGGCAGCCACTTTGTCCTAACTGTTGCTTCCAAGGGTCCCAAGAGATTGAGGCTGCCCCTACTTCCTGTGACATTTTCACAAGTTAGAATGGTATATCAACCAAAGGCACCCAGGAATAGATCTCCACACAGGCCTGGTTTGGTCCATGATCTCTACATTAAAAAAAATCTGATTCAGACACAACCTTTTATCCTGACCGGGTTGTTTGCCATGGAAGATGACTTTTGGTCTCTCAGGTCCTTTATTGCTTCCTACATCTTCTCCAGGGATCATTTCTGCATGGACCTTTGAGGTTCTCAGCAGGTGGAAGTTTTTCTACATTTCTGTATTGTAATATCAACTCCTGCCCTGCTCTTCTGTAAAGTTAGATTGAGGGAACAGTGTCCGGTTATGGTTAAAAACATGCTCGATTTGGGTTAGAAATCATTTTCCTGGATGAATGATCGTATTGGGAACTTGCTATGTGTAGAAGAATACATAGGTGAAATATATGTGGTGGCTGAGAGACATGTCACAGAGACAAAGGGCACCTCTCTGGAGGACCCCGCAGAGAACTCGGGAAATCAAGGAACAATAGTCTTCTCGACTCACTGATATTTTCTTTTAGATTCGTTATTGCCATACCATTGGGTTTTGCCGGCTACTCATTCCTGGTCTCAGTGTTGGACGTTCATTGCCTGTCTTTATGGTCTTGTCTTATCTGTGTCGTGTGTCCTTGCTTTTACTGTTTGTGGAACTTTCATTATGGAACAGAGCACGTCAATGCCTCTGTCCCTGACCCTTGATCACTGGACCAAAGTCCGCTTAAGGGCTCAGAATCTTTCTTTTTTTAGTAAAACGCTGGACCTGGCAGAATCTCTGTGCCTCAGAATGGCCCATCTTTGGAGTCGTATGGCCCCTAGAAGGATCTTTCTACTTCCCACTAATTTAAAAAGTCAGAGGTATTGTCTTTCAGCCAGCGCCACATAGCCATCCGGATCAACAGCCATATATTTTAACTTGGCAGGACCTCTGCAAATCTCCTCCTCCATGGGTGAAGCCTTTCCTTGCCCCTACCTCTGCTCCTACTCCTTCCCCCATGATCTCTCAAACCCTCTCAACCTCCTCCTCCTCCACCCTCTGTTCTCCCTGAGTCACAGATTTGACTCTACTGGACTCTTCTCCCCCTCCTTATCCCCTGCCCTCGTCCCCTAACACACAACACACTCTAAGTGATTCCGCTGCTGCTGACTAAGCCTCTCTACCATTGGAGGAAGCTAAGCCGGTAATAGGATCTGACAATGGACCGATGTTCATGACCCAGGTAAGTCAGGGGTTAGCCAGGAACCTGGGGATTAATTGGAAGTTAAATTGTGCTTATAGACCACAGAGTTCAAGACAAGTAGAAGGAATGAATAGAACTATTAAAGAGACCTTAACGAAATTAAGCTTAGAGACCAGCATAAGATTGGACTATGCTCCTGCCTTATGCAATGTTTCATGCAAGAAAAAATCCCTTTGTTTCTTTGAGTAACCTTACCACATGTGAAATTCTTTATGGTGGCCCTCCTCCAGTAGGGGACCTAAGCCCAACTGTAAGACCTAAAGATCCTTTCCACACCCCCTTGCTTGACAGACTTAAAGATCTTGAAAGAACTCAGTAATACCTGTGAAAACAGCTGGCCACTGCCTACCCAACTGGGAACCAGGGGATTCCACATCCATATCAAGTAAGAGATTTCATCTATGTAAGATGATATCAGGTGTCATCCCTGGTACCCCGCTGAAAAGGACCATACCAGGTGCTATTATAACACCTACAGTGGTAAACGTAAACAGAATCACTTCCTGGATCCATACCTCTCATCTCAAGCCTGCTGCCTGTACAGAATCTTTCTGGAAACTGAAAAAGACTGGTAACAGTTTCAAATTGTGTATTCGCAATGTGAATAAGGTTATATACTCTCCCCTTGGCTACAAGTAGTCCTAACCCTCATCAGCCCATTAAGCAGTGATGGCTGATCACAAATCCTACTGGAAAAGAAGTATGGTCTATCTCGCATACAGCCCCCTTAGGGACCTGGTGGCCATCTCTCCACCCAGACATTTGTTAGCTGGCTATAGGTATTTCCTATTGTGATATCCCTGATGAAGAGGATCCCACTAAAATACCATTAAATCCCTTCTGTACCATAGATAATGGAAACAAACATTATGGATGTAGGGACACGCGAGCCAGATGCAGGTTGGCTAGTCTAGATTACTAAGTTTGCCTGGCAGACTATCAAAGCCACAAAGAGTAATGGCTGTGTGGGGGAAAAGCCGACTTTTTCTGTATGTCATGGGAATGTGTGCATACAGGGGCTGCCTGATGGAACCCCAATTCTTCATCAAATTCAGTACACAGCATTGGCCACATTACCAATTAGACAACCAAAAACTATGGCACCCAGAGGAGTCTCTAGATCTTCAAATTTTGCATGACCTTTTTAACTTCTGCAAGTGCTCAAAAGAGTGAAAGGAAATTCCCCTATGTGGAAGCCTTTTCCCTCCCTCACTCACATCCTGAACTATGCTTCTCCAATAGATCATTATCCTCAGCCTTCTGCTCCAGACCCTCTGATGTCACTCCCATCTCAGCAACTTGATTTCTCCCCTCCAATAACTAGATCAGAAACCCAAAGCTCCACCAGTTCTCAGATCATCGCCCCCTTTCTGAGGTATCAGGTACATAGGTACCGCTACACCGACTCATTCCTCTCATCTCCTGTCAGTGCCCTCACCGGGTCCCACCAGGTCCTCTTACCAGCTAACCCAATGCTCAAACGAGCTGAGGAGAGCCCTGAGACCCTTATCCAAGATGTAATATAATTGGCCTTTAAAGTTGCTTTGTCATCACTGAAAACAGGTTACTAAAATTTAAAGTCCCTCACAGGATTTTGAGATCCTCACTCCCGTCTTTCACTCTGCTCTACCTGATCTACTGCTCAAGTTTGCTGCTAGGAAATTCCCAATACCCTTTCGCATTATTCTTTTACATCTCTCTTTTCCCTCATTCTCAGATCCTCGGAGGTGCTCTCAGCCCCACCTTCCCCGTCTTTCCCCCTCTGTACCAGGCCCACAGAAAAGTCTTAAATGACCTTCTTCAGAAGTCTTCACCATGGCTGAGTTTTGAACTTTCAGCAAAACAGTCCCAATAAAGACTTTAATGTAGATAAACTTTCTCTTTCGTATTGCCCTGTTCTACTTGGCCACTGGCTAAAAATCTCAGTACTTCTAAGCTAGACAACCCCTAACTAGTTTTTCACAAAATATGTGAACAAGTCCTCTGGCCTTCAGCTGGGGCTTCACAGAGATGGCTACATTTCTAAGATAAAGAAATTACCAACCGGGCTCCATGGTAACAGCTGGCAGGGGGAAAATAAGAAATGGAAGAAAAAGCTCTCCTCCTCCCAGGTGTCCTTGAAAAGTTAACTTGCCCGGAACAGAAGGAAAAACAGAAACAAATACTGCTTTTTTAAACTTCTGAAGACTGTGAACTTCTGAGCCCCATCCCTTATATGTTGGGTACAAAATTCTGAAACTACCTAAACTTGAGTTTCATGGGATTAATTGATTACAATATAAGCAATGCCCTCTGAATCCGGTTGCAACCAAATAGGACTGTTTCCCTCTCTTGAGTGCTATCTTAGGTGCCTTGCTTTGTCAGTGCCTACAACAGCATAATTCTATATACTTAAACATCGTTTATGTTTTCATGAAATGATCAGGATATGTGATAAATTGTGTAATGGTGCAGATGTTTCCCAGAGTGCTCTATCATGATGCAGGTTCATTTGAAGATCAAATAGGGGGGGCATACAACCGGTTCCACTGGGAACATATATCCCTCACTTTAGCCATCCTATTAGGAATAGGAGTTGCTGCACGGGTGGGCAGAGGAACCAGTGGCATTGTCCATGGGACACAAAAGATGACCCAATTAGAAGCAGCAATAGAGCAAAAGTAAGATATTAGAAACCTCCTTCAGGGCTTTGCATGAAACTTTAACCTCTCTCTCTGAAGTTGTTTTACAGAACAGTTGAGGGTTGGACCTCCTCTTCATTAGAGAAGGGGGCCTTTGTGCTGCATTGAGGGAAGAATGTTGTTTTTATGCTGACTATACTGGAGTCGTAATAAAATCTATGAGTAAATTTAAAAGACACCTTGAAGAGCATCAACAAGTGAGAGAGGGCCCAAAAGGGTGGCTTGAGTCTTGGTTCACACAGTCCCCCCGGTTAACTACGTTTTTATCAACCCTGGCCGGTCCAATAATAATCCTCATATTATTGCTAACTATAAAACCCTGTTTGCTCAACCGTGTAATGTCTTTTCTCCAGGCTCAAATTGGAGGAGTTAAACTTATGGTAATACCCCACTAGCAGACATTGAATGTGACACCCTCCAATGATCATTTTTATGATTAAAATTAGCCAGAAGAAGAAGTGGGGAATGAAATATTAATAAAATAGGTACTTGTCACATCTTGTTTTTCTGTATGCTTAACAGAACACTGTTGAAATCTTGAGAAATGTTTGCAAAATTTGTTCCCAGAATGTTCTATCCCCAGCTGCCAAATTGCAGGATGTACTCCCTCTCCCAGTTGCATGCAAACCGCCCACTCGCCCTGACCCATCAATACAATTCCCTCCCCTCTCTCTCCAGGGAAAGTATATAAGCTCTACTTCAGCTATTCTCAGGGCTATCTGCTCTATTCAGGTGAGCTCTGAACCCCAGCATTCTGGACACCCAATAAACCCTTTGATGTTGCATGAGATAGCCTGTTGGTAGTCTCCTCCTCTGAAGCTCGCACCACGTTTACTTGGATGATTGAATGTAGAAGAGAACATCCAGTCAAAAAAGGATAGTCTGTAGCATTAGGAAGATAGTCAGTAAGTTTAGGAAGAAGGGTGAGTATAAGATTTGGAACAAAAGTTTCTTAGCAATAGGATTTCGATTAGAGAGTGAATGTAAATGTCAGCACAAGTGAAGAGTCAGTCACAATGATGAAGTGGGGAAAATATGTAGGAAAGCATATATCAATAGAGACATTACAAAATCAGGCAAAGTATAAAGTGTGTGATAGGATTAGACATTTTGAACAGGGTTGAGTTTAAATATATAATCTTAGGAAGAAACAAATATGTAGTCACAAATAGGATTGACATTTGAGAGCATTGGGCAAATTTCAGGTGGATGAATATTTTGAGAATAATCTTGTGAATAGTTGATTATAAATCCACATACATGAACATGAATGAATTTAGGGAGTGAATATAAGACACATATATTTCATATTTTGAAAAATCTGGAGAGTGTATATATATATATATATATATATATATATATATATATATATATATATATAAATACACACACACATATATATATATATATATATATATATACATATATATATACATATACATAAAACAAACACACAGACAAAAAAGTAGCAATATATATGTCAATCAAAATTCATTATAAAATATATACCATCCACAGATCTAAAAATATTCATTTTACTGAACATGGATTTATGTATAATGCTGTTCAACTAGCAAGCTCACCCATAGATTGAATATTCAGTTCCAACAGGGTTTAGTAGGAGTGATCTCTTCTAACAATTTGTATCTGCCAAGTCAGCCACCTCACAAGAATGTACGTGTGGTACCAGATAGGAATCTATATGTTCATATAAGAATACAGAGAAAGGGAGACATCAATTCACATATTTGTTAACCTTAAAGATACAAGGACAACTATTTCAACAAACAATTGACTAGATTTATAACTCCAACTCTGTATCATGCAAAAGGCAAGTCCATCTATACACCATGCCTACTCTGAACTGCTTGTATTTCTATTCTTTATGGGTTATTTTTCTCCATCATATTAGCATTAGTAGTCAGAGTCTGGTAGGGTATGGGTTAGAGTCAGGTATTCAGTATTTTGAATTGAAAATAGGACACTGAATCCAATGTGTATGCAAATATATGCTACGGAAAAATCTTCCCACTCTCCTCCAGAACAATGCCTTGACATTACCTTCGCCCCAAGTAAGACCCAATTAGAGGAGAAGAGTTAGAAAATCTGTGAATACATATCTAGAATGGAAAATGCTCCAGATTTCACATCTTTGGAGGTGGTAGAGGAGTTTCCAAAAGTAAGAGACAGGGTAAACACTCCACAAACATGGAGCTCTGCTGGCCAAAAGACTTTTTGAGAATCTGCCTCTGAGGTTGGGCACTTGAAATATATGTTGTTGTCAGGAGCTTTAGCTTTATTTGTAGTGAAACCATCAAAGCTGGATCTGCATCTATGTGACCTGGAGGAAATGATTACTTATTTTCAAATAAAAATGAGGCAGCAGTGATGAATTCTCTTTTTGTAGGTAAACATTGGCCACTGAGGGCTAAGGGTCTTCCCGTGTGGACTGTGAAACCAATGGTCATCCTCCAATTTTCGTGGTGTTTCTTGCTGCTGCACTGGGAGTTTGGTATTTGCTTCATGAAATACAATGAGTTCAAATGGGACACAGTGCTGAAGGGAGTTCTGTCAGGTGTGGTTGGCAGGGTCTCCAGGAGAATGCACCAACCAGGGTTCTATCTCAAGTAGCTTGCCCCCTTGACAATAGCAACATGATACTGAACATTGCTCTGAAACCTCTCCATATAAAAATATGCCTTTACATATATGGGTGTGATGGTTGCACCATGTCAGTCACAGCCATTTGGAAGCCAATGGAAGATCCACATGGCCCCACCACAGATGTTTTATCACACATTTGCATAACACAGCTCTAGGCCCACTACTTACCAGGCCCCAACTTACTGGCATCTCTGTTCTACACCATTTTCATGAAACCCAGTCAATCAAGGCCCTGTCTGGTATACTCATGATCATCAACAGGACATCAAAGGTCCTCCAGTGCCAGCTGGTCATCGGAATTTCTAAAATTTCATGGTAATTATCTAGCATTTTTTCACAGATGCATTTGGAGGCAATGTTGGTTTCAATTCATTCAGGAACCATTAAATGGTGAGGAAGCTAATTTCAGGGAAATCTCTGGAGCACTCTCACAGGCAAGTCTACCCAAAGAGTGGCCAAAAAGTCACATGAAGCCAGGCCCATTGAGGTCTACAAAGCGAGGTCCAAGTGTGTTTTGAATCTCAATTATGCCTGCCAAGTCTTTCAGAATAAAATCATGTAATATCCTGGCTGTGATTCCCAGTGTTCTGTGGAAAGCCACTCTGGGCCTTGATCCCAGGTTCCAATGGCAACTCTCATTCCTGGCCTCCTAAAATCCCAACACAATTCATGTCAATACTTCTCTGAGGTCAGTTCCAGAACTCAGTCTCTAAGGGGAATCACAGCAGAATTCAAGCCCAGGTTTACCCAGTCATCTCTTCCAACTGCCACACAAATGACCACAATTATAACCAAAACACTCCTACATGGCCCTCATCTTCTACCATAAAGATACTCATCATAACATCTGGATGGAGGTTTTCATGAGAGGCACATCCCAAGACAGTGTCCAAAATAAGCTCCCTTGCCCCTCATTTGCCGAATGTCAGGGTGGCTTGGACACCCTTCCTGTGAACCAGGAGTGATCAAATAGGCCTGCCCTTAATACTGCTTCGCTTCTCCAATTTGAGGCTCTCTGACTGTGGGGTCTAGATTCTTTTTGTGAATTGGAGTCATAAGAAAAGCCAAGCCCCTCTGCAGAGATTTGAAGAACTCATTTCACCCAAAGAATCCCTATTCTGACATGATGGATTTCAGAAACCTAACAAAGGAAGGCAATATAATTCATGCACATTGATTGAACGTTTTTCCATTTTGGTTTAGATGCACATATGGGATCTTTCTTTACATCCATCAGGTGCTGAGAATCTAAGTCACAGCCTAAAACAGGGCAAAGGGCCTGAATCAGACACATCCTTTTCCAATGAAATTAAGCAAAGAGCCAGAGGTGATGCACATTCATTTCCATTTGAAAACTGTTTTCTTCAGGCTTAACAAAGGGGTTGCATGAGACAAAGACCTTCCTGATATTCAGGGCAACAGAACAATAGGTAAGCAAAAGGCCCAAATCAGGGTATCTCCACTGAGACTTTCCTGGTCACACTGATATCTGAGTTTTCTGAGATGCTGGCCATTCCATTCAGGTATCCAGTACATGGCCATGTCAAAGACCTTGGATTTGGTACATATCTTGGACACATAACCATGAGCCTATTCTAGAGAGTGGCCAGAATTCAGGAAGAAAACAGGGACTTAGGAAGGTATTAGGTGTTGCCCGTGCATAAGGCAAGCCACACTCCATTCATAAATTGGGCAGGATGAATGCTGGGAAGCTTTATACTAGACATGACACATCCATTGCTGCATTCTCTTTTCTCATGTCTACTACCACAGGCACAGTGGGATACACAGACATGGAAACACTCACCTCTTCAAATGACTTACCGGAAACAGTTCACTCCAAAACAAACAAACCGCCATTCCTACCTATTTTCAGAACATGAGACAAACCACAAACCCACAACCACTCCCAAAAAGGCACCTCCTTCCCCATAGGTGTATGACTAACCAGAGTGTCCTCTGACTGGTGGCCATACTCTGTTCTTCCGAAATGGCCTGTCCTCTCTCAGATCTGTTTTCCTTGGCCAACTCTGTAAAGTTGTAAGGAAAAAGTGGAGAGCCACTACCTGCTTTCTCAGGAAAGCTCCCTATTCAGAGCTCTCCAGGCATTTGGTAATCCCACTTCAGTAGGTACCAAGAATGACTGACTCTATCTTTGGTAAATCCAAACAAGTGAGCCCACTGGGACTGGGCCTGGGACTGCCTCTGGGTGCCTGGCTCCTTGGATACAAAGTTCAGAGAGTTCCATCACCAAGGAAATGAGGTATGTCACATTCTTTGGAACGGAATGAGGTCACTGCCTTGGCAAATGTATATCTTATGATGTTCAAAAACTGAAGAAATAATAATGTACCAGTGTCGAATACAAATGAATGACAAATTACATATCATGTCCCATAGGAGTCTACTTGCATTGATGTTAGACTGGGTCAGTTACTGTAGAAAAATTAGGATTTGTATGCACCATTCACTGAAGTTAGTTTTCAGTACTAGGAAACAAATATGTATTTCAGGTGGATGAATATTTCTGATTATAATCTTGTGAAAAGTGGATTATAAATCCACATACATGAACATGAATGAATTTAGAGAGTGTATATTAGACACATATATTTCATATTTTGAAAAATTTGGAGAGTATATCTATATCTATATCTATATCTATATCCATATCTATATATATATACACACACACACACAAACACACACACACAACACTCACAGACATTATAAAGTACCAATATAAATGCCAATCGAATTCATCAGTAAATATATATCATCCACAAATGCAAAAATATTTATTTTACTGAACATGAGTTAATGTATAATGTTGTTCTACTAGGACGCTCTCCTATAGGTTGAATTTTCATTTCCAACAGCATTTAGGAGGAGTGAACTCTTCTCACAATTTGTATCGGCCAAGGCAGCCACCTCACAAAAATGTACGTGTGATACCTGGTAGGATTCTATATATGCATATAAATATACATGTGTGAATAGGCTACAGAAAAGGGAAACAAGAATTCACATATTTGTTAAGTTTAAAAACACATGGAGAATATTTCAATTAAAATTTGACTAGATTTATAACTCCTACCTTATATAATGCAAATGTCAAGTCCAACAATACAACATGTCTCCTCTGAAGTGCTTGTATTTCTATTGTGTTGGGTTAATTTTCTCCATTATATTAGGATGAATAGTCTGAGTCTACTAGGTATGGGTTAGTGTCAGGGATTCAGTATTTCGAATGGAAAATTCGAAAATGAATCCAATGTGTATGTAAATATATGCTGCACAAATATCCTAGTGCTCTCATCCAGAACAATGCCTTGACATTACCTTCACCACAAGTAAGACACAATTAGAGGAGAAGAGTTACAAAATCAGTGAATACATATCTGGAATGGAAAATGCTCAGGAGTTCACAACCTTGGAGGTGGTAGAGCAGTTTCCAAAACTAAGGGATAGGGTAAACACTCCAAAAACATGGAGCTCTGCTGGCCTAAAAACTTTTTGAGAAACTGCCACTGAGTTTTGCACTTGAAATATATGTTTTTTTCAGGAGATTTGGCTTCCTTTGTAGTGAGACCATCAAAGCTGGGTCTGCATCTATGTGACCTGGAGGACATGGTTTCTTATTTCCAAAGAACTAGATGAAGCAGTGCTGAATCCTCTCTTTGAAGGTAAACTGAGGCCACTGGGGACTATGTGTCTCCCCGTGTGGACTGTGAAGCCATTTGGTCCTCTTCGACTTTTTGTGGAGTTTTTGCTGCTGCACTGTGAGTTTGGTATTTGTTTCACAAAATACTAGGAGCTAAACTGGGACACAGTGCTGGAGGGAGTTCTTTCACGTGTGGTGGGTCAGGGTCTGCAAGAGAATGCACCAACTAGGCTCCTATCTCTCACAGCTTGCCCCATTGCCCCCTTGTCCATATCAACCTGATTCTTAATTTTCCTCTGAAAACTCTCCATATAACAATATGCCTTTACATATAAGGGTCTGCTGGCTGCACCATGTCAGTTACAAGCCATTTGGAATCCAATGGTATATCCACATGGACCTACCACGGATGTTTTATCAAACACCTCCCCACCACTGCTCTAGACCCACTACTCAGCAGGCTCCAACTTACTGGCATCTCTGTTCTACACCATTTTCATGAGACTCAGTAAGTCAAGGCACTGTCTGGTATAATCATGATCAGCAACAGGACATCCAATGTTTCTCCAGTGCCACCTGGTCATAGGAATTTCAAAAATTTTATGGTATTTATCTAGCCATTTTTCAAGCATGAAGTTGGAGGCACTGTGGATTTCAGTTCATTCAGCAAACATTAAATGGTGAGGAAGCTCATTTCAATGAAATCTCTGGAGAACTCTCACAGGCACGGCTTCCCAAAGAGTGGACAAAAGGTCACATTAGGCCAGGCCCATTGAGGTCTACAATGTGAGGTCCATGTGTGTTTTGACTCTCAACTATGGCTGCCATTTCTTTAAGAATAAAATCATGTGATATCCTTGCTGAGATTTCCAGTCCTCTGTTGAAATCCACCCGGGTCCTAGGTCTCAGTTTCCAAGAGCGACTTTCATGCGTGGCCTCTTAAAATCCCAACAAAATTCATGGCAATGCTTCTCTGAGTTCATTTCCAAAACCCAGTCTCTAAGGGGAATCACACCAGAGTTCAACCCCACGTGTACCCAGTCATTTTTTCCAATTCCACACAAATGACCAAAATCAAAACCAAAACACTCCCACATGGCCCTCATCTTATTCCATATAGTCAATCATCTTAACCTCTGGCTGGAGGTTTCCATGAGGGGCGCAGCCCAAGACAGTGTCCAAAATCAGCTCCTTTGCCCCTCATTTGCCTAAAGTCAGGGTAGCCTGGACACCGTTTCTGTGAACCAGGAGTGAACAAATAAGCCTGCCTTTAATACTTCTTTGTTTCTCCAATTTCAGGCCTACTGATTTTAGGTATCAATTCTTTAGGTGATTTAGAGTCATGCGAAAACACAAGCACCTCTGCAGGGCTTTGAAGAACTCATTTGACCCAAAGAATCCCTATTCTCATTTGATGGATTGCAGGAACCTAACAGAGGAAGGCAAGAGACTTCATCCACAATGAATGATATTTTTTGCCATTTTGGTTTTGGAAGCTCACATGGGATCATTCTTAAGATCCATCAGGTGCTGAGAATCTAAGTCACAGCCACACACAGGTCCAAAGGCTGATAAAGACACATCTCTTTCCAAAGCAATTAAGCAAAGAGCCACAGGTGAGGCCCATTCATTTCCATTTGAAAACTGTTGTCTTCAGGCTTCACAAAGGGGTGGCCTGAGGCAAAGACCTTCCTGACATTCAGTGCAACACAACAATAAGTAAGCAAATGGCCCAAAGCAGGGTTTCTGCACTGAGATTTTTTTGGTCACACTGATATCTGAGTTTTCTGAGATGCTCGCCATTCTCTTCAGGTATCCAGTACATGGCCATGTCACAGAGCTTGGCGGTGGTACATTTTTTGGACACAAATCCATGAGCCTATTCTGGAGAGTGGCCAGAATTCAGGAAGAAAACAACAACTTAGAAAGATAGCAGGTGTTGCACATCGATAAGACAAGCTGCAGTCCATTCATATATTGGGCAGGATGAATTATGGGAAGATTTATACTAGACAGGACACATCCATTAATGCATTCTCTTTTCTAATGTCTACAACAACAGACACAGTGGGATACACAGAAACAGAAACCCTCGCCGTGTCAAATGACTTTCTAGAAACTGTCCACTCCAAACCAAACAAACCGCCTTTCCTATCTATTCTCAGAACATGAGACAAAACAACAAACCCACACCCACTCCCACAAAAGCACCTCCTTCCCCCAAGTAGGTCTGTGACTATCCGGAGTGTCCTCTGACTGGTGGGCCATACTATGTTCCCCCGAAATGGCCTGTCTTCTCTCAGACCTTCTTTCCTTGACCAACTCTGTGAAGATCTCAGGAAAAAGTGGTTAGCCACTACCTGTTTTCTCAGGAAAGGTCCATCTTCAGAGCTCTCCTGGCATTTGGCCATCCTCACATCATTAGGTACCAAGAAAACTGACTCTGTCCTTGGTAAATCCAAACAAGTGAGCCCACTGGGCCTGGGACTGGGACTGCCTCTGGGTGCCTGGCTTCTTGGATACCAAGTTCAGAGAGTTCCATCACCAAGGAAATGAGGTATGTCACATTCTTTGGAACTGAATGAGGTCACTGCCTTGGCAACCACTTTGTCCTAACAGTTGCTTCCAAGGGTAACATAAGATGGAGGTTGCCCCTACTTCCTGTGACACTTTCATAAGGTAGAATGTATATCAACCATTTGCACCCGGGAACAGCTCTCCACTCAGGCCTGGTTTGGTCCATCTTCTCTACAATAAGAAGAGAGAGATTCAGATTCAGACACATCCCTTCATCCTGACCAGGTTGTTTGCCTTGGAAGATGACTTTTGCTCTCTCAGGTGCTTCATACCTGCCTACAACTTCTCCAGGTATCATTTGTGCATGGACATTTGAGGTTCTCATCAAGTGGAAGGTCCCCAACTTTCCTGTATTGTAAGAACTACTCTGACAGCTCTTTTGTCCATTTTGATTTGGGATGCACACATGGGATTTTTCTTTAGACCCATCATGTGCTGTGAATCTAAGCCATAGCCTCACATAGGGCTGAGAGGCTGATTCAGAAACATCCATTTCCAAAGCAATTAAGCAAAGAGGCACAGGTAATGACCATTCTTTTCCATTTCAAAACTATTTTCTGCAGGCTTCACAAAGTGTGGCCTGAGGCAAAGACCTTCCTGACATTCATGGCAACAGAATAGGTAAGCAAAAGGCCCAAAGCAGGGTTTCTCCACTGAGACTTTCTTGGGCATACTGATATCTGAGTTTTCTGAGATACTCGCCATTCCCATCAGCTATCCAGTACATGGCCATGTCACAGAGATGGAGGTGGTACATATCTTGGACACAAAATCATGAGCATATTCTGGAGAGTGTCCAGAATTCAGGAAGAAAACAGGAATTTAGAAAGATGGCAGGAGTTGCCCATCCATATGGCAACCTGCAGTCCATTCATAAATTGCACAGGATGAATGCTTTGAAGCTTTCTCGTATACAGGACACATCCATTGATGCATTCTCTTTTCTAATGTCTACAATCACTGACACAGTATGATATATAGACACAGAAACACTCACCTTGTCAAAGGACTTACTAGACACAGTCCACTCCAAAACAAACAAACCAGCTTTCCTAACTATTCTCAGAACATGAGACAAAACCACAAACTCACACTCACACCCAAAAAGTCACCTCCTTTTCCCAAGTAGGTCTGTGACTATCCGGAGTGTCCTCTGACTTGTGGGCCATACTATGTTCCCCCAAAATGGCGTGTCCTGTCTCCAATCTGGTCTCTTTGGCCAACTCTGTGAAGTTGTCAGGAGCCCATGGTGAGAAACTACCTGCTTTCTCTGGAAAGGCCAGTCTTCATAGTTTCCAGGCATTTGGCTGTCCTCACATCAGTAGGTACAAAGAAAGAGTGACTCTGTCTTGTTAAATCCAAACAAGTTAGCCCACTGGGACATGGAGTGGGTTTGACTCTGTGTGCCTGGTTTCCTGGATCCCAAGATCACAGACTTTCATTACCAAAACTGTAAGGTGATGTCACTTTCTTCAAGATCTGAATGAAGTCACTGCCTTGGAAACCACTTTGTTTTAACAGTTGCTTACATGGTTCCCAAAAGATGGAGGCTGCCTCTACTTGCTGTGACTCATTCATATGTTAGAATGGTATATCAACCATAGGACCGGGGAACAGCTCTCCACACAGGCATGGTTTGGTCCATCTTCTCTACATTAGGAAGAGAGAGGCTAATTCAGACACATCCCATCAACCTGACCAGGTTGTTTGCCATGGAAGATGACTTTTGCTCTCTCATGTCCTTCATAGCTGCCTACATCTTCTCCAAGGATCATTTCAGCATGGACCTTTTAGGTTTTCAGCAGCTGGAAGATCGCCTATATTCCTGTATTGTAAGACCAACTCTGTCCCTGCTCTTCTGTAAAATTAGATTGAGGGAAAAGTGTATGGTTAGGGTTAATAACATGTTCAATTTGGGTTAGGAATCATTCTCTGGAATGAATATTTGTATTAGGAACCTGTGATATTTATAAGAATATATGGGTGAAATATAAGTATGAAAACAGAAATCTAGGTAAGTTTTGAAGCCCAGAAGGGCATTGGGCCCTTGATTGGGATACTTAGCATTGATTTATGTCCTGCACAGTTGTCTCAGTTAAATCTATATACTATGGCATAGGACCTTCTAATTTGGATGATTGAATGTGGAAGAGAACATCCAGTCAAAAAGGGATATTCAGTAGGATTAGGAAAATAGTCGGTAGGTTTAGATAAAAGAGTGAGTATAGGATTTGGACCAAAAGTTCTTTAGCAATAGGGTTTCAGGTAGAGAGTGAATGTAAATGTCAGCACATGTGAAGAGTCAGTCACAATGATGAACTGGGTAAAAATATGTAGGAAAGCAATATTTTGAAGATGTATAAATTAATTGGGGGTACAAATAGGTGTACCTTGTGCCTATGAATATAGAGATAATGCATGAATAGACCATACTGTGAATAAATAATATAACTGGTTTGAACTTTAAATAATGGATTGAATTGATTTCTGAAAATATACAGGAAACCTAATATTGATATACAATCATCCATTCCAAACAGTTATGCTTCTAATGGTGATATTAGATTTATGGTTTATCATAAAAAGTGTGTGAGTTTTGCTTCAAAACTGATTATGAAATTAAAAAAAAATGTGTTTGCAGAGAAGTCTCATGAAAAGACCAGTCAAGAAACCGGGAGGAATACATGTGTTCTGAAGCAGGAAATGATTAAAAGTGAAAAAATACCTATAAAGTTGTGAACTTGTGGATGAAATATATATCCTATGATGTGCAAAAACTGCAGAAATATTAATGTAGCAGTGTGGAATATAAATGAACATCAAAATACACATCATGTCCCATAGGAATCTACTTGCATTGATGTTAAACTGGGTCAGATACTGTAGAATTATTAGGATTTGTATGCACCATTCACAGAAGTGAGTTGTCAGTACAAGGAAACAAATATGTATTTCAGGTGGATGAATATTTCCAATAATAATCTTGAGAAAAGTTGATTATATTTCCTCATGCATGAACATGAATGAATGTATGAATGTAGAGAGTGTATATAAGACACATATATTTCATGTTTTGATAAATCAGGAGAGTTATATATATATATATACCAAAAAAACACACAGAGAAACATAAAAAAGTAGCAATATATGCCAAATGAAATTTATAATGAAATATATAACATCTACTGATGCAAAAATATATACTTTACTGAACATGGAATTATGTATAATGTTGTTGTACTAGGAAGCTCACCCATAGGTTGAATTTTTAGTTCCAACAGCGTTTAAGAGGGGTAGTCTCTTCACACAATTTATATCTGCCGAGTCAGCAACCTCACAAAAATGTACGTGTGATACCAGGTAGGATTCAATATGTACATATAAAAATACATGTGCTGTATAGGCTACAGAGAAAGGGAGGCAGGGATTCACATATTTGTTAATTTTAAAAACACATGAAAAACTATTCCAAATAAAAATTCACTAGATTTATAACACCTACCATTTATTATGCAAAAGAAAAGTTCAAAAATACACCATGCCTCCTCTGACCTGCTTGTATTTCTGTTCTATTTGGGTTATTTTTCTCCATCATATTAGGATTAGTAGTCAGAGTCTAGTAGGGTATGTGTTAGTGTCAGGGATTCAGTATTTTGAATGGAAAATAGGAAAAAGAATCCAATGTCTGTCAAATATGTGCTACACAAAATATTTTCCCTCTCTCATCCAGAACAATGCCTTGACATTACCTTCGCCCCAAGTAAGACACAATTAGTGGAGAAGAGTTATAAAATCTGTGAATATATAACTGGAATGGAAAATGCTCATGAGTTCACAACCTTGGATGTGGTAGAGAAGTTTCCATAAGTAAGGGACAGGTTAAAAACTCCACAAACATGGAGCTCTGCTGGCCTAAAGGACTTCTTGATAAACTGCCTCTGAGGTTGGGCACTTGAAATATATGTTGTTTTCAGGAGCTTTAGCTTCCTTTGTCGTGAGACCATCAAAGCTTGGTCTGATTCTATGTGACCTGGAGGACATGGTTTCTTATTTTCTAATGAACATGAGGCAGCAGTGGTGAATTCTCTCTTTTAAGTAAAATGTGACCAGTGCGTGCTAAGTCTCTCCCCATCTGGGCTGTGAAGCCATTTGGTCATCCTCCACTTTTTCATGGTTTTTCTTTCTCCTGCATTGGGAGTTTGGTATTTGCTTCACGAAATACAAGGAGTTCAAAAGGGACACAGTGCTGGATGGAGTTCTGCCACATGTGGTGGGTCAGGGTCTGCAGGAGAATGCACCAACCAGGCTTCTATCCCACATATCTTTTTCCCTTGTCTATTGCAACCTGATTCTTAACATTGCCATGAAACCTCTCCATATAACAAGACGCCCTTACATATTAGTGTCTGCTGACCTCACCATGTCTGTCACAAGCCATTTGGAAGCCAATGGCAAATCCATATGGCCACATCAGAGATGTATTATGACACACATACACACCACTGCTCTAGGCACACTACTCAGCAGGCACCAACTTACTGGCATGTCTGTTCTAGATCATTTTCATGAAACACAGTCAATCAAGGCACTGTCTAGTATACTCATGATAAACAACAGGACATCCAAAGGTTCTCCAGAGACATGTTGTATAGTTGGACTTGACATTTGCATTATATAAGGTAGGAGTTATAAATCTAGTCAAATTTTAATTGAAATATTCTCCATGTGTTTTTAAACTTAACAAATATGTGAATTCTTGTTTCCCTTTTCTGTAGCCTATTCACACATGTATATTTATATGCATATATAGAATCCTACCAGGTATCACACGTACATTTTTGTGAGGTGGCTGTCTTGGCAGATACAAATTGTGAGAAGAGTTCACTCCTCCTAAATGCTGTTGGAAATGAAAATTCAACCTATAGGAGAGCGTCCTAGTAGAACAACATTATACATTAACTCATGTTCAGTAAAATAAATATTTTTGCATTTGTGGATGATACATATTTACTGATGAATTTCGATTGGCATTTATATTGGTATTTTTAATGTCTGTGAGTTGTGTGTGTGTGTGTGTGTGTGTGTATAGATATAGATATAGATATAGATATACTCTCCAAATTTTTCAAAATATGAAATATATGCGTCTAATATACACTCTCTAAATTCATTCATGTTCATGTATGTGGATTTATAATCCACTTTTCACAAGATTATAATCAGAAATATTCATCCACCTGAAATACATATTTGTTTCCTGAAAACTAACTTCAGTGAATGGTGCATACAAATCCTAATTATTCTACACTAACTGACCCAGTCTAACATCAATGCAAGTAGACTCCTATGGGACATGATATGTAATTTGTCATTCATTTTTATTCGACACTGGTACATTATTGTTTCTTCAGTTTTTGCACATCACAGGATATACATTTCATCCACAAGTTCACAAATTAATAAGCATTTGTTTCAACTTTCACCACTTCTTGCTTCAGAACACATGTATAGTCAGTGTTTCTTGACTGGTCTTTTCATGAGAGACTTCTTTCCAAACACATTATTTTGAATTTCCATAATCATTTTGAAGCAAAACTCACACACTCTTCATGATAAACCAAAACACAAATATTTCCATTACATATATACCTGGTTGGAATGAATGATTGTATATCAATATATGATTTCCTTTAATTTTTCAGATCAGTTCTATTCATTATTTAAAGTTCAAAAAAGTTATATTATTTATTCACAGTATGGTCTATTCATGCTTTTTCTCTATGTTCCTAGAAACAGGGTACACCTCTTTGTACCCCTGATTCTCATTTTACATCTTCAATATATTGCTCCCAGAAATGGTGAAAGAAATACTCATGTCATCTCATTATCACAGTAATATTCTGGACAAAAAAATGGAAAGGTCACACTTATGATTGTACCAAAGCCTAAATGGAAAGTGAACATGGATTTCTAAAAACATCCATGTCCAGGTTGCCTAATGCTGTCAATTGTCAATTATATTGGTGACTACATATTTGTTTTTTTCCTAATTTATATATTCAAACTCAACCCTGTTGAAAATGTCTAATTCTATCACTCACTTTATACTTTGCCTGATTTCGTAATTTTTCTATTGATATCTGCTTTTCTACATATTTTCCCCAGTTCAACATAGTGACTGACTCTTCATATGTGCTGACATTTACATTCACTCAACAACCGAAAGTCTATTGCTAAAGAACTTTTGGTCCAAATCCTATACTCACTCGTCTTCCTAAACCTACCGAATATCTTCCTAATCCTACTGAATATCCCTTTTTGACTGGATTTTCTCTTCTAAATTCAATCATCCAATGTACAAGGTCCTATGCCATTGTATATCGAATTATCTGAGGCATCTTTGCAGAACATCATTCAAAGCTAAGTATCCCAATCCAGGGCAAAACCCTTCTGGGTTTCAAATCATACCTAGATTTCTGTTTTCCTACTTATATTTCACCTCTATATTCTTGTAAATATTGCAGGTTCCCAATACCATTATTCATCACACAGAATCATTCGTAACCCAAATCAAACCTGTTTTTAACGAGAAGTATACACTGTTCCGTCAATCATTTTACAGAAGAGCAGGGACAGAGTGGTTCTTACAATACAGGAAAGTTGGGGACCTTCCACCTGATGAGAACCTCAAATGTCCATGCACAAATGATACCTGGAGAAGTTGAAGGCAGGAATGAAGCACCTGAGAGAGCAAAAGTCATCTTCCATGGCAAACAACCTGGTCAGGATGAAGGGATGTGTCTGAATCTGAATCTCTTTCTTCTTTTTGTAGAGAAGATGGACCAAACCAGGCCTGAGTGGAGAGTTGTTCCCGGGTGCCAATGGTGATATACATTCTACCTTATGAAAATGTCACAGGAAGCGTGGGCAACCTCCATTTTATGTTACTCTTTGAAGCAACTGTTAGGACAAAGTGGTTGCCAAGGCAGTGACCTCATTCAGTTCCAAAGAATGTGACATACCTCATTTCCTTGGTGATGGAACTCTCTGAACTTGGTATCCAAGAAGCCAGGCACCCAGAGGCAGTCCCAGTCCCAGTCCCAGTGGGCTCACTTGTTTGGATTTACCAAGGACAGAGTCAGTTTTCTTGGTACCTAATGATGTGAGGATGGCCAAATGCCAGGAGAGCTCTGAAGATGGACCCTTCCTGAGAAAACAGGTAGTGGCTAACCACTTTTTCCTGACATCTTCACAGAGTTGGTCAAGGAAACAAGATCTGAGAGAAGACAGGCCATTTCGGGGGAACATAGTATGGCCCACCAGTCAGAGGACACTCCGGATAGTCACAGACCTACTTGGGGGAAGGAGGTGCCTTTGTGGGAGTGGGTGTGGGTTTGTTGTTTTGTCTCATGTTCTGAGAATAGATAGGAAAGGCGGTTTGTTTGGTTTGGAGTGGACAGTTTCTAGTAAGTCATTTGACATGGCGAGTGTTTCTCTTTCTGTGTATCCCACTGTGTCCGTTGTTGTAGACATTAGAAAAGAGAATGCATTAATGGATGTGTCCTGTCTAGTATAAATCATCCCATAATTCATCCTGCCCAATATATGAATGGACTGCAGCTTGTCTTATCGATGTGCAACACCTGCTATCTTTCTAAGTTGTTGTTTTCTTCCTGAATTCTGGCCACTCTCCGAAATAGGCTCATGGATTTGTGTCCAAAATATGTACCACCTCCAAGCTCTGTGACATGGCCATGTCCTGGATAGCTGAGAGAATGGCTAGCATCTCAGAAAACCCAGATATCAGTGTGACCAGGAAAGTCTCAGTGCAGAAACCCTGCTTTGGGCTTTTGCTTAGTTATTGTTGTGTTGCAATGAATGTCAGGAAGGTCTTTGCCTCAGGACACCCCTTTGTGAAGCCTGAAGAAAACAGTTTTCAAATGGAAATGAATGGGCCTCACCTGTGGCTCTTTGCTTAATTGCTTTGGAAAGGGATGTGTCTTTATCAGCCTCTTGGGCCTGTGTGTGGCTGTGACTTAGATTCTCAGCACCTGATGGATCTTAAGAATGATCCCATGTGAGCTTCCAAAACCAAAATGGCAAAAAATTTCATTCATTGTGGATGAAGTCTCTTGCCTTCCTCTGTTAGGTTCCTGCACTCCATCAAATGACAATAGGGATTCTTTGGGTCAAATGAGTTCTTCAAAGCCCTGCAGAGGTGCTTGTGTTTTCGCATGACTCTAAATCACCTAAAGAATCGATACCTAAAATCAGTAGGCCTCAAATTGGAGAAACACAGAAGTATTAACGGCAGGCTTATTTGTTCACTCCTGGTTCACAGAAACGGTGTCCAAGCTACCCTGACTTTAGACAAATGAGGGGCAAACGAGCTGATTTTGGACACTGTCTTGGGCTGCGCCCCTCATGGAAACCTCCAGCCAGAGGTTAAGATGATTGACTATATGAAATAAGATGAGGGCCATGTGGGAGTGTTTTGGTTTTAATTTTGGTCATTTGTGTGGCATTGGAAAAAATGACTGGGTCCACGTGGGCTTGAACTCTGGTGTGATTCCCCTTAGAGACTGGGTTTTGGAACTGAACTCAGAGAAGCATTGCCATGAATTTTGTTGGGATTTTAAGAGGCCACGCATGAAAGTCGCTCTTGGAAACTGAGACCTAGGCCCCGGGTGGATTTCCACAGAGGCCTGGGAATCTCAGCAAGGATATCACATGATTTTATTCTTAAAGAAATGGCAGCCATAGTTGAGAGTCAAAACACACATGGACCTCACATTGTAGACCTCAATGGGCCTGGCCTAATGTGACCTTTTGTCCACTCTTTGGGAAGCCATGCCTGTGAGAGTTCTCCAGAGATTTCATTGAAATGAGCTTCCTCACCATTTAATGTTTGCTGAATGAACTGAAACCCACAGTGCCTCCAACTTCATGCTTGAAAAATGGCTAGATAAATACCATGAAATTTTTGAAATTCCTATGACCAGGTGGCACTGGAGAAACATTGGATGTCCTGTTGCTGATCATGAGTATACCAGACAGTGCCTTGATTTACTGAGTTTCATGAAAATGGTGTAGAACAGAGATGCCAGAAATTTGGAGCCTGCTGAGTAGTGGGTCTAGAGCAGTGGTGGGGAGGTGTTTGATAAAACATCCGTGGTAGGGCCATGTGGATCTACCATTGGATTCCAAATGGCTTGTAACTGACATGGTGCAGCCAGCAGACCCTTATATGTAAAGGCATCTTGTTATATGGAGAGTTTTCAGAGGAAAATTAAGAATCAGGTTGATATGGACAAGGGGGCAATGGGGCAAGCTGTGAGAGATAGGAGCCTAGTTGGTGCATTCTCTTGCAGACCCTGACCCACCACACGTGACAGAACTCCCTCCAGCACTGTGTCCCAGTTTAGCTCCTAGTATTTCGTGAAACAAATACCAAACTCACAGTGCAGCAGCAAAAACACCACAAAATGTGGAAGAGGACCAAATGGCTTCACAGTCCACACGGGGAGACACTTAGTCCCCAGTGGCCTCAGATTACCTACAAAGAGAGGATTCAGCACTGCTTCATCTTGTTCATTGGAAAATAAGAAACCATGTCCTCCAGGTCACATAGATGCAGACCCAGCTTTGAAGTTCTCACTACAGAGGAAGCCAAATCTCCTGAAAACAACATATATTTCAAGTGTGGAAGCTCAGAGGCAGTTTCTCAAAAAGTTTTTAGGCCAGCAGAGCTCCATGTTTGTGGAGTGTTTACCCTGTCCCTTAGTTTTGGAAACTCCTCTACCACCTCCAAGGTTGTGAACTCCTGAGCATTTTCCATTCCAGATATGTATTCACTGATTTTGTAACTCTTCTCCTCTAATTGTGTCTTACTTGGGGTGAAGGTAATGTCAAGGCATTGTTCTGGATGAGAGCGGGAGGATATTTGTGCAGCATATATTTACATACACATTGGATTCATTTTCCAATTTTCCATTCGAAATACTGAATCCCTGACACTAACCCATACCTAGTAGACTCAGACTATTCATCCTAATATAATGGAGAAAATTAACCCAACACATTAGAAATACAAGTACTTCAGAGGAGACATGTTGTATAGTTGGACTTGACATTTGCATTATATAAGGTAGGAGTTATAAATCTAGTCAAATTTATTTGAAATATTCTCCATGTGTTTTAAACTTAACAAATATGTGAATTCTTGTTTCCTTTTTCTGTAGTCTATTCACACAATTATATTTATATGCATATATAGAATCCTACCAGGTATCACACGTACATTTTTGTGAGGTGGCTGTCTTGGCAGATACAAATTGTGAGAAGAGTTCACTCCTCCTAAATGCTGTTGGAAATGAAAATTCAACTTACAGGAGAGCGTCCTAGTAGAACAACATTATTCATTAGCTCATGTTCAGTAAAATAAATATTTTTCATTTGTGGATGATACATATTTACTGATGAATTTCGATTGGCATTTATATTGGTACTTTTTAATGTCTGTGAGTTGTGAGTGTGTGTGTGTGTGTGTGTGTGTGTATAGATATAGATATAGATATACTCTCCAAATTTTTCAAAATATGAAATATATGTGTCTAATATACACTCTCTAAATTCATTCATGTTCATGTATGTGGATTTATAATCCACTTTTCACAAGATGATAATCAGAAATATTCATCCACCTGAAATACATATTTGTTTCCTAGTACTGAAAACTAACTTCAGTGAATGGTGCATACAAATCCTAATTATTCTACAGTAACTGACCCAGTCTAACATCAATGCAAGTAGACTCCTATGGGACATGATCTGTAATTTGTCATTCATTTGTATTCGACACTGGTACATTATTGTTTCTTCAGTTTTTGCACATCACAGGATATACATTTCATCCACAAGTTCACAAATTAATAAGCATTTGTTTCAACTTTAACCACTTCTTGCTTCAGAACACATGTATTGTCAGGGTTTCTTGACTGGTCTTTTCATGAGACTTCTTTCCAAACACATTATTTTGAATTTCCATAATCATTTTGAAGCAAACGTCACACACTCTTCATGATAAACCAAAACACAAATATTTCCATTACATATATACCTGGTTGGAATGAATGATTGTATATCAATATACGATTTCCTTTAATTTTTCAGATATCAGTTCAGTTCATTATTTAAAGTTCAAAAAAGTTATATTATTTATTCACAGTATGGTCTATTCATGCTTTTTCTCTATATTCCTAGAAACAGGGTACACCTCTTTGTAACCTCGATTCTCATTTTACATCTTCAATTTATTGCTCCCAGAAATGGTGAAAGAAATACTCATGTCACCTCATTATCACAGTAATATTCTGGACAAAAAATGGAAAGGCCACACTTATGATTGTACCAAAGCCTAAATGGAAAGTGAACATGGATTTCTAAAAACATCCATGTCCAGGTTGCCTAATGCTGTCAATTGTCAATCCTATTGGTGACTACATATTTGTTTTTTTCCTAATTTATATATTCAAACTCAACCCTGTTGAAAATGTCTAATTCTATCACTCACTTTATACTTTGCCTGATTTCGTAATGTTTCTATTGATATCTGCTTTTCTACATATTTTCCCCAGTTCAACATAGTGACTGACTCTTCATATGTGCTGACATTTACATTCACTCAACAACCGAAAATCTATTGCTAAAGAACTTTTGGTCCAAATCCTATACTCACTCTTCTTCCTAAACCTACAGACTATCTTCCTAATCCTACTGAATATCCCTTTTTGACTGGATGTTCTCTTCTAAATTCAATCATCCAATGTACAAGGTCCTATGCCATTGTATATCGAATTATCTGAGGCACCTTTGCAGAACATCATTCAAAGCTAAGAATCCCAATCAAGGGCAAAACCCTTCTGGGCTTCAAATCATACCTAGATTTCTGTTTTCCTACTTATATTTCACCTCTATATTCTTGTAAATATTGCAGGTTCCCAATACCATTATTCATCACACAGAATCACTCGTAACCCAAATCAAACCTGTTTTTAACCCCAAGTATACACTGTTCCCTCAATCATTTTACAGAAGAGCAGGGACAGAGTGGTTCTTACAATACAGGAAAGTTGGGGACCTTCCACCTGATGATAACCTCAAATGTCCATGCACAAATGATACCCGGAGAAGTTGTAGGCAGGTATGAAGCACCTGAGAGAGCAAAAGTCATCTTCCATGGCAAACAACCTGGTCAGGATGAAGGGACGTGTCTGAATCTTCCTCTCTCTCTTCTTATTGTACAGAAGATGGACCGAACCAGGGATGAGTGGAGAGCTGTTCCCGGGTGCCAATGGTGATATACATTCTACCTTATGAAAGTGTCACAGGAGGTAGGGGCAACCTCCATCTTATGTAACCCTTGGAAGCAACTGTTAGGACAAAGTGGTTGCCAAGGCAGTGACCTCATTCAGTTCCAAAGAATGTGACATACCTCATTTCCTTGGTGATGGAACTCTCTGAACTTGGTATCCAAGAAGCCAGGCACCCAGAGGCAGTCCCAGTCCCAGTCCCAGTGGGCTCACTTGTTTGGATTTACCAAGGACAGAGTCAGTTTTCTTGGTACCTAATGATGTGAGGATGGCCAAATGCCAGGAGAGCTCTGAAGATGGACCCTTCCTGAGAAAACAGGTAGTGGCTAACCACTTTTTCCTGACATCTTCACAGAGTTGGTCAAGGAAACAAGATCTGAGAGAAGACAGGCCATTTCGGGGGAACATAGTATGGCCCACCAGTCAGAGGACACTCCGGATAGTCACAGACCTACTTGGGGGAAGGAGGTGCCTTTGTGGGAGTGGGTGTGGGTTTGTTGTTTTGTCTCATATTCTGAGAATAGATAGGAAAGGCTGTTTGTTTGGTTTGGAGTGGACAGTTTCTAGTAAGTCATTTGACATGGCGAGTTTTTCTCTTTCTGTGTATCCCACTGTGTCCGTTGTTGTAGACATTAGAAAAGAGAATGCATTAATGGATGTGTCCTGTCTAGTATAAATCATCCCATAATTCATCCTGCCCAATATATGAATGGACTGCAGCTTGTCTTATCGATGTGCAACACCTGCTATCTTTCTAAGTTGTTGTTTTCTTCCTGAATTCTGGCTACTCTCCGAAATAGGCTCATGGATTTGTGTCCAAAATATGTACCACCACCAAGCTCTGTGACATGGCCATGTCCTGGATAGCTGAGAGAATGGCTAGCATCTCAGAAAACCCAGATATCAGTGTGACCAGGAAAGTCTCAGTGCAAAAACCCTGCTTTGGGCTTTTGCTTAGTTATTGTTGTGTTGCACTGAATGTCAGGAAGGACTTTGCCTCAGGCCACCCCTTTGTGAAGCCTGAAGAAAACAGTTTTCAAATGGAAATGAATGGGCCTCACCTGTAGCTCTTTGCTTAATTGCTTTGGAAAGGGATGTGTCTTTATCATCCTCTTGGGCCTGTGTGTGGCTGTGACTTAGATTCTCAGCACCTGATGGATCTTAAGAATGATCCCATGTGAGCTTCCAAAACCAAAATGGCAAAAAATTTCATTCATTGTGGATGAAGTCTTTTGCCTTCCTCTGTTAGGTTCCTGCACTCCTTTAAATGACAATAGGGATTCTTTGGGTCAAATGAGTTCTTCAAAGCCCTGCAGAGGTGCTTGTGTTTTCGCATGACTCTAAATCACCTAAACAATCGATACCTAAAATCAGTAGGCCTCAAATTGGAGAAACACAGAAGTATTAACGGCAGGCTTATTTGTTCACTCCTGGTTCACAGAAACGGTGTCCAGGCTACCATGACTTTAGACAAATGAGGGGCAAACGAGCTGATTTTGGACACTGTCTTGGGCTGCGCCCCTCATGGAAACCTCCAGCCAGAGGTTAAGATGATTGACTATGTGAAATAAGATGAGGGCCATGTGGGAGTGTTTTGGTTTTAATTTTGGTCATTTGTGTGGCATTGGAAAAAATGACTGGGTCCACGTGGGCTTGAACTCTGGTGTGATTCCCCTTAGAGACTGCGTTTTGGAACTGAACTCAGAGAAGCATTGCCATGAATTTTGTTGGGATATTAAGAGGCCACGCATGAAAGTCGCTCTTGGAAACTGAGACCTAGGCCCCGGGTGGATTTCCACAGAGGCCTGGGAATCTCAGCAAGGATATCACATGATTTTATTCTTAAAGAAATGGCAGCCATAGTTGAGAGTCAAAACACACATGGACCTCACATTGTAGACCTCAATGGGCCTGGCCTAATGTGACCTTTTGTCCACTCTTTGGGAAGCCATGCCTGTGAGAGTTCTCCAGAGATTTCATTGAAATGAGCTTCCTCACCATTTAATGTTTGCTGAATGAACTGAAACCCACAGTGCCTCCAACTTCATGCTTGAAAAATGGCTAGATAAATACCATGAAATTTTTGAAATTCCTATGACCAGGTGGCACTGGAGAAACATTGGATGTCCTGTTGCTGATCATGAGTATACCAGACAGTGCCTTGATTTACTGAGTTTCATGAAAATGGTGTAGAACAGAGATGCCAGTAAGTTGGAGCCTGCTGAGTAGTGGGTCTAGAGCAATGGTGGGGAGGTGTTTGATAAAACATCCGTGGTAGGGCCATGTTTATCTACCATTGGATTCCAAATGGCTTGTAACTGACATGGTGCAGCCAGCAGACCCTTATATGTAAAGGCATCTTGTTATATGGAGAGATTTCAGAGGAAAATTAAGAATCAGGTTGATATGGACAAGGGGGCAATGGGGCAAGCTGTGAGAGATAGGAGCCTAGTTGGTGCATTCTCTTGCAGACCCTGACCCACCACACGTGACAGAACTCCCTCCAGCACTGTGTCCCAGTTTAGCTCCTAGTATTTCGTGAAACAAATACCAAACTCACAGTGCAGCAGCAAAAACACCACAAAAAGTGGAGGAGGACCAAATGGCTTCACAGTCCACACGGGGAGACACTTAGTCCCCAGTGGCCTCAGTTTACCTACAAAGAGAGGATTCAGCACTGCTTCATCTTGTTCATTGGAAAACAAGAAACCATGTCCTCCAGGTCACATAGATGCAGACCCAGCTTTGATGGTCTCACTACAGAGGAAGCCAAATCTCCTGAAAACAACATATATTTCAAGTGTGGAAGCTCAGAGGCAGTTTCTCAAAAAGTTTTTAGGCCAGCAGAGCTCCATGTTTGTGGAGGGTTTACTCTGTCCCTTAGTTTTGGAAACTGCTCTACCACCTCCAAGGTTGTGAACTCCTGAGCATTTTCCATTCCAGATATGTATTCACTGATTTTGTAACTCTTCTCCTCTAATTGTGTCTTACTTGGGGTGAAGGTAATGTCAAGGCATTGTTCTGGATGAGAGCGGGAGGATATTTGTGCAGCATATATTTACATACACATTGGATTCATTTTCCAATTATCCATTCGAAATACTGAATCCCTGACACTAACCCATTCCTAGTAGACTCAGACTATTCATCCTAATATAATGGAGAAAATTAACCCAACTCATTAGAAATACAAGTACTTCAGAGGAGACATGTTGTATAGTTGGACTTGACATTTGCATTATATAAGGTAGTAGTTATAAATCTAGTCAAATTTTAATTGAAATATTCTCCATGTGTTTTTAAACATAACAAATATGTGAATTCTTGTTTCCCTTTTCTGTAGCCTATTCACACATGTATATTTATATGCATATATAGAATCCTACCAGGTATCACACGTACATTTTTGTGAGGTGGCTGTCTTGGCAGATACAAATTGTGAGAAGAGTTCACTCCTCCTAAATGCTGTTGGAAATGAAAATTCAACCTATAGGAGAGCGTCTTAGTAGAACAACATTATACATTAACTCATGTTCAGTAAAATAAATATTTTTGCATTTGTGGATGATACATATTTACTGATGAATTTCGATTGGCATTTATATTGGTATTTTTAATGTCTGTGAGTGTTTGTGTTTGTGTGTGTGTGTGTGTGTGTGTGTATAGGTATAGATATAGATATAGATATACTCTCCAAATTTTTCAAAATATGAAATATATGCGTCTAATATACACTCTCTAAATTCATTCATGTTCATGTATGTGGATTTATAATCCACTTTTCACAAGATTATAATCAGAAATATTCATCCACCTGAAATACATATTTGTTTCCTAGTACTGAAAACTAACTTCAGTGTATGGTGCATACAAATCCTAATTATTCTACAGTAACTGACCCAGTCTAACATCAATGCAAGTAGACTCCTATGGGACATGATCTGTAATTTGTCATTCATTTGTATTCGACACTGGTACATTATTGTTTCTTCAGTTTTTGCACATCACAGGATATACATTTCATCCACAAGTTCACAAATTAATAAGCATTTGTTTCAACTTTCACCACTTCTTGCTTCAGAACACATGTATTGTCAGGGTTTCTTGACTGGTCTTTTCATGAGACTTCTTTCCAAACACATTATTTTGAATTTCCATAATCATTTTGAAGCAAAACTCACACAATCTTCATGATAAACCTAAACACAAATATTTCCATTACATATATACCTGGTTGGAATGAATGATTGTATATCTATATACGATTTCCTTTAATTTTTCAGATATCAGTTCAATTCATTATTTAAAGTTCAAAAAAGTTATATTATTTATTCACAGTATGGTCTATTCATGCTTTTTCTCTATGTTCCTAGAAACAGGGTACACCTCTTTGTACCCCTGATTCTCATTTTACATCTTCAATATATTACTCCCAGAAATGGTGAAAGAAATACTCATGTCACCTCATTATCACAGTAATATTCTGGACAAAAAATGGAAAGGTCACACTTATGATTGTACCAAAGCCTAAATGGAAAGTGAACATGGATTTCTAAAAAAATCCATGTCCAGGTTGCCTAATGCTGTCAATTGTCAATCCTATTAGTGACTACATATTTGTTTTTTTCCTAATTTATATATTCAAACTCAACCCTGTTGAAAATGTCTAATTCTATCCCTCACTTTATACTTTGCCTGATTTCGTAATGTTTCTATTGATATCTGCTTTTCTACATATTTTACCCAGTTCAACATAGTGACTGACTCTTCATATGTGCTGACATTTACATTCACTCAACAACCGAAAGTCTATTGCTAAAGAACTTTTGGTCCAAATCCTATACTCACTCTTCTTCCTAAACCTACAGACTATCTTCCTAATCCTACTGAATATCCCTTTTTGACTGGATGTTCTCTTCTAAATTCAATCATCCAATGTACAAGGTCCTATGCCATTGTATATCGAATTATCTGAGGCATCTTTGCAGAACATCATTCAAAGCTAAGTATCCCAATCAAGGGCAAAACCCTTCTGCGCTTCAAATCATACCTAGATTTCTGTTTTCCTACTTATATTTCACCTCTATATTCTTGTAAATATTGCAGGTTCCCAATACCATTATTCATCACACAGAATCACTCGTAACCCAAATCAAACCTGTTTTTAACCCCAAGTATACACTGTTCCCTCAATCATTTTACAGAAGAGCAGGGACAGAGTGGTTCTTACAATACAGGAAAGTTGGGGACCTTCCACCTGATGAGAACCTCAAATGTCCATGCACAAATGATACCTGGAGAAGTTCTAGGCAGGTATGAAGCACCTGAGAGAGCAAAAGTCATCTTCCATGGCAAACAACCTGGTCAGGATGAAGGGATGTGTCTGAATCTGAATCACTTTCTTCTTTTTGTAGAGAAGATGGACCAAACCAGGCCTGAGTGGAGAGTTGTTCCCGGGTGCCAATGGTGATATACATTCTACCTTATGAAAATGTCACAGGAAGCGTGGGCAACCTCCATTTTATGTTACTCTTTGAAGCAACTGTTAGGACAAAGTGGTTGCCAAGGCAGTGACCTCATTCAGTTCCAAAGAATGTGACATACCTCATTTCCTTGGTGATGGAACTCTCTGAACTTGGTATCCAAGAAGCCAGGCACCCAGAGGCAGTCCCAGTCCCAGTCCCAGTGGGCTCACTTTTTTGGATTTACCAAGGACAGAGTCAGATTTCTTGGTACCTAATGATGTGAGGATGGCCAAATGCCAGGAGAGCTCTGAAGATGGACCTTTCCTGAGAAAACAGGTAGTGGCTAACCACTTTTTCCTGACATCCTCACAGAGTTTGTCAAGGAAACAAGATCTGAGAGAAGACAGGCCATTTCGGGGGAACATAGTATGGCCCACCAGTCAGAGGACACTCCGGATAGTCACAGACGTACTTGGGGGAAGGAGGTGCCTTTGTGGGAGTGGGTGTGGGTTTGTTGTTTTGTCTCATGTTCTGAGAATAGATAGGAAAGGCGGTTTGTTTGGTTTGGAGTGGACAGTTTCTAGTAAGTCATTTGACACGGCGAGTGTTTCTCTTTCTGTGTATCCCACTGTGTCCGTTGTTGTAGACATTAGAAAAGAGAATGCATTAATGGATGTGTCCTGTCTAGTATAAATCTTCCCATAATTCATCCTGCCCAATATATGAATGGACTGCAGCTTGTCTTATCGATGTGCAACACCTGCTATCTTTCTAAGTTGTTGTTTTCTTCCTGAATTCTGGCCACTCTCCAGAATAGGCTCATGGATTTGTGTCCAAAATATGTACCACCTCCAAGCTCTGTGACATGGCCATGTACTGGATAGCTGAAGAGAATGGCGAGCATCTCAGAAAACTCAGATATCAGTGTGACCAGGAAAGTCTCAGTGCAGAAACCCTGCTTTGGGCCTTTTGCTTACTTATTGTTGTGTTGTACTGAATGTCAGGAAGGTCTTTGCCTCAGGACACCCCTTTGTGAAGCCTGAAGAAAACAGTTTTCAAATGGAAATGAATGGGCCTCACCTGTGGCTCTTTGCTTAATTGCTTTGGAAAGGGATGTGTCTTTATCAGCCTCTTGGGCCTGTGTGTGGCTGTGACTTAGATTCTCAGCACCTGATGGATCTTAAGAATGATCCCATGTGAGCTTCCAAAACCAAAATGGCAAAAAATTTCATTCATTGTGGATGAAGTCTCTTGCCTTCCTCTGTTAGGTTCCTGCACTCCATCAAATGACAATAGGGATTCTTTGGGTCAAATGAGTTCTTCAAAGCCCTGCAGAGGTGCTTGTGTTTTCGCATGACTCTAAATCACCTAAAGAATCGATACCTAAAATCAGTAGGCCTCAAATTGGAGAAACACAGAAGTATTAACGGCAGGCTTATTTGTTCACTCCTGGTTCACAGAAACGGTGTCCAGGCTACCCTGACTTTAGACAAATGAGGGGCAAACGAGCTGATTTTGGACACTGTCTTGGGCTGCGCCCCTCATGGAAAACTCCAGCCAGAGGTTAAGATGATTGACTATATGAAATAAGATGAGGGCCATGTGGGAGTGTTTTGGTTTTAATTTTGGTCATTTGTGTGGCATTGGAAAAAATGACTGGGTCCACGTGGGCTTGAACTCTGGTGTGATTCCCCTTAGAGACTGGGTTTTGGAACTGAACTCAGAGAAGCATTGCCATGAATTTTGTTGGGATTTTAAGAGGCCACGCATGAAAGTCGCTCTTGGAAACTGAGACCTAGGCCCCGGGTGGATTTCCACAGAGGCCTGGGAATCTCAGCAAGGATATCACATGATTTTATTCTTAAAGAAATGGCAGCCATAGTTGAGAGTCAAAACACACATGGACCTCACATTGTAGACCTCAATGGGCCTGGCCTAATGTGACCTTTTGTCCACTCTTTGGGAAGCCATGCCTGTGAGAGTTCTCCAGAGATTTCATTGAAATGAGCTTCCTCACCATTTAATGTTTGCTGAATGAACTGAAACCCACAGTGCCTCCAACTTCATGCTTGAAAAATGGCTAGATAAATACCATGAAATTTTTGAAATTCCTATGACCAGGTGGCACTGGAGAAACATTGGATGTCCTGTTGCTGATCATGAGTATACCAGACAGTGCCTTGATTTACTGAGTTTCATGAAAATGGTGTAGAACATATTTGTGTATGCAAATATGTGCTACACAAAATCTTCCTACTCTCATTCACAACAATACCTTGACACTATCTTTGCCCCAAGTAAGACAAAATAAAAGAAGAAGTGTTAGAAAATCTGTGAATACATATCAGGAATGGAACATGATTGCGAGTTCACAATCTTGGAGGTGGTAGAGGAGATTCCAAAAGTAAGGGACAGGGTAAATATTGCACAAATATGGAGATGTGCCAGCCTAAAGACTTCTGGAGAACCTGCCTCTGAGGTTGGCCACTTGAAGTATATGTTGTTGTCAGGACCTATGACTTCCTTTCTAGTGAGACCACCAAAGCTGGGTCTCCATCTATGTGACCTGCAGAACATGGTTTCTTATTTTCCAAAGAAAGTGAGGCAGCAAGGCTGAATTCTCTCTTTGTAAGTAAACTCTTGCCACTGAAGGCTAAGTGTGGCCCCGTGTGGACTGTGAAGCCATTTGGTAATCCTCCACTTTTCATGGTGTTCTTGCTGCTGCACTGGGAGTTTGGTATTGGCTTCAGGAAATACAAGAAATTCAACTGGGTCACAGTGCTGGAGGGAGATCTGTCACGTGTTGTGCGTCAGGGTCTGCAGGAGAATGCACCAACCAGGCTTCTATCCCACATAGCTTGCCCCCTTGACCATAGCAACCTGATTCTGAACATTGACCTGAAACCTCTCCATTCAACAAGATGCCTTTACATACAAGGATCTGCTGGCTGCACCATGTCAGTTACAAGCCTTTTGGCAGATCCACATAATCCCAACACAAAAGTTTTATCACAGACCTGCAAAACACTCCTCTAGGCCCACTACTCAACAGACTTTAACTTATTTGCATCACTGTTCTACACCATTTTCATGAAACCCAGTCAATCAAGGCACTGTCTGGTACACTCATGATCAGCAACAGGAAATCCAAAGTGTATCCAGTGACACCTGGTGATGGGAATTTCAAATTTTTATGATGTTTATCTAGCCATTTTTCAAGGATGAGGTTGGAGGCACTGTGGGATTTAATTCATTCTGGAAACATCAAATGGTGAGAAAGCCCATTTCAATGAAACATCTGGAGAACTCTCACAGGCAAGACTTCCCAAAGAGTGGCCAAATGATCAAATGAAGCCAGGCCCATTGAGGTCTACAATGTGAGGTCCATGTGTGTTTTTACTCTCAACTATGGCTGTCAAGTCTTAAAGAATAAAATCATGTGATATTCTGGCTCAGATTCCCAGTGCTCTGTGGGAAGCCCCCTGGACCTAGATCTCAGTTTCCAAAGGCCACTACCATGTGTGGCCTCCAAAAATCCCAACACAATTCATGGCAATACATCTCTGCAGTAATTTCCAAACTCAGTCTCTAAGAAGACTCACACCAGAGTTCAAGCCAAGGTGGACCCAGTCATCTCTTCCATCAGCCAAACAAATGACCACAATTAAAACCAAAATACTCCCACATGGCTCTCAACTACTTCCACATAGACACTCATCATTACCTCTGGCTGGAAGTTTCCATGAGGGGCGCAGCTGAAGACAGTATCCAAAATATGCTCCCTACCCTCATTTGTCTAAAGTCAGGGTGGCTTGACAACCTATCTGTGAACAAGGAGTGATCAAATAGGCCTGCCATTAATACTGCTCTGCTTCTCCAATTTGAGCCTAATGTCTGTGGGGTTTAGATTCTTTATGTGAATTGGAGTCATGAGAAAATCCAAGCACCTATGGGCTTGCCTCTGCAGGGCTTTGAAAAACTTTTTGAACCAAAGGATACCTATTCTCACTTGATGGAAATCAGGAACCTTACAGAGGAAGGCGAGAGACTTCATCCACAAGACTGCTCTTTTTCCATTTTGGTTTTGGATGCACACATGAGATCTTTCCTTAGATTCATCAGGTGGTGAGAATCTAAGTCACAGCCTCACACAGGGCCAAGAGGTTGATTCAGACACATCCATTTCCATGGCAATTAAGCAAAGAGCCACAGGTGATGCTCATTATTTTCCATTAGAAAACTGTTTTCTTCAGGCTTCACAAAGGGGTGGACTGAGGCAAAGACCTTCCAGACATTCAGGGCAACGGAACAATAGGTAAACAAAAGGCCCAAATCAGTGTTTCTCCACTGACACTTTACTGGTCACACTGATATCTGAGTTTTCTGAGTTCCTCTCCATTCCCTTCATCTATCCAGTACAAGGCCATGTTACAGAGTTTGGAGGTGGTACATATCTTTTACACAAAACCATGAGCCTATTCTTGAGAGTGGCCAGAATTCAGGAAGAAAACAGGAACTTAGGAAGATAGCAGGTATTGCCCATTCATAAGGAAAGTCGTAGTCCATTCATAAATTTGGCAGGATGAATGCTGAGAAGCTTTCTACTAGACAGAACACATCCATTGATGCATTCTCTTTTCTAATGTCTATAACCACAGACACAGTGGGATACACAAACCCACAACCACACCCACAAAGGCAACACTTTCCTCCAAGTTGGTCTGTGACTATCCAGAGTGTCCTCTGACTGGTGGGCCATACTATGTTCCCCAAAATTGCTTGTTCTGTCTCAAATCTGCTTTCCTTTGCCAACTCTTGAAGTAGTCAGGAGTCAGCGGTGAGCCAATACCTGCTTTATCAGGAAAGAACCATCTTCAGAGCTTCCCTGGCATTTGGCCATCCTCACATCAGTAGGTAAGTGCCGTAGCCCGGCTGGCTGGGCAAAATAACCGGGGGGGTGACGAACAACTTGTGTAGACTGATGCAGCAGGCCTGGAAGCCGTTTATTGTTGAATAAGAGCGGTATTTATACATTTTACACAGCCTATCTAATTAGCATGAAATAGATACAGCAGTCAAACAATAAGGAATCTCCACACTTAATGGCTCGCTTTTGTTACTTCACAAACCACTCCCTCTGGCATTTTGCCAGGCGCCATCCAGACTTCTTTACAGGCTCTAACATTTCTCTGGCAAAATAACAGGTGCCAATCTGACTTGTTTACAGACGTTAACATTTCCCCCTTTTGTTTAATTTAAATAAGGACCATAGTGTTTTTTACAGAAACACCATAAATAACCTGCTAGAAACAGAAAGGGAGGATACAAAATGTTACAGTACCAATCCAATTGATGGCTCCATGCAAGAAGCCCTTGGAAAACTTATACCAGCAATGACACCGTTAGCAAAGATACCGAGTTACAAGTTGTTGTAGATTACAGTCTGTTGTCTCAGTCCAGATAAAGCAGTGTCTCAATAGATTAACTCAGAGTTCAGGTAAATCACAGTCCAGGTAAGTTCTCCAGGCAGCTGGCTTAAGTTGTAGTAGCAGAAACAGCGATAGCTCCGAAGTCTCCTCGGGTTCTCAGCCGAAGTTTCCTCCAGTTCTCAGCAACATTGTAAATTCTTCCACCTTTGTTTTCACCGGCACTTGGACGAAGGCAGGAACTCCGGATGGCTAAAGAAATTCCTGTAGCATTTCACTAAGAAAACAACCTTCTGAACAATTTTAGTACATTATCTCAAGGTTTTTTACATTTGAAATAAGCCTTAATAGTACTCATTACTCATCAGCCTGCAGGTGTGGGAGACCCATTGTAGTTACTGGCCTTGGAAATGATCAAACTTCAGGGATGCCAGTGGCATCTTCTGCCAGCTGTAGCATCCTGGGCAGCCCCAGATGGCCCCAGGGAGAGTCCTGGGCTCAAACTTCTTCCGGGCACAGGGAGCAAAAGCCTGCGAGACTGTGCCTCCAGGTCAGGTCTAGATTTGGGCTCACAGTGGTGATCCGCTCCCCCGGGCAGGGGGGCGGGGAAGAGCCCTCAACTGCCTCTTGGAAAATTCTTACTGCGCCATGATCGGCTTGGGCAGGTGGCAGCCGCCTTGTCATTTCACGCACCCTCCAGTATCGAAAAGTATTCAGTAATAGCCTTTTGCTGCAACTTTTTTCCTGATAATCCTTCTTCTTCTGAACTTTCTTTTTCTTTCTGACTAGAGTTTCTGGGCTTTTATCAACACATGCCCTAACTATTCTTGGTTCCACTGGGGTGCCTTTTTCTCTTATCAATTTACTTCTCACCCCTTCCATATTTTCATCACAAAGACAATACAACATTTCAAGACAAAACAAGACACAAACATACTGCATCAATCTTCTCCATTTTCTCGAAATGGTCATTTTTCCTATCGCCCTATCTGCCTAGGGACGAGCAGATTGCTCCCGTCCTATCTATGGACAGAAAGCTTTTTTCGACCCTTACCCGTGAGTGTCCCAGGGCTCCCCGTAACGGGCCACCATCTGCCGCAGTCCCGCTGCAGCAGAATAACCTGGGGGGTGACGAATAACTTGTGTATGTTGATGCAGCAGGAATGAGAGCCGTTTATTGTAAGATCTGAGCAATATTTATACATTTTACACAGCCTATCTCATTAGCATAAAATAGATACAGCAGTCAACCAATAAGGAATCTTCACACTTAATGGCTCGCTTTTGTTACTTCACAAACCACTCCCTCTGGCATTTTGCCAGGCACCATCCAGACTTGTTTACAGACTCTAACATTTCTCCAGCAAAATAACAGGTGCCAATCTGACTTGTTTACAGACCTTAACAGGTAAGAAGAAAGACTGACTCTGTCTTTGGTAAATTCAAACAAGTGAGACCACTGGGACTGGGATTGGTAATGGCTCTGGGTGCCTGGCTTCCTGGATCCCAAGTTCAGAGACTTTCATCACCAAGGAAGTGAGGTGTGGTCACTTCTTTCAGGAACTGAATGAGGTCACTGCCTTGGCTACCACTTTGTCCTAACAGTTGCTTCCAAGGGTTCCATGAGATGGAGGCTGCCCCTACTTCCTGTGACAATTTCATATGTTAGAATGGTATATCAACCATACGCACCTGGGAAGAGCTTTCCACACAGGCCTGGTTTGGTCTACTCTACATTAAGAAGAGTGAGGCTGATTCAGACACATTCCTTCATCCTTCCAGGTTGTTTGCCATGGAGATGTCTTTTGCTCTCTCAGGTCCTTCATAGCTGCCTACATCTTCTCCAGAGATCATTTCTGCACGTACCTTTGATGTTCTCAGCAGGTGGAAGATCCCATACATTCTTGTATTGTAAGACCAACACTGTCGCTGCTCTTCAGCAAAGTTAGATTGAGGGAACAGTGTATGATTAGTGTTATTAACATGTTCGATATGGGTTAGGAACCATTCTGCTGCATGAATAATGGTATTGGGAACCTGTGATATTTACAAGAATATAGAGGTGAAATATATGTACGAAAACAGAAATCTAAGTAAGATTTGAAGCCCAGAAGGTCATTTGTCCCTTGATTGGGATACTTAGCGTTGAATTACATTCTGCACAGATGTTTCAGATAAATCGATATACAATGGCATAGGACCTTTCACCTTGGATGATTGAATGTAGAAGAGAACATCCAGTCAAAAAGTGATAGTGGGTAGGATTAGGAAGATAGTCGGTAGGTTTAGGAAGAAGAATGAGTGTAGGATTTGGAACAAAAGTTCTTTAGAAGTAGGGTATCGCTAAGAGAGTGAATGTAAATATCAGCACATGTGACGAGGAAGTCACAATGATTAACTGGGGAAAATATGTAGGAAAGCAGATATCAATAGAGACATTACAAAATCAGGCAAAGTATAAAGTGAGTGACAGGATTAGACATTTTCAACATGGTTGAGTTTGAATATATAATCTTTGGAAGAAACAAATATGTAGTCACCAATAGGATTTTCATTTGAGAGCATTAGGCAACCTGGACATGGATGTTTTTAGTAATCCATGTTCACTTTCCATTTAGGTTTTGTACAATCATAAGTGTGACCTTTGCTTTTTGTGTCCAGAATATTACTGTGATAAAATGTATATGTAGATCAGGTGACATGAGTATTTCTTCCACCATTTCTGGGAGCTATATTTTGAGGACGTATAAATTAGTATTGGGGGTACAAAGAGGTGTACCTGTGTCTATGAATATAGAGATAATTCGTGAATAGACTGTACTGTGAATAAATAATATAACTGGTTCCACTTAAAATAATGGATTGAATTGATATCTGAAACTAAGTAAGAAATCTTATATTGATATAGAACCATTCATTCCAACCAGTTACACATCTAATGGTAATATTAGTGTTATGGTTTATTGTGACGGGTTTGTGAGTTTTGCTTCAAATGTGATAATGGAAATCGAAAATAATGTGTTTGGAAAGAAGTCTCATGAAAAGAGCAGTCAAGAAACATGGAGGAATACATGTGTTCTCAAGCAGGAAGTGATTGAAAGTGAAACAAATGCCTATAAATTTGCGAAATTTTGATGAGACATATATGCTATGATGTGCATAAACTGAAGAAATAGTAATGTACCAGTGTTGAATAAAAATGAACGTCAAAATGCACATCATCTCTACTTGCATTGATGTTCAACTGGGTCAGTTACTGTAGAAATATTAGGATTTTGGGGGGGGATTAATAATACAATTTATTTTAGCACTAGCATGCCACAGAATGTAGAGGAAAGATCAATGGATTTTTAGTTATAGCACTAATAATCTAACATTTAGTGACTATTTTGGATAGTCTAAAATTACATAAGGCTATGTAACATAATTTTTTTTATTTAACATTCATCAAAGCTTGGAATTTTCATAATATTTCTTCTTTTTTATTTTTTATTTTTTCAGTTGTTGATTGACCTTCATTTTGTTTATTTGTATGTGGTGCTGAGAATAGAACCATGTGCCTTACACATGCTAGAAAAGCATGTTACCACTGAGCCACAAACCCAGCCCCTCCACTTTTATCTTAACATCATACACTCATGTCCCTCTTCTTTACTCACTTTCTTCCCCATTTCCCCCTTCTCTCCCTTCCTTTTTCGTTTCCCCTCCATATCTATTTTTCTCTCATGTCATTACAAACAGTAGTATGCTATGAAATTTAAGTTTAAGACTGTTTTTTATAGTCATTCTTTTTCTTGAGAAAATCTAAAAATTATAATCACCTGATAGATATATTACAATACATTTATTACACATATGTATCTATATTCATGCATATGCATTACATATATTATATATGTATACATATATATTTAAAAGTACTTTGATTTTCCTGTTAGAAATAATATAGACCAAGTCTTTCTTAATTCTCAATTCTTCCATAATTAACATCTTACAGTGAAAATCAAATAAACATATTTAAGTAAAAAGGTATCATTCTTATTTATCAATACTGATAATTTAAGGTTTTATATCACATTAAGCTGTAATATGGCATATTAACTCTTATGAATTAGAGAAATTTTATTTGAACAACCTATTATTTAAGGACCATATGCACTGACATTTTAAATGGCGTTCTTGTGATTTCTATTTCTATCAATTGTGTATTAATTGCCAAATACTTATTTTAGTACTTTTCATGTTCATAATTGATATAAAGTCAATTGTTTAATTCTTCTTGTAAGTAGTTACTTATTACAGTAGGGACATTATTAATAATACAACATCTTTATAAGAAAAATGGTACAAATTTATTTTCATGCAAAATTAAGAATAATTGCATGCTCTAAATGTTTGATTGTTGATACATATAATAAAGAGCTTTTGATGAGTCTCTTCCCCAGTAAAACATAAAATGCAAAGATAATGTCCAAATAAAGATAAGAAAAATACACATTATCAGCTAGAAACTATTAAATAAAAGATGAAAAGAACAATCCAACACATTGTACGAACTTGTCAGATGAGGTAGTATTCTGGAAGAATAGCCTAAGACTAGACCTTGTCCATGTCAAAATATTCACGAAAAAAATGAAGTATGAAAAGTGTAGAAAATGCTATGAATTTTTCATGAAGATAGGTGAATTATCCTTTCATCTCAATTTATGTGCATTTTCTGGTAAAATAAATTTGTGATATTTACAACTACACAAAACAAAGTTTCTGCATAGCAAAATGAATACATCTGAACCCATTTTTAGCTGATTTCTTCCCACTAAATTTTAAACCTTTATTTATTTATTTATTTATTTTTATTGGTTGTTCAAAACATTACAAAGCTCAAGATATATCATCTTTCATACATTTGACTCAATTGGGTTATGAACTCCCATTTTTTCCCCAAATACGAATTGTAGAATCACATCGGTTACACATTCACACTTTTACATAATGGCATATTAGTGACTGTTGTATTCTGCTACCTTTCCTATCCCCTACTATCCACCCTCTCCTCCCCTCCCATCTTCCCTCTCTACCTCATCTGCTATTGTTCAATTCTCTCCATTGTTTCCCCCCCACTTCCCCTCACAACATTTTATATGCGATTTTGTGAAACATTGAGGGTCTCCTACAATTTTCATAAGCTTTCCCTTCTCTCTCCCTTTCTCTCCCCCCATTCGTCTTTGTTTAATGTTAATATTTTCCTCATGCTCTTCCTCCCTGTTCTGCTCTTATTTGCTCTCTTTATATCAGAGAAGACATTTGGCATTTATTTTTTAAGGACTGGTTAGCTTCGCTTAACATAATATGCTCTAATGCCATCCATTTCCCTGCAAATTCTATGATTTTGTCATTTTTGTGCTGTGTAATACTCCATTGTGTATAGATGCCACATTTTTTTATCCATTAATCTATTGAAGGGCATCTAAGTTGGTTCCACAGTCTAGCTATTGTGAATTGTGCCGCTATGATCATTGATGTGGCAGTATCCCTATAGTACGCTCTTTTAAGATCCTCAGGGAACAGTCCAAGAAGGGTGATAGCTGGGTCAAATGGTGGATCCATTTCCAGCTTTCCCAGGAATATCCATACTTCTTTCAAAATTGGCCTCACCAATTTGCAGTCCCACCAGCAGTGTACAAGTGTACACTTTTCCCCACATCCTCGCCAACACTTATTGTTGTTTGACTTCATAATGGCTGCTCATCTTACTGGAGTAAGATGGTATCTTAAGGTGGTTTTGATTTGCATTTCTCAGACTGCTAGAGATGGTGAGCATTTTTTCATGTACTTGTTGATTGATTGTATGTCCTCCTCTGTGAAGTGTCTGATTAGGCCCTCGGCCCATTTGTTGATTGGGTTATTTGTTATCTTATTGTTTAATATTTTGAGTTCTTTGTATATTCTGCATATTAGGGCTCTATCTGAAGTGTGAGGGGTAAAAATTTGTTCCCAGGATGTAGGCTCTCTATTTACCTCTCTTATTGTTTCTCTTCTTGAGAAAAAAACTTTTTAGTTTAAGTAAGTCCCATTTGTTTTTTTCTTGTTATTAACTCTTGGGCTATTGATGTCTTATTAAAGAATTTGGAGCCTGACCCCACAGTATATAGATCGTAGCCAACTTTTTCTTCTATGAGACGCAGTGTCTCTGATTTCATATCTAGCTCCTTGATCTATTTTGATTTAACTTTTGTGCATGGTGAGAAAACGGGATTCAGTTTCATTTTGTTGCATATGGATTTCTAATTTTCCCTGCACCATTTGTTGAAGATGCTATCCTTCATCCATTGCATGTTTATAGCCACTTTATCAAATATAAGAAAGTTGTAATTTTGTGGATTGGTTTCTCTGTCCTCCATTCTATACCATTTGTCCACCTGCCTGTTTTCGTACCAGTACCACACTGTTTTTGTTACTATTGCTTTGTAGTAAAGTTTGAACTCTGGTATCGCTATACCTCCCGATTCACACTTCCTGCTTAGAATTTCTTTTGCTATTCTGTGTCTTTTGTTTTTCTATATGAATTTCATGATTGCTTTATCATTTCTACAAGAAATGCCATTGGGATTTTGATTGGCATTGCGTTAAACCTGTATAGAACTTTGGGTAATTTCGCCATTTTGATGAATTTAGTTCTGCCTATCCATGAACAGGGTACATTTTTCCATCTTCTAAGATTTTTTCTATCTCTCTCTTTAGGGTTCTGTGGTTTTCACCTCTTTTGTTAGGTTGATTTCCAAGTATCTTATTTTCTTTGAGGATATTGTGAATGGAGTGGTTTTCCTCATTTCAATTTCAGAAGTTTTGTTGCTGATATACAGGAATGCCTTTGATTAATGCGTGTTGGTTTTATATCCTTCATTTATTAACTCTAGCAGTTTCTTTGTAGACCCTTTTGGGTCTGTTAAATATATTACCATGTCATCCACAAATAGCGATAATTCAAGTTCTTCTTTTCCTATTTTTATGCCTTTAATTTCTTTTGTCTGTCTAATTTCTCTGGCTAGTATTTCAAGAACTAAATTGAATAGAAGTGGTGATAGAGGGCATCCCTGTCTTGTTTCAGATTTCAGAGGGAATGCCTTCAGTTTTCTCCATTTAGGATGATCCTAGCCTGAGGTTTAGCATATATAGCTTTTACAATGTTGAGGTAAGTTCCTGTTATTTCTAGTTTTTCTAGTGTTTTGAACATAAAGGGATGCTGAACTGTGTCGAATGTTTTTACTACATCTATCGAGATGATCATATGGTTCTTGTCCTTAAGTCTATTGATGTGGTGAATAGCATTTATTGATTTCCGTATATTGAACCAGCCTTGCATTCCAGGGAAGAATCCTACTTGATCATGGTGCACAACTATTTTGATATGCTTTTGGATTCAATTCACACGGATTTCATTGAGAATTTTTGCATCCAAGTTCATTAGAGATATTGGTTGTAGTTTTCTTTTTTGAAGTGTCTTTGTCTGGATTTGGGATCAGGGTGATTTTGGACTCCGAGAATGAATTTGGAAGAGCTCCTTATTTTTCTATTTCTTGATATAGCTTGAAAAGTATTGGTACTAATTCTTCTTTGAAGGTTTTTTTGAACTCTGCTCTATACCCATCAGGTCCAGGGCTTTTTTTGGTTGGTAGTATTTTGATGGCTTCTTCTATTTCTTCCTTTGTTTTTGGTCTGTTTAAATTGTGTGTGTCTTCCTGACTGAATCTGGGCAGATCGTATGACTTAAGAAATTTGTCGATATTTTAACTATCTTCTATTTTATTGGAATATAGGGTTTCAAAATACTTTCTAATTATCTTCTGTATTTGTGTACTGTCTGTTGTGATATTGTCTTTTTCATTCCATATGTTAGTAATTTCAGTTGTCTCTCTTCTTCTCATCCTTAGCATGGCTAAGGGCCTGTAAATCTTATTTATTTTTTCAAAGAACCAACTTTTAGTTTTATCAATTTTTTCAATGTTTTTTTTTGTTTCAATTTCGTTGATTTCTGCTCTAATTTTAATTATTTCTTGTCTTCTACTACATTTGCTGTTGTTTTGCTCTTCCTTTTCTAGGTTTTTGATGTGTACTGTGAGTTTATTTATTTGTTGTTTTATTCTTTTTTTGAGGAAAGAACTCCAAGAAATGAATTTCGCTCTTAAAACTGCCTTCTTTGTGTTCCATAGATTCCAGTACGATGTGTCTGTATTGTCATTTGATTCTAAAAATATTTTTATCTCCTCCTTTATGTCTTCTGTAACCCATTGATCATTCAGTAGAATATTGTTCATTTTCCATGTGATGTAGGATTTTTCCTTCCTTGTTTTATCATTGATTTCCAGTTTCATTCCATTATGATCAGATATGGTGCATGGTATTTTCTCCACGCCTTTATATTTACTAAGAGTTGCCCAATGGCATAATATATGGTCTAACTTGGAGTAGGATCCATGTGCTGCTGAGAATAAAGTGTATCCACTTGATGATGGTTGATGTATTCTATATATGTCGGTTACGTCAAGGTTATTGATTGTGCTGCTGAATTCTATAGTTTCTTTATTCAGTTTTTTATAGAGGATCTGTCTAATGGCGAGAGCGGTGTGTTGAAGTCACCCATAATTATTGTGTTGTAGTCTATTTGACTCTTGAACTTGAGGCGAGTTTGTTTTATGAGCATTGCAGCTCAATTGTTTGGTGCATACCAATTGATAATTGTTATGTCTTGTTGGTGGATGGTTCCTTTTAACAATATATAGTGTCCTACTTTATCCCTTTTGATTAATGTAGGTTTGAAGTTGATTTTATATGATATGAGTATGGCCACTCCTGCTTGCTTCCGAGGGCCATATGAGTGGTATGATTTTTCCCAACCTTTCACTTTCAGCCTGTGTATGTCTTTACCTTTCATATGAGTCTCTCGAAGGCAGCATATTGTTGGATTTATTTTTTTGATCCAGGTTACTAGCCTATGTCTCTTGATTGGTGAGTTTAGATTTTTAACATTTAAGGTTACAATTGAAATATGATTTGTACTTCCAGTCATGTTTATTTATTTATTTATTTTAATTTGGGTAGTTTTTACTTTTTGGTTTTTTTCTTACCCCTTTACTGAGATACCTCCCGCTGTTAGTTTTGGGCACTATTTTTCAATTCCTCTTCTTGTAGTATTTTGCTCAAAATGCTTTGCAGTGCTGGTGTTCTGTCTGCGAATTCTTTTAGCTTTTATTTATCAGGAAGGACTTAATTTCATTGTCAAATCTGAAGCTTAATTTTGTTGGATACAGTATTCTTGGTTGGAATCCATTATTTTTCAGTGTTTGAAATACATTGTTCAAAGATCTTCTCGCTTTCAATGTCTGTGATGAAAAATCAATTGTTAACCTTATTGGTTTACCCCTGAATGTTATCTGCCTACTTTCTTTCGTAGATTTTAATATTCTCTCCTTGTTCTGTATGTTGGCTATCTTCATAATTATATGTCTTGGAGTTTGTCTATTATGGTTTTGAATGTTTGAGGTCCTGTAGGCTTCCAGGATATGGCAATCCATTCCATCTTTCATCTCTGGGAAGTTTTCTAGAATTATTTCATTTAATATGTTGTTCATTCATTCGGTTTGAATTTCTATGCCTTCTTCTATCCCGATGACTCCCAATTTTGTTTTTTTTTATGACATCCCATATCTCTTGAATAGTTGCTCATGGGATTTAAGCATGTTTTCTGTGTTGACTATATTCTTTTCAAGTTGACAAACTTTGTCTTCATTATCTGATGTTCTGACTTCTACTTGATCTAGTCTATTTGTAATATTCTTGTTTGAGTTTTTAATTTGGTTTATAGTTTCCTGCATTTCTAGAATTACTGTATGATTTTTTAAAAGATCTCTATCTCCTGGTAAAGCTTGTTCTTTGCCATTTGAATTTGTTTGTTTAATTCATTTTCAAAATATACTTTTATCCTTAGACTTGCTGCCTCATGTCTTCTCTCTTATTCCTTTCCATCTGAGTTAGGTATGACTTAAGTTTTTTCCCTATCCCTGTTTCTGATGCTTCTAGGTTCTCCTGTAGTATTAAGTTGTCCTTCATTGTTTGTACACCTTGTTTTCCCTTGTTTTTTCATGATGTTCACGTCATTTTCCAGCTCTATTTGATTGCTGTGTTTCTGCTCTCTTCTATAGATTTGTTATGGGTTTATATATCTCTGTTTTCTCTCCTTTGTGTTGGTAGACTATGCCTGCTTAAGTGGATTCCGCTGTTAAGGAATTCTGACGGCCGAGCTCCAGTGATGTCACCTCTCTGCTGTGGTGGGCCCCAGGCTCCTTGCCGGAGTGTCCGAATTGGGTGGGTGGACTGGATTGTCTCTGGTTGGTTTCAGCTCCCGGTCGCTGGCAGGCCGGCAGTCTCCAGCCACCCAGTAGCGCGGGCAGCTTGTGGTCTGTCTTCAGCTGGTGGGTGATCTCTAGCCACACAGTTGCGCGTTTGGTCGCCGGCAGGCGCGCGTTCTCCAGCCGTCAAGACATAGCGTCAGCAGGTGGGCTGGCGCCAGCAGGAAGGTGGTCTCCAGTTGCCCAGTCACACTGGCAGTGGGCCGGCGTTCTCCAGCCAGCCAGTCAGGAGGGCCTGGCCTCTAGTCCCCTGGTTTATCCTGCTAGTCCTGATTTCTCCTGCTAGACCAGATTTCTCCTGAGTGATGCTTCTCGGCAGCTCAAACTGTTCTCTGGGTCTGCCGTTTGTTGGGTGGGGAGGGTGTCTATTGGGAACCCTGGAACTCTATTGTTTTAATTTTTTTCGCTTGCCCATCGCCCCGCACTGGCTAGACAAGTTTCATTTTTGCCGCTGATGGGAAGGGGAGATGAAGGTCAGGTGCCTCTAGTTTTCCCCCAGTCTTTATGCAGACTTGCTCTGATTATTCCTCCCCCAAAAGCCTAGGAGATATTTTATGCGAATTCCCCTCTGTATGTGAGATGAGCTGAGAAACACACACCTGTTTTATTCTTGCAATCTGTCAGGGAGTGGTGGTGGTTACTTCAGCTCTCCAAGATGGTGGCTGTTGGTTTCCTTTGTGGAGTTTCTGCTTTGGGGCATAGAAATGTACTGCTAACTTCCCTGTCTGAAATCCCGAATTCAGCTGGGGGCTCAGTGGATGCTCAGCCAGCAGGATTCCACAGAATCCGCAGCAACGTTTCTCCCTGCTTGCTGGTCGCTTCTCGGTGGTGCCTCACCATTTGTAGACACAGGGCAGGTCACGCGGATCAATCAGAATGGATCTCCAGTTGCACAAGTGGCTTGTGTTTGAGACTCAATTACCGGACCTCGGTGGTGGAAATCATTCTTCTAGGTTTGGGTAAACACCCATTTTCCTGTAAGATCCTAACAAGATAGTTTTTCATTGCTCTAACTCGTTATTCACTTGCGCAGTGGCAGGGTACACTGGGTGTGATACACTGTCTTCACAGCCATCTTGCAATGCCGAAATATTAGGATTTGGATGCACCATTTACTGAAAACTGTTTCAGTACTAGGAAAAAATATGTATTTCAGGTGGATGAATATTTCTGAGAATAATTTTTTAAAAATTGGATTATAAATCCACATACATGAATATGAATGAATTTAGGGAGTGCAAAATAAGACACAAATATTTCATATTTTGAAAAATCTGGAGAGTATATATATATATATATATATATATATATATATATATATATATATACACACACACACACACACAGACATTAAAAACTAGCAATATATATGCCAATCAAAATTCATCATGAAATACATATCATCCACAGACCCAAAAATATTCATATACTGAACATGGATTTATGTATAATGTTGTTCAACTAGGAGGCTTACCCATAGGTTGAATTTTCAGTTCCAACAGCATTTAGGAGGAGTGATCTCTTCTCACAATTTGTATTTGCCAAGTCAGTCACCTCACAAAAATGTACGTGTGATACCAGGTACAAATCTATATGTGCATATAAAATTACATGTGCTGAATAGGCTACAGAGAAAAGGAGACAGGAATTCACATATTTGTTAACTTTCAAAACACACGGAGAACTATTTCAACAAAAAAAATGACTAGATTTATAACTCCTACCCTATATAATGCAAAAGGCAATTCCAACTATACACCATGCCTCCTCTGAACTGCTTGTATTTCTATTCTGTTTTGGTTATTATTCTCTATCATATTACGATTAGTAGTCAGAGTCTATTATGGTAGGGGTTAGAGTCAGGGATTCAGTATTTCGAATGGAAATTTGGAAAATGTATCCAATGTGTATGCAAATATGTGCCACACAAAATCTTCCCACTCCTCCAGAACAATGGCTTGACATTATCTTCGCCCCAAGTAAGACATAATTAGAGGAGAAGAATTAGAAAATCAGTGAATACTTCTCTGGAATGTAATATGCTAAGAAGTTCACTACCTTGAAGGTGGTACAGGAGTTTCCAAAAGTAAGGGACAGGGTGAACACTCCATAAACATGGAGCTCTGCTGGCCTAAAGACTTCTTGAGAAATTTCCTCTGAGATTGGGCACTTGAAACATATGTTGTTATGAGGAGCTTTAGCTTCCTTTGTACTGAGATCATCAAAGCTGGGTCTGCACCTATGTGACCTGTAAAACATAGTTTCTTATTTTCCAATTAACATGAGACACCAGTCCTGAATTTGATCTTTGTAGGTAAACTGTGGCCACTGGGTTCTAAGTGTCTCCCTGTGTGGACTGTGAAGCCATTTGTTCATCCTCCAATTTTCATGGTGTTTCTTGCTGCTGTATTTGCTTATGAAGTAAAAAAAAGATCACCTGGGACACAGTGCTTGAGGGAGTTCTGTCACGTGTGGTGGGTCAGGGTCTGCAAGAGAATATACCAACAATGCTTCTATTCCACATAGCTTTTCCCCTTGACCACAGCAACATAATTCTCAACATTGCCCTGAAACCTCTCTATATAACAAGATACCATTACATATAAGGGTCTGCTGGCTGCACCATGTCAGTCACAAGGCATTTGGAAGCCAATGGAAGATCAACATGGCCCCACCACAGATGTTTTATCACACATCTCCCCTCCTCTGATCTAGGCCCACTACTCAGCAGGCTCCAATTTACTGGCATCTCTGTTATACACCATTTTGATGAAACCTAGTCAATCAAGGCACTGTCTGGTATACTCATGATCAGCAACCGGTTTTCCAAATTTTCTCCAGTGCCACCTGGTCATGGAAATTTCAATAATTTTATTGTATTTATCTAGCCATTTTTCACGGATGAAGATGGAGGCACTGTGGATTTCCATTTGTACAGGAACCATTAAATGATGAGAAACCTCATTTCGATGAATGCTCTGTAGAACTGTTAAAGACAAGGCTTCCCAGGGAGTGGCCAAAAAGTCACATGAAATCAGACCCATTGAGGTCTACAATGTGAGGTCCATGTGTGTTTTGACTGTCACCTATGCCTACCAAGTCTTTCAGAAAAAAAAAATCATGTGGTATCCTGGCTGAGATTCCCAGTGCTCTGTGGAAAGCCACCCTGGGCCTAGATCTCAGTTTCCAAGGGAGACTCTCATGCGTGCCCTCCTAGAATCCCAACACAATTCATGGCACAAGTTCTCTGAGATCAGATCCAGAATGCACTCTCTAAGTGTAATCACACCAGAGTTCAAGCCCATGTGGACCCAGGCATCTCCTATAACAGCCACATAATGACCACAATTAAACCAAAACACTCCCACATGGCCCTCATCTTTTTCCATATAGATACTCATCATAACCTCTGGCAGGAGGTTTCCATGAGGGGCACATTCCAAGACAGTGTCCAAAATAAGCTCCCTTGCCCCTCATTTGCCTAAAGTCAGGGTGGCCTGGACATACTTCCTGTGAACCCGGAGTGATCAAATAGGCATGCCGTTAATACTGCACCGCTTCTTCAATTTGAGGCCTACTGAGTTAGAGGTATAGATTCTTCATGTAAATTAGAGTCATGAGAAAACCCAAGCACCTTTGCAGGGCTTTGAAGAACTCAATTGACACAAAGGATCCCTATTCTCACTTGATAGAGGTCAGGAACCTCACAGAGGAAAGCGAGACTTTATCCACAATGACTGGTGTATTTGCCATTTTGGTTTTGGATGCACACATGGGATCTTTCTTTAGATCCATCTGGTGCTGAGAATCTAAGCCACAACCTCACACAGGGCCAAGATGCTAATTCAGACACATCCCTTTCCAAAGCAATTAAGCAAAGAGCCACAGGTGATGCCCAATCATTTCCATTTGAAAACTGTTTACTTCAGGCTTCACAAAGGGGTGGCCAGAGCAAGAACTTGATGACATTCAGTTCATCAGAACAATATATAAGCAAAATGCCCAAAGCAGGGTTTTTCCACTGAGATTTTCCTGGTCACACTGATATCTGAGTTTTTTGAGATGCTCGCCATTCCCTTCAGCTATCCAGTACATGGCCATGTCACAGAGCTTGGAGGTGGTATATATGTTGGACACAAAACCATGATCCTATTCTGGAGAGTGAACAGAGTTCATGAATAAACCTGGAAATTAGGAATGTATTAGGTTATGCCCATCTTTAAGTAAAGCCGCAAACCATTCATAAATTGGGCAGGATGAAATGGGAAGCTTTCTACTAGACAGGACACATCCATTGATGCACTCTCTTTTCTAATGTCTACAACCACGGACACCATGGGATACACAGACATAGAAACACTCTCCTTTTCAAACGACTTACGAGAAACAGTTCACTCCAAACCAAACAAACCACCTTTTTTTCCTATTCTCACAACATGAGACAAAATCACAAACTCACAACCACACCCACAAAGGCACCTTTTTACCCTAAGTAGGTCTGTGACTCTATGGAGTGTCCTCTGACTGGTGGGCCACACAATGTTCCCCCGAAATGTCCTGTCCTGTCTCAGATATGGTCTCCTTGGACATCTCTATGAAGTTGTCAGGAGCCAGCGGTGGGCCACTATCTGCTTTTTCAGGAAAGGCCCCTCTTCAGAGCTCTCTTGGCTTTTGGCCATTCTAACATCAGTAGGTACAAAGAAAGACTGACTCTGTCCTTGGTAATTCCAAACAAGTGAACCCACTGGGACTGGTACTGGGACTGGCTCTGTGTGCCTGGCTTCCAGGATCCTAAGTTCAGAGAGTTCCATCACCAAGGGAGTAAGGTGAGGTCACTTCCTTCAGGAACTGAATGAGGTCACTGCCTTGGCAAACACTTTATCCTAACAGTTGCTTCCAAGTGTCTCATTAGATGGAGGCTTCCCCTACTTCTTGTGAAACATTCACAAGTTAGAATGGTATATCAACCATAGGAACCCTGTAATAGCTCTCCACACAGGCCTGGTTTGGTCCATCTCCTCTACATTGAGAAGAGAGGTTCTGATTCAGACACATCCCGTCATCCTGACCAGGTATTTTGCCATGGAAGATTACTTTTGCTTTCTCAGGTCCTCCATAGCTGACTACATATTCTCCAGGGATCATTTCTGCATTGAACTTGTGGTTCTCAACAGGTGAAAGATCCCCTACATTCCTGTATTGTAAGACCAACTCTGTCCCTGCTCTTCTTTAAATTTACATTGAGGGAACAGTGTATTGTTAGGGTTAATAAAATGTTTGATTTGGGTTAGAAATCATTCTGCTGGATGAATAATGGTATTGGGAACCTGCGATATTTTTAAAAATATAGAGGTGAAATATATAAATGAAAAAAGAAAGTCTAGGTAATTTTGAAGCCCAGAGGGGCAATGGGCCCTTCATTGGGATACTTAGCTTTGATTTACGTTGTGCACAGATATCTCAGATAAATCGATATACAATGGCATAGGACCTTGTTCCTTTTATGATTAAAATTCGAAGAGAACATCCAGTCAAAAAGGGATAGTAAGTAGGATTAGATAGATATTCGGTAGGTTAACAAAGAAGAGTGAGTATAGGATTTGGAACAAAAGTGCTTTAGCAATAGGGTTTGGGTTAAAGTGTGAAAGTAAATATCAGCACACTTGAAGGGTCAGTCACAATGATGAACAGTGGAAAATATGTAGGAAAGCAGATATCAATAGAGATATTACAAAATCAACAAATGGGCCAAGGACCTGAACAGACACTTCTCAGAAGAAGACATACAATCAATTAATAAGTACATGAAAAAATTCTCACCTTCTCTAGCAGTCAGAGAAATGCAAATCAAAACCACCCTAAGATACCATCTCACTCCAGGAAGATTGGCAGCCATTAGGATGTCAAACAATAATATGTGCTAGCGAGGATGTGGGGAAAAGGGTACACTTGTACATTGCTGGTGGGACTGCAAAATGGTGCGGCCATTATGGAAAGCAGTATGGAGATTCCTGGGAAAGCTGGGAATGGAACCACCATTTGACCCAGCTATCGCCCTCCTCGGACTATTCCCTGAGGACCATAAAAGAGCATGCTATAGGGATACCGCCACATCAATGATCATAGCAGCACAATTCACAATAGGCAGACTGTGGAACCAACCTAGATGCCCTTCAATAGATGAATGGATAAAAAATAATGTGGCATCTATACACAATGGAGTATTATGCAGCACTAAAAAATGACAAATTCATGGAATTTGCAGGGAAATGGATGGCATTAGAGCAGATTATGCTAAGTGAAGCTAGCCAATCCTTAAAATACAAATGCCAAATGTCTTCTTTGATTTAAGGAGAGCAATTAAGAACTGAACAGAGGGAAAGAGCATGAGGAAAATATTAACATTAAACTGAGACAAGTGATGGGAGGGAAAGGGAGAGAGAAGGGAAATTGCATGGAAACGGAAAGAACCCTCATCGTTATACGAAATCACATATACGAGGTTGTGAGGGGAAAGGGGGGGAAGGGAGAGAACGGAACAACAACAGATGAGGTAGAGAGGGAAGATGAAAGGGGAAGGGAGGGGGGATAGTAGGGGATAGAAAAGTCAGCAGAATACAACAGTCACTAATATGGCATTATGTAAACATTGTGAATGTGTGACTGATGTGATTCTGCAATCTGTATTTGGGGTAAAAATGGAAATGCATAACTCACTTGAATCAAATGTATGAAAGATGAAAAAAAATTAAAAAAAGTACTAAATTGGCTCATCGTAACAATAAAAAAAGAGATATTACAAAATCAGGCAAAGTATAAAGTGAGTGATATGATTAGATATTTGCAACAGGGTTGATTTTGAATATATAATCTTAGGAAGAAACAAATATGTAGTCACCAATAGGATTGATATTTGAGAGCATTAGGCAACCTGAACATGGAAGTAATCCATGTTCACTTTCCATTTAGGCTTTAGTACAATAATAAGTGTGAACTTTGCATTTTGTGTCCAGAATATTACTGTGATAAAATGTATATGTAGATTAGGTGACATGAGTATTTCTTTCACCATTTCTGCGAGTAATATTTTGAAGACATATACATAAGTATTGGTTGTACAAAAAGCTGTACCCTGTGTCTATGAATATACAGATAATGCATGAATAGACCATACTGTGAATAAATAGTATAGCTGGTTCCACTTTAAATAATGGATTGAATTGATATTCACAAAGGAGTGGTCTGAGGCAAAAACCTTCCTGAAATTCAGGGCAACAGAACAATATTTAAACAAAACGCACAAAGCAGGGTTTCTCCACTGAGACTTTCCTGTTCACACTGATATCTGAGTTTTCTGAGATGCTCGCCTTTCCATTCAGCTATCCAGTACATAGCCATATCACATAGCTTGGAGGTAGTACATATCTTGGACACAAAACAATGAGGCAATTCTGGAGAGTGTCCAGAATTCAGGATGTAAACAGAAACTTTGAAAGATAGCAGGTGTTTCCCTTCAATAAGGAAAGCTGCAGTCCATTAATAAATCAGGCAGGATGAATGTTGCGAAGCTTTCTCCTAGACAGGACACATCCATTGATGCATTTTCTTTTCTAATGTCTACAACCACGGACAGAGTGGGTTACACAGACATAGAAGCACTCGCCTTGTCAAAGGACTTACTAGAAACAGTCCACGCCAATTCAAACAAACAGCCTTTCTTACATCTTCTCAGAACTTGAGAAAAAACCATACACACACCTACACCCACAAAGGCACCTCCTTTGTGGAGTGTCCTCTGAATGGTGGGCCATACTATATTCCCCCAAAATGGCCTGTTGTATCTCAAATCTGGTCTCCTTGGCCAACTCTGTGCAGTTGTCAGGAGCCAGCGGTGAACCAATACCTGCTTTCTCAGAAAGGTCTTTCTTCAGAGCTTTCCTGGCATTTGGCCATTCTCACACTGTTGGTACTAAGAAAGACTGACTCTGTGCTTGGTAAATTGAAACAAGTGAGACCACAGGGACTGGGACTGCGACTGGCTCTGGGTGCCTCTCTTCCTGGATCCCAAGTTCAGAGAGTTCCATCACCAAGGAAGTGAAGTGAGGTCACTTCCTTCAGGAACAGAGTGAGGTCACTGCCTTGGCAACCTCTTTGTCCTAACAGTAACTTCTAAGGGTCCCATGAGATGGAGTCTGTCCCTTCTTTCTGTCACACTTTCACAAGTTAGAATGGTATATCAACCATAGGCACCTGGGAAGAGCTCTCCACACAGGCCTGATTTGGTCCATCTTCTCTACATTTAGAAGATAGAGGTTGATTCAGACACATCCATTCATCTTGACCAGGTTGTTTACCATAAAAGATGACTTTTCCTCTCTCAGGTCCTTCATAGCTGCCTATATCTTCTCCAGGGATCATTTCTGCATGGACCTTTGATGTTCTCAGAAGGTGGAAGATCCCCTACATTCCTGTATTGTAAGACCAACTCTGTCCCTCCTCTTTTGTAAAGTTAGATTGAGGGAACAGTGTATGTTTAGGGTTAATAACATGTTTGATTTGGGTTAGGAATCTCTCTGCCCCATGAATAATGGTATTGGGAACCTGTGATATTTACAAGAATATATAGGTGAAATGTAAGTATGAAAACAGAAATCTAGGTAAGATTCGAAGTCAGAAGGGCATTGGGTCCTTGAGTGGGATTCTTAGGTTTGAATTATGTTCTGCATATATGTCTCCGACAAATTGAAATACAATGGTTTGGGACCTTATACCTTGGATGATTAATTGTCGAAGAGAACATCGAGTCAAAAAGCAATAGTCAGTAGGATTAGGAAGATAGTCAGTAGATTTAGAAATAAGAGTGAGTATAGGATTTAGACCAAAATTTCTTTAGCAATAGGGTCTCGGGTAGACATTGAATGTAAATATCAGCATATGTGAAGTGTCAGACACAATGATGAACTGGGGAATATATGTAGGAAAGCAGATATCAATAGAGATATAAGGAAATCAGGCAAAGTATAAACTGAGTGATAGGATTAGACATTTTCAACAGGCTTGAAGTTGAATATATAATCTTAGAAAGAAACAAATATGTAGTCACCAATAGGATTTACATTTGAGAGCATTAGGCAACCTGGATATGGTTGTTTTTAGTAATCCATGCTCACTTTCCATTTAGGCTTTGATACAATCATGAGTATGACCTTTGTTTTTTGTGTCCAGAATATTACTGTGATAAAAAAAGAAATATATATATATATATATATATATATATATATATATATATATATATATATATATATATACATATATATATATTGATAGATAGATAGATAAGGTGACATGTTTATTTCTTCTACCATTTTTGGGAGCAATGTTTTGAAGAGGTATAAATTAGTATTGGGGGAACAAAGAGGTGTACACTGTGTCTATGAATATAGAGATAATGCATTAATAGACCATACTGTGAATAAATAGCATACCTGGTTCCAACTTTAATAATGGATTGAATTGAAATGTGAAAATGTACAGGAAATCTTATATTGATATTCACACATTCATTCCAACCACTTATACATCTAATGGTAATATTAATGTTATGGTTTATCTTGAAGAGTGTGTGGGTTTAGCTTCAAAATTGATTATGGAAATCGAAAATAATGTGTTTGGAAAGAAGTCTCATGAAAAGACCAGTCAAGTAACATGGAGGAATACATGTGTTCTGAAGCAGGAAGTGATTAAAAGTGAAACAAATTCCTATAAATTTCTGAACTTGTGAATGAAATATATAACCTATGATGTGCAAAAACTGAAGAAATAGTAATGTACCAGTGTTGAATTAAAATGAATGTCAAAATAGACATCATGTCCCATAGGAATATACTTGCATTGATGTTAAACTGGGTCAGTTACTGTAGAAATATTAGGATTTGTAAGCACCATTGATTGAAGTTAGTTTTCAGCACTGGGAAACAAATATGTATTTCAGGTAGATGATTATTTCTGAGAATAATCTTGTGAAAAGTTGATTATAAATCCACATACATGAACATGAATGAATTTATGGAGTGTATATAAGACAAATATATTTCATATTTTATAAAATCTGTAGAGTGTATGTATATATATATATATATATATATATATATATATAGACAAAAAAACACAAAAATTTATTAAAAAGTATCAATATATATATGCCAATCGTAATTCATCATGTAATATATATCACCCTCAGATGCAAAAATATTTATTTTACTAAACATGGGTTTATGTATAATATTGTTCTAATAGGAAGCTCACCCATAGTTTGGATTTTCAGTTCCAACAGCGTTTAGGAGGACTGATCTCTTCTTACAATTTGTTTCTGCCAAGTCAGCCAACTCATAAAAATATACGTGTGATACCAAGTAGGAATCTATATGTGCATATAAAAAGTACATGTGCTGAGTAGGCTACAGAGAAAGGGAGACAGGAATTCACATATTTGTTAACTTTAAAAACGCATGGAGAGAGCTGGGGATGTGGCTCAAGTCGTAGCGCGCTCGCCTTGCATGCGTGCGGCATGGGTTCGATTCTCAGCACCACGTGCAAACAAAGATGTTGTGTCCGCCGATAACTAAAAAAATAAATATTATAGAATTCTCTCTCTCCTCTCTAACTCTCTCTTTAAAAAAAAACACATGGAGGACTATTTCAATTAAAAATTGAGTAGATTTATAAAACCGACCCTTTATCATGCAAGAGGGAAGTCCAACTATACACCATGCCTCCTCTGAACTGCTTGTATTTTCATTTTTTTTTGTTTATTTTTCTCCATCATATTAGGATTAGTAGTCAGAGTCTAGTAGGGTATGAGTTAGTGTCAGGGATTCAGTATTTCGAATGGAAAATTGGAAAATGGATCAATGTGTATGCAAATGTGTACTACAAAAAAATTTTCCCACTCTCATTCAGAACAATGCCTTGACATTACCTTCACCCCAAGTAAGACACAATTAGAGGAGAAGAGTTAGAAAATCTTTGAATACATATCTGAAATTGAAAATGCTTAGGGTTCACAACCTTGGAGATTGTAGAGGAGTTTCCAAAAGTAAGGGACAGTGTAAAAACTCTACAAACATGGAGATTTGCCTGCCTAAAGACGTCTGGAGAAACTGTCTCTAGGTTGGGTACTTGAAATATATGTTTTTGTGAGGATCTTTAGCTTCCTTTCCAGTGAGACCATCAAAGCTGCGTCTTCATCTCTGTGATCTGGAGGACATGGTTTATAATTTTCCAATAAACATGAAGCAGCAGTGCTGAATTCTCTCTTGTATGTAAACTGTGGCCACTGGGGGCTAAGTGTCTCCCCATATGGACTGCGAAGCCATTTTATCATCCTCCACTTTTCCTAATGTTTCTTCCTGCTGCACTCGGAGTTTGGTATTTGCTTCACGAAATACAAGGAGTTCAACTGGGACAGAGTGTTGCCGCGAGTCCTGTCACGTGTGGTGGATCAGGGTCTGCAGGAGAATGCACCAACAGGGCTTGTATACCACATAGGATGCCCCCTTGACCATAGCAACCTGATTCTGAACATTGCACTGAAACCTCTCCATATAACAAGTTGCCTTTACATATAAGGGTCTGCTGGCTGCACCATGTCAGTCACAAGCCATTTGGAAGCCAATGGCAGATCCACATGGCCCCACCTCAGATGTTTTATCACACATTTGCTCACCACTGCTCTAGGCCCACTACTCAGCAGGATCCAAATTATTGAGATCTCTGTTCTACACCATTTTCATCAAAACCAGTCAATCAAGGCACTGTCTGGTACACTCGTGATCAGCAACAGGACATCCAAATGTTCTTCATTGCCACCTGGTCATTGGAATTTCAAAAATTTCATGGTATTTATCTAGCCAATTTTCAATTATGAAGTTGGAAGCACTATGGCTTTCAAATCATTCAGGAATCATTCAATGGTGAGGAAGCTCATTTCAATGAAAAATTTGAAGAACTCTCACAGGCAAGGCTTCCCAAAGAGTGGCCTAAAAGTCACATGAATCCAGGCCCATCGAGGTCTACAATTGAGGTCCATGTGTGTTTTGACTAGCAAATATGGCTTCCAAGTCTTTCAGAAAAAAATAATTTGATATCCTGGCTGAGATTCCCAGTGCTCTGTGGAAAGCCACCCTAGGACTAGATCTAAGTTTCCAACGGAGACTCTCATGCATGGCCTCCTAAATTCTTAACACAATTCATGGCAATACTTCTTTGATGATTGATCCAGAACTGAGTGTTTAAGGGGAATGACACCAGAGTTCAAGCCCAGGTGGATCCAGTCATCTCTTCCAACTGCCACACGAATGACTACAATTAAAACCAAAACACTTCCACATGGTCCTCACCTTCTTCCAGAGAGACACTCATCATTACCTCTGGCTGGAGTTTTTCATGTGGGACGCATCCCAAGAGAGTGTCCGAAATAATCTTCCTTGCCCCTCATTTGCCTAAAGTGAGGGTGGCATGGTCACCCTTCCTGTGAACCTGGAGTGATCCAATAGGCCTGCTTCTCCAATTTGAGGCCTACTGACTCTCAGGGATAGATTCTTTAAGTGATTTGGAGTCACAAGAAAACACAAGCACCTCTGCAGTTCTTCAAAGAACTCATTTGACCTAAAGGATCCCTATTCTCACTTGATAGAGGTCAGAATCCTAACAGAGGAAGGCAAGAGACTCATCAACAATGACAGATTTTGGCCATTTTTGTTTTGATTGCACACATGCAATCTATCTTTAGATCCATCATGTGCTGAGAATCTAAGCCACAACCTCATACAGGGCCAAGAGGCTGATTTAGACACATCCTTTTACAAGCAATTAAGCAAAGATCCACAGGTGATGCCCATTCATTTCCATTTGAAAACTGTTTTCTTCAGGCTTCACAAAGGGGTGGCCTGAGGCAAAGACCTTCCTGACATTCAGGACAACAGAACCATAGGTAAGCAAATGAACCAAAGCAGGGTTTCTCCACTGAGAATTTCCGGGTCACACTGATATCTGAGTTTTCTAAGATGTTCCCATTCTCTACAGCTATCAAGTATATGGACATGTCTCAGAGCTTGGAGGTGGTACATATCTTGGAAACAAAACCATGAGACTATTCTGGAGAGTGGCCAGAATTCAGGAAGAAAACAGGAACTTAGGAATTTAGTAGGTGTTGCCCATCCATAAGGCAAACCAAAGTCCATTCTTCAATTAGGCAGGATGAATGCTGGGAAGTTTTCTACTAGACAGGACACATCCTTTGATGCCTTCTCTTTTCTAATGTCTACAACCACGGACACAGTGGGATACTCAAGACTTAGAAACACTAGCCTTGTCAAACGACTTACTAGAAACAGTCCACTCCAACCCAAAAAAACTGCCTTTTCTATCTATTCTCAGAACATGAGAGAAAAGCACAAACTCACTGAACACCCACAAAGGCACCTCCTTAACCCAAGTAGGTCTGTGACTATCTGAAGTGTCCTCTAACTGGTGGGCCATACTATGTTCCCCTGAAATGGCCTGTCCTTTCTCAGATCTGGTCTCCTTGGCCAACACTGTGAAGTTGTCAGGAGCCAGTGGTGAACCAATACCTGCTTTCTCAGGAAAGGCCCCTCTTCAGAGCTCTTCTGCCATTTGACAATCCTCATATCAGTCGGTACCAAGGAAGACTGACTCTGTCCTTGGTAAATCCAAACAAGTGAGACCACTGGGACTGGGACTGGGACTGGCTCTGGGTGTCTGGCTTCCTGCATCACAATTTCAGATTTTTTGGTCACCAAGGAAGAGAGGTGAGGTCACTTTCTTTAGGAACTGAATGAGGTCACTACCTTGGCCACCACTTTGTCCTAACAGTTGCTTCGAAAGGTCCCATGAAATTGAGGCTGCCCCTACTTCCTTTGACACTTTCACAAGTTAGAATGGTATATCAACCATAGGCACCTGTAAACAGCTCTCCACACAGGCATGGTTTCATCAGTTCTCTACATTACGAAAGGAGAGGCTGATTCAGACACATCCCTTCATACTGACCCTGTTGTTTGCCATGGAATATGGCTTTTCCCCTCTTAGGTCCTTCATAGCTGCCTGCAACTTCTTCAGGGTATAATTTCTGCATGGTCCTTTGATGTTCTCAGCAGGTGGAAGATCCCCTACATTACTGTATTGTAAGATAAACTCTGTCTCGGCTCTTCTGTAAAGTTAGTTTGAGGGAACAATGTATGGTTAGGCTTAATAACATATTTCATTTGAGTTAGGAATCATTCTGCTTAATGAATAATGGTATTGGGAACTTGCGATATTTACAAGAATATATTGGTGAAATATAAGTTTCAAAACATAAATCTAGATAAGATTTGAATCCAGGAAGGGCATTGGGCTGTTGATTGGGATACTTAGCTTTGAATTATGTTCTGCACAGATGTCTCAGATAAATCAATATACAATGGCATAGGACCTTGTACCTTGGATGATTGCTTGTCGAAGAGATCATCCAGTCAAAAAGGGATAGTCTTTAGGATTAGGAAGATAGTCGGTATGTTAGAAAAAAGAGTGAGTATAGGATTTGGACCAAAAGTTCTTTAGCAATAGGGTTTCGGATAAAGAGTGAATGTAAATGTCAGCACATGTGAAGAGTCAGTCACAATGATGAACTGGGGAAAATATGTAGGAAAGCAGATATCAATAGAGACATTAGGAAATCAGGAAAATATAAAGTGAGTAATAGGATTAGTCATTTTCAACAGGGTTGAGGTTGAATATATTATCTTAAGAAGAAACAAATATGTAGTCACCAATAGGATTGATTTGAGAGCGTTAGGCAACCTGGATATGGATGTGTTTAGTAATCCATGCTCACTTTCCATTTAGGCTTTGGTGAAAGGTTAATAAAATAGGTACTTGTTACTTACTGTTTTTCTGTATGCTTAACAAAACACTGTTGAAGTCTTGAGGACTGTTTGCTAATCTTGTTTCCAGAATGTGCTGTCCCCAACTGCCAAAATGCAAATGTATACCCTCACCCGTTTGCACGCAAACCACCCACTTGCCCTGACCCATCAATAAACTTCCCTCCCTGCCCTCTCCAAGGAAAGCATATAAGCTCTGCTTAAGCTGTTCTCATTGCTCTCTGCTCTATTCAAGTGAGCTCTGAGCCCCAGAATGCTGGACCCATAATAAACCATTTACTGTTGCTTGAGACATTCCTCTGGTGGTCTCTTCCTCTGATGCTTGCCCGACCTTTACATCTGGAGGCACGAGCAAGATCCGGCAGCGGCGGATGAAAGATCCCCAAGGGGCTCTTTTCAGGGTAAGTAAGGGAACTCTTTTTGGTTTTAGGTTTCAGGTTAGGGCTTGGCAAAATGGCTATTGGTGATGAGCGTGAGCTCTCTCTGACAGAGGCTGACATACGTGTCACAGAGCCACAGGCCACGTCCCTGGGGGATGCCCCAGAGGACTCAGGAAATCGAGGAACAATAGTCTCCTTGACTCAGTGATATTTTGCTTCGGATTCAGTATTGCCAGCCCATCAGGTTTTGCTGGCTACTCAGTCCTGGCCTCAGTATTGGACGTCCATTGCCTGTCTTTATTGTCTTGTCTTGTCAGTGTAGTGTGTGATTTCTTTCACTGTTTGTGTATCTCTCATTTTGGGACAGAGCACTTCAACACCTCTCTTCCTGACCCTTGATCACTGGACCAAAGTCTGTGCAAGGCCCAGAATCTTTCTTTTTCAGTAAATTGCTGGACCTGGCAGACCCTCTGTGCCTCAGAATGACCCACCTTTGGAGTTGGATAGCCCCTAGAAACATCTACTTCCCACTAATTTGAAACGTCAGAGATTTTGTCTTTCAACCGGGGCCACATAGACATCCAGATCAACAGCCATATATCTTAACTTTGCAGGACCTCTGCAAATCTCCTCCTACATGGGTGAAGCCTTTCTTTGTCTCTGCGCCCACTCCTACTCCTTCCACCATGATTCTATCTCACAAACCCTCTGCTCTTCCTCCTCCAACCTCTGTTCTCCCTGAGTCTCAAGACTCTACTGGACTCTCCTACCCTTCTTATCCGCTGCCGTCGTCCACCAACCCCCAACAACCTCTAAGTGATTCCTTTGCTGCTGACTCAGCCTCTCCGCCATTGGAGAAAGCTAGGCCGGCCCAGCGCCCACCAGATGACTCCCCCTTGTCACACACACAGCCCCTCCTTCCCTGGAGAAAGCTGGCCCGGCTAAAAGAACTCAAAGAACTCCCTGGCGTTTTCACACCTGTCTACTTGGGATGACTGCCAACAAATCCTAGGGATTCTCTTCATGACAGAGGAATGAGAGAGAAACTTTCTGGAAGCTAGAAAAAAATATCCTCGGACCAGATGGGTGACCAACACAACTTCCCAACATAATCAAAGCCGGCTTACCCTTGAACTGACCCAACTGGGACCCCGACACCTTTGAAGGTAGGGAGCATCTGTCCACTTATTGCCGGGCCCTAATAGTGGGTTTCCAACCGGCCGCTAGCCAACCAAATAATTTGGCCAAGGTAAGAGAGATTATTCAAGGGCCTGATAAATATCCCTCTATGTTTCTAGAGAGAATTATGGAGGCGTATAGGAGATATACTCTTTTCGATCTTCAGGCAGAGGATCAAAAGACATATGTCATGATGGCCTTCATTGGGCAAGCTGATCTGGATATTAAAAGAAAGTTACAATACTTAGATGGATTACAAGATATGACTTTGAGAGATTTACTCAGGGTAGCCGAGAAAGTATCCTATAAGAGAGAAACAGAGAGAACGAAAGGGAGCAATGGGAGGATGACAGATGAAAAAGACAGATGAAGGTATTAACTAAGGTCCTGGTCACAACAATAAATAGGCCAGAAATTAAGAAACAGGGAGACAAGAAACGATACCTGGGTCCCCACCAGAGGCCACCCTTGGCCTCACATCAATGTGCCTACTGTAAAGAAAAAGGACACTGAGCCAAAAAGTGCCCTAGAAAGAGACAGCCACGCCAGACAGCCTTTCTGACTCTGGAGGTTGACTGAGAATGTCGGGGCTCAGATCCCTTCCCCGAGCTCAGGGTAACTTTTGAAGTGAAGGGGACCCCATAAACTTTGAAGTGGATACAGCAGCAGTATACTCATCCCTTAAGGCCCCACTGGGCCCTCTATCAAATAAAAGGTCTCTAGTTCAAAGGGCTAACAGCAGTAAATATCAGACTTAGACAACTAAGAGGACCATGGACATGGGGAAAGGAAAAATCCAACATTCCTTCCTAGTAATCCCAGAATGCCTGGCCCCATTGATGGGCAGAGATCTGCTCAGTAAGCTCCGGGCCAAAACAACTTTTAACCCCGAAGGCCCCAAAATGAAATTTCTAAATCCTTCACTAAAAACTCCTATAGTCATGGCTTTATAAATGTCAGTCAAAGATGAACATCCACTTTTCACACACCCCAAGAATGATCAAACAGGCAAGCTACCCCAGAAATGGATAACAGATTACCCAGATGCCTGGGCAAAAATTGTTGGGTTAGGACTAGCCATGAAACAACCTCCAAGAACAGTGGAGTTAAAAACCTCAGCCTCCCCAATCAATGTCAAACAACATCCTCTGAGCAAAAATGCTAAAGATGGGTTAAGGCCCCATATTCAGAAATATCTGGCTTTAGGGTCCTAAGGCCCTGACAATCGGCCTGGAACACTCCCCTGCTACCAGTAAAAAATCCAGGAACTGGGGACTATCCCCATTCAAGACCTAAGAGAGATCAACAACAGAGTGCAGGACATTCACCCCACGGTAAATAATTTGTACAATCTGCTTATCACTCTGAACCCTGAGTAGAAATGGTATGGACATAAAGATGCTATCTTTTGCATGCCTCTGCATAAAGACAGTCAGTTTCTGTTTGCTTTTGAGTGGGTAGACCCAGAAACCGGAACATATGGTAAACTAACATGGACTAGACTCCCACAGGGGTTCAAAAACTCCCCCACTCTCTTTGATGAAGCCCTCCACAGAGATGTCAACAACTTCAGAACTATGCACCCCGAAGTCACCCAGCTTCAATACGTGGATGACCTGCTACTGCAGCCAACACCAAGGAAAACTGTGAGTCTGGGAACCAAGCACTATTATGTAAGCTTGCTCAACTCGGGTATAGAGCTTCTTCCAAAAAACCCCAAATTTGCCAGCAAGAAGTAGTCTTCCTGGGCTATTCCCTTAGAGGTGGTAAACGTTGGCTCACTGAGCCCAGAAAACAAACGGTTGTGCAGATACCCCCCCCAGCAGCAGACAACACAAAGAGTTTCTTGGGACTACTGGGTTTTGCAGGTTATGGATTCCTGTGTTTGTGTTCTTAACTTCTCCTTTATACCCGCTGTTAAAGGGAGATGCCCAATTCCAATGGACCCCTGAGCACCAGCAAGCTTTTGATAACATCTTACGACACTGGCACTGAACTCCTCAACTTCACTGAGCCAAGCCTGCAATTTCAGAAAGCCCTACACTACGTTAAAAATGTACATCAATTCACACACCTTGGTCCAAAGAAACTGCAGGCATTCCTGAAGGATCAAGAACAGAGTTTTCCACTAACCGACTCACAGCGAAAGGACATAACTGAACGGGTAACAAAACCCTGTCCGTTCTGTCAATAGAACAATTACCCTTCCAAGCTTCCTGTAGGAAAGCGCCTATGAGCAACCAGACCAGGAAATTCTGGGAAGTGGACTTTACTGAAATTTAGCCAGCAAGGTATGGACTTCAATATCTCCTAGTGTTTGTAGATATATTTTCAGGATGGATTGAAGCCTTCCCCACAAAAAAAAAAGGCACAAATGGTGGTAGAAAATCCTGAAAGATATTTTTCTATGATACGGCCTACCTAAGGTAATAGGGTCTGATAATGGACCGGCGTTCATGGCCCAGGTAAGTAAGGGGTTAGCCAGGATCCTGGGGATAAATTGGAAGTTACATTGTGCTTATAGACCGCAGAGCTCAGGACAGGTTAAAAAAATTAATAGAACCATTAAAGAGACCTTAACGAAATTAAGCTTAGAGAGGGCATCAAAGATTGGACTATGCTCCTGCCTTATGCACTGTTTCATGCAAGAAATACTCCCTCTGTTTCTTTGTGTAACCTCACCTCCTATAAAATTCTCTATGGGGCCCCTCCTCCAGTAAGGACCTAACCACAACTCTAAGACCTACCGATCCCTTCCACACCCCCTTGCTTGACAAACTTAAAGCTATTGAAAGAACTCAGGGATACCTGTCAAAACAGCTGGCCACTGCCTACCAACCTGGTGAAGAGGAGACTCCACATCGATATCAAAAAAGAGACTTCATCTACATAAGATGACATCAGGTGTCATCCCTGGAACCCCGCTGGACAGGACCATACCAGGTGCTAATTATAAAACCTACAGTGGTAAAGGTAGACGGAATCACTTCCTGGATCCTAATTCTCATCTCAAGCCTGTGCCCTGTCCAGACACTGGCTTGAAAGTGGAAAAGACTGGTAACCCTTTCAAATTGCATATTTGCCATGTGGATAAGGCTATAGACTCTCCCCTTGGCCACCACTAGTCCTAACCATCATCAGCCCATTCAGCAGCGATGGCTGATCACAAATCCAATTAGACAAGAAGTATGGTCTGTCTCACATACAGCCCCCTTAGGGACCTGGTGGCCAACTCTCCACCCAGATATTTGTCAGCTGGGTATACGTCTTTCCAATTGGGATATCTCTGATGAAGAGGATCCCACTAAAATCCCATTAAATTTCTCCCGTACCATAGATAATGGAAACAAACATTATGGATGTAGGAACACGCAAGCCTGATGCAGGTTGGCTAGCCTAGATTACTATGTTTGCCTGGTGGACTATCAAAGCCACAAACAACCACGGCTGTGTGGGGGAAAAGCCGTCTTCTTCCATAAGTCATGGGGATGTGAGCATACAGGGGCTGCCTGGTGGAACCCAAACTCCTCATCAAATTTAGTTCACAGCATTGGCCATATTACCAATTAGACAACCAAAACCGATGGCCCCCAGAGGGGTCTCTAGATCCTCAAATTCTGTGTGACTATTTCAACTTCGGCAAGTGATCAAAAGGATTGAAGAAAATTCCCCTATGTGTAGGCCTTTTCCCTCCTTTGCTCACATCACGAAATATGTTTCTCCAATAGATCCTTCTGCTCCAGATTCTCTTCTGTCACTCTCACATCAACAACCTGATTTCTCCCCTCCAATTACTAGATCAAAACCCCAAACCTCCTCTGGTTCTCAGACCATTGCCCCCATGCTGAGGCAGCAGGTACTGAGGTACCCTTCCACCCACTCACTCCTCTCTTCTCCTGTCAGTGCCCACACCGGGTCCCACCAGGTCCTCTTACCAGCTAACCCAAAGCTCAAACCAGCTGAGGAGTGCCCTCAGACGCCTATCCAAGATGTAATGAAAATGGCCTTTAAAGTTGCTTTGTCATCACTAAAAACAGGTTACTAAGAATTTAAAGTCCCTCACAGGCTTTTTAGATACTCATTCCCGTCTTCCCATCTGCTCTACCTGTTCTACTGCTCAAGTTTTGTTGCCAGGAAAATCCCAAACCCTTTTCCCATTATTCTTTTATATCTCTTTTTCTTCATTCTCAGAACCACAGAACTGCTCTCACCCCCCGCCTTCCCCGTCTTCCCCTCTGTACCAGGCCCACAGAAAAATCTTAAATGGCCTTCTCCAGAAGTCTTCATCGTGGCTGACTTTAGGACTTTCAGCAACAAAGTCTTTATAAAAGAGTTCAGTGTAGATAAACTTCCTCTTTTCGTGTTGCTCTGTTATACTTGGCCACTGGCTGGAAAAATCAGCCCTTCTAAGCTAGACACCCCCTTACTAGTTTTTCACAAAATATGTGAACAAGGCCTCTGGCCTTGAGCTGAGGCTTCCAGAGATGGCTACATTTCCAAGATAAAGAAGTTACCAACTGGGCTCCATGGTAACAGCTGGCAGGGAGAAAATAAAAGAGAAGAAAAAAGCTCTCCCCCTCCCAGGTGTCCTTAATAAGTTATCTTTCCCAGAGAAGAGGAAAATAAAAACAGAACCCAAAACTGCTTTTTGTGAACTTCTGCAGACTGTGAATTTCTGAGTCTTTTCCCTTACATGTTGGGTACAAAATTCTGAAACTACCTAAACTTGGGATTCAGGGGATTAATTGATTACAACAGAAGCAATGCCCTCTATATCCGGTTGCAACCAAATAGGACTGTTTCCCTATCTTTGGTGCTATCTTAGGTGCCTTGCCTTGTCCATACCTACAACAGTATAATTCTATATACTTAAACATTGTTTATTCATAAAATTATCAACAGATGTGATTAATTATGTAATGGTGCAGATGTTTCCCCGAGTGCTCTATCAGGAGGCAGGATCATTTAAATTTCAAATAGGGGGGCATACAACCCGGTTCCGCTGGCAACCTGTATCCTTCACTTTAGCCATCCTATGAAGAATAGTAGTTGCTGCAGAGAAGGGCACAGGAACCACTGCCCTAATCCATGGGACACAACAAATGACCCAATTAGAAGCAGCAATAGACCAAAACTTAAAGATATTAAAAAACCACCATCACAGCTTTACAAGAATCTTTAACCTCTCTCTCTGAAGTTGTTTTACAGAACAGGCGAGGGTTCGACCTCCTCTTCATGAGAGAAGGGGCCTTTGTCCTGCATTGAGGGAAGAATGTTGTTATTATGCCTACCATACTGGAGTTGTAAAAGAATCTATGATTAAATTAAGAAGACGCATTGAAGAGCATCAACAAGAGAGAGAGGCCCAAAAAGGGTGGTTTGAGTCTTGGTTCACAGAGTCCCCCTGGGTAACTATGCTTTTATCAGCCCTGGCCTGTCCATTAATAATCCTCACATTATTGCTAACTGTAGGACCCTGTTTGCTCAACCGTGTAGTTTCCTTTCTCCAAGCTCAAATTGGACAAGTTAAACTTATGGTAATCAGAAATCAATATACCACACTAGCAAACATAAAATGTGACATCCTCAATGATCACTATTATGATTTAATGTAACCAAAAGAAAGTGGGGAATGAAAGGTAAATAAAATAGGTAATTGTCACTTCCAGTTTTACGGTATGCTTAACAAAACACTGTTGATATCTTGAGAACTGTTCGCTAATCTTGTTCCCTGAATGTTCTGTACCAACTGCAAAACTGCAGAATGTACTCCCTCACCCATTTGCACGCAAACTGCCCACTCGCGCTGACCCATCAATAATCTTCCCTCCCTGCCCTCTCCAAGGAAAGTATATAAGCTCTGCTTAAGCTGTTCTCAGGGCTCTCTGCTCTATTCAAGGGAGCTCTGAGCCCCAGCATGTTGGACCCCCATAAACTTTTGGCTGTTGCATTAGACAGTCCCTGGTAGTCTCTTCCTCCGATGCTCGCCTGACATTTACATTGGTAAAATAATAAGTGTGACCATTGCTTCTGTGTCAAAATGTACAAATTATTATTGGGGGTACAAATAGGTGTACCCTGTGATATGAATATAGAGATAATGCATGAATAGACAATACTGTGAATAAATAATATAATGGATTCCAAATTTAATAATGGATTCAATTGATATCTGAAAATATAAAGGAAATCTTATATTGATATACATACATTCATTCCAACCAGTAAAACATCTAAACGTTATATTAGGATTATGATTTATCATGAAGAGTGTGTGAGTTTTCCTTCAAAATTGATTATGGAAGTTGAAAATAATGTGTTTGGAAAGAAGTCTCATGAAAAGACCAGACAAGAAACCTGGAGGAATCCATGTGTTCTGAAGCAGGAAGTTATTGAAAGTGAAACAAATGCCTATAAGTTTGCTAACTTGTGGATGAAATATATATCTTATGATGTGCATAAATTGAAGAAATAGTAATGTAGCAGTGTTGAATAAAAATGAATGTCAAAATACACATCATGTCCCATAGTAATCTACTTGCATTGATGTTAAACTGGGTCAGTTACTGTACAAATTTAGTATTTGTATGCAACGTTAACTAAAGTTAGTTTTCAGTACTGGTAACAAATATGTATTTCAGGTGGATGAATATTTCTGAGAATAATCTTGTGAATACGTGATTATAAATCCATACACATGAACATGAATGAATTTAGGGAGTGTATATAAGACACATATATTTCATATTTTGAAAAATCTGGAGAGTATATATATACAAAAAACACACATGCAGAGACATTAAATTACCAATATATATGCCAATCGAAATTTATCATGAAATATATATCATCCACAGATGCAAAAATATTTCTTTTACTGAACATGGATTTATGTTTAATGTTGTTCAACTAGGAAGCTCACCCATAGGTTGAATTTTAAGATCCAACAGGGTTTAGGAGGAGTGATCTCTTCTCATAATTTGTATCTGCCAAGTCAGCCACCTCACAAGAATGTACATGTGATACCAGGTAGGATTCTATATGTGCATTTAAAAATACATGTTCTGAATAGGCTATAGGGAAAGGGAGACAGGAATTTATATATTTATTAACTTTAAAAACACAAGGAGAACTATTTCAATTAAAAATTAACTAGATTTATAACACCTACCCTTCATAATGCAAATGGCAAGTCCAAATATACACCATGCCTCCTTTGAACTGCTTGTATTTCTATTCTGTTTGGGTTAGTTTTCTCCATCATATTAGGATTAGCAGTCAGAGTCTAGTAGTTTATGAGTTAGTGTCAGGGATTAAGTATTTCGAATGGAAAATTGGAAAATGAATCCAATGTGTATGCATATATGTGCTACACAAAAATCTTCCCACTCTCATCCACAACAATGCCTTGACATTAACTTCGCCCCAAGTAAGACACAATTAGAGGAGAAGAGTTAGAAAATCTGTGAATGCATATGTGGAATGGAATATACTCAGGATTTCACAAACTTGGAAGTGGTAGAGCAGTTTCCAAAAGTAAGGCACATGGTAAACACTCCACAAACATGGAGTTCTGCTGGCCTAAAGACTTCTTGATAAACTGCCTCTGAGGTTGGGCACTTGAAATATATGTTGTTGTCAGTAGCTTTAGCTTACTTTCTAGTGAGACCATCAAAGCTGGGTCTGCATCTATGTGACCTGGAGGACATTGTTTCTAATTTTCCAATGAACATGAGGCAGCAGTGCGAATACTCTCTTTGTAGTTAAACTATGGCCACTGGGAGCTAAGTGACTCACCGTGTGAACTGTGAAGCCATTTGGTCCTCCTCCACTTTTCGTGGTGGTTCTTGCTGCTGCACTGGGACTTTGGTATTTTCTTCATGAAATACAAGGAGATCAACTGGGACACAGTGCTGGAGGGAGTTCTGTCACGTGTGGAGGTCATGGTCTGCATGTGAATGCACCAACCAGGATTCTATCCCACATGGGTTGCCCATTTGTCCATAGCAACCTGATTCTGAACATTGCCTTGAAATCTCCCTATACAAAAAGATGCCTTTACATGGAAGGTTCTGCTGGCTGTACCATGTCATTCACAAGCCATTTGGAAGCCAGTGGCAGATCCACATGGCCCCACCACACATTTTATCACACACCTTCACACCACTGCTCTAGGCCCACTAATTTGCAGGTTCCAACTTACTGGCATCTCTGTTCTACACAATTTTCAAGAAACCTAGTCAGTCAAGGCACTGTCTGATACACTCATGATTAGCAATAGGACATCCAAAGATTCTCCAGTGCCACCTGGTCATGGGAATTCCAAAAATTTCATGGTGTTTATCTAGCCAATTTTTTGAGGATGAAGTTGGAGGAACTGTGGTTTTCAAAAACCATAAAATGTTGAGGAAGCTCATTTCAATGAAACTCTGGAGAACTCTCATAGGCAAGGCTTCCCAAAGAGTTGTCAAAAGGTCACATGAAGCCAGTCCAATTGAAGTCTACAATGTGAGGTACATGTGTGTTTTGACTCTCAGCTATGGCTGCCAAGACTTTAAGAAGAAAATCATGGATTATCTTGGCTGAGATTCCCAGTGCTCTGTGGCCTTGATCTAAGTTTATAAGGGCTACTCTCATGCGTGGGCTCCTAAAATCCCAACAAAGCTCATGGCAATACTTCTCTGAGGTCAGTTTCAGAATTCAGTCTCTATAGGGATTCACACTAGAGTTCAAGCCCAGGTGGACCCAGTGATTTCTTCCAATCGCCACACAAATGACCAAAATTTAAACGAAAACACTCCCATATGGCCCTCATCTTTTCCACATAGACACTCATCATAACCTCTAGCTGGAGGTTTCTATGAGGGGCGCTGGACAAGACAGTGTCCAAAATAAGCTCCCTTGCCCGTCATTTGCCTAAAGTCAGGGTGGCCTGGAAACCCTTCCTCTGAACCAGGAGTGATCAAATAGGCCTACCATTATTACTGTTCCACTTCTCCAATTTGAGGCCTACTGACTGTGGGGTTTAGATTCTTCATGTGGATTGGGGTCATGAGAAAACCCAAGCACCAATGGGCTAGACTCTGAAGGGCTTTGAAAAACTCATTTGACCCAAAGGATTCCTATTCTCACCTTATGGAGGTCAGGAAACTTACAGAGGAAGGCGAGAGACTTCATCCATAATGAGTACTCTTTTGGCCATTTTGGTTTTGGATGCACACATGGCATCTTTCTTTAGATCCATCAGGTGCTGAGAATCTAAGCCAGAGCCTCACACAGGGCCAACAGGCTGATTCAGACACATCCCTTTCGAAATCAATTACTCAAAAAGGGACAGGTGATGCCCATTCATTTACATTAGAGAACTGTTTTATTCAGGCTTCACAACGGGGTGGCCTTAGGCAAAGACCTTCCTGACATTCAGTGCTATAGAACAATAGGTAAGCAAAAGTCCCAAAGCAGGGTTTCTCCACTGAGACTTTCCTGGTAACATTGATATCTGAGTTTTCTGAGATTCTCGCCATTCCCTTCAGCTATCCAGTACATGGCCAAGTCACAGAGCTTGGAGGTGGTACCTATCTTGGTCACAAAATCATGAGCCTATTCTGGAGAGTGGCCAGAATTCAGGAAGAAAACAGGAACTTAGGAAGATTTCAGGTCTTGCCCACAAATAAGGCAACCCTCTGTCCTTTTATAAATTGGGCAGCGTGAATGTTGGGAAGCTTTCTCCTAGACAGGACACATCCATTGATGCATTTTCTTTTGTAATGTCTACACCCACGGACACAGTGGGATACACAGACATAGAAACACTTGCCTTGTCAAATGACTTAATAGAAACAGTCCACTCCAAACCAAACAAACCAACTTTCCTACCTATTCTCAGAACATGAGACAAAACCACAAACCCACACTCATTCCCACAAATGCACCTCCTTCCCCCAAGAAGGTCTGTTACTAACTGGAGTGTCCTCTGCCTGGTGAGCCATTCTTTGTTCACCCGAAATGGCCTGTCTGTTCTCAAATCTGGACTCCTTGGCCCACTCTGTGAAGTTGTCAGGAGCCAGCTTTGAGCCGCCACTACCTGCATTCTCACTGAAGACACCTCTTCAGATTTTTTCTGGCATTTGACCATCTTCACATCTGTAAGTACCAAGAAAGACTGACTCTTTCCATGATAAATCCAAAAAAGTGAGATCTCTGTGACTGTTACTGGGCCTGACCCTGGGTGCCTGGTTTCCGGGATCCCAAGTTCAGAGAGTTCCATCACAAAGAAGTGAGGTCGGTCACTTCCTTCATGAACTGAATGAGCTCACAGCCTTGGAAAACACTTTGTCCTAACAGTTTCTTCCTAAGGTCCCATGAGATGGAGGCTGCCCCTACTTCCTGTGACACTTTCACAAGTTAGAATGGTATATCAACAATAGGTACTGGGAGAGAGATCCCCACACAGGGTTGGTTTGGTCCATTTTGTCTACATTAAAATGTGAGAGGCTTATTCAGACACATCTCTTCATCCTGACCAGGTTGTTTGCCATGGAAAATGACTTTTGCTCTCTCAGGTCCTTCATAGCATTCTATATCTTCTTCAGGGATAATTTCTGCATGGATCTTTGAGATTCTCAGCAGGTGGAAGATCCCCTATATTCCTGGATTGTAAGACCAACTCTATCCCTGCACTGCTGTAAAGTTAGATTGAGGGAACAGTGTATGGTTAATGTTAATATCATGTTCTATTTGCGTTAGGAATCATTCTGCTGGATGAATAACGGTATTGGGAACCTGAGATATTTACAAGAATATGTAGGTGAAATATAAGTATGGAAACAGAAATCTAGGGAAGACTTGAAGCCAAGTAGGACTTTGGGCCCTTGAGTAGCATACTTTGCTTTGAATTATATTCTGCACAGATGTCTCAGATAAATTGATATACAAAGAAATAGGATCGTATACACTAGATGATTGAATAACATACAGAATATCCAATAAAAAAGGGATAGTCTGTAGGATTAGCAAGATAGTCAGTAGGTTTAGAAAGAAGAATGAGTATAGGATTTGTACCAAAAGTTCTTTACAAATAAGGTTTCGGGTAGAGAGTGAATGTAAATGTCAGCACATGTAAAGAGTCAGTCACAATGACGAATTGGGGAAAATATGTAGGAAAGCAGATATAAATAGAGACATTAGGAAGTCAGTAAAAGTATGAAGTGTGTAATTTGTTTAGACATTTTCAACGGTTTGAGTCTGAATATATAACCTTAGGCAGAAACTAATATGTTGTCACAAATTGGATTGACTTTTGAGAGCATTAGGTAACCAGGACATGGATGTTTTTATTAATCCATGCTCACTTTTTATTTAGGCTTTGGTAAAATCATAAGTGTGACCTTTGCATTTTGTGTCCAGAATATTATTGTGATAAAATGTATATGTAGATCAGGTGACTTGAGTATTTCTTCCACCATTTCTGTAGCAATATTTTGTAGATGTATAAATTACTATTGAGGGTACAAATAGGTGTACCCTGTGTCTATGAATATGCAGATAATGCATGAATAAACCATACTGTGTGTAAATAATATAACTTGCTCTACTTTAAATAATGGATTGAATTGATATCTGAAAATATAAAAGAAATCTCATATTGATATACAATCATTCACTGCAACCAGTTATACATCTAATGGTAATATTATGGTTGTGGTTTATCCTGAAAGGTGTGTGAGTTTTGTTTCAAAAGTGATTATGGAAATCAACAATAATGTGTTTGGAAAGAAGTCTCATGAAAAGAATAGTCAAGAAACTTGTAAGAATACATGTGTTCTCAAGAAGGAAGTGATTGAACATTATATATCATACTATATATAATGTGCATAAACTGCAGAAATAGTAATGTACCAATGTTGAATAAAAATGAACATCAAAATACACATCATGTCCCATAGGAATCTAATTGCATTGATGTTAATCTGGGTCAGTTACTGTAGAAATATTAGGATTTTTATCCACCATTCACTGAAGTTACTTTTCAGTACTAGGAAAAAAGTATGTATTTAAGTTGGATGAATATTTCTGAGAATAATCTTGTGAAAATTTGATTATAAATCCACATAAATCACAAAACATTATAAACACAAAAGTCACATGGACATTAAAATCTAGCAATATATATGCCAATTTAAATCCATCTTGAAATATATATCATCCACTGATCCAAAACTATTTATTTAATGAACTTGTATTTATGTATAATGTTGTTCAGCTAGGAAGCTCCCCCATAGATTGAATTTTCTGTTCCAAATCAGTGTTTAGGAGGAGTGATCTCCTAAATGTGTATGCAAATATGTGCTACACAAAAATCTTCCCACTCTCATCCAGAACAATGCCTTGATATTACCTTCACCCCAAGTAAGACACAGTTGGAGGACATGAGTTAGAAAATCTGTGAATACATATCTGGAATGTAAAATGGTCAGGAGTTCACAACCTTGCAGGTTGTAGAGGAGTTTCCAAAAGTAAAGGACAGGCTTGATAGACCCAACCTGATCTTTTATTAGAATTGGGAGCCATCTTGCCAGAAAGCCATGAAAAGATAATTTGGGCTTTACTATAAATTACTGCAAATTCTGAACCTGCTTGGAATGCCTGTCCGTGCCTTGAACTCATCCATGCCTGGCTCTCTGACCAGATAACAGTGCTCTCTGAAACATTAGTGACACCTAATAAATATTGGCCTTCCCAGGCCAGACAACGACCCTCTCTGAGTCTCTAATGGTCCTCATAATTTCTGATGTTGGGGCCAGCAAAAAAAATGTAAACTACCATCAGTGTGATGCTTTCAAAGTTCTGTTATCTGTAACCCCCTTTTTGTGTAACTTTCTGGGCTATATAGCTGGGCTGTAGGAAAGGTGGTGTTGCTGTCTTGTTCCCGCCATTTTTGGAGGGAGAGGCAGCCTGGCCAGTTTTAATAATAAGCCTGCCTTAATTTGATTTTAATTGGAGTCACTGGTCTTTTCTTGCATCCTATTCCAACATTTTGGAGTTCCCCAGTGAGATGACCCTGCCCGACCAGATCACAAGACCAGACTGCTGAAAATTCTGAAGCTGGCCTTCCCTCCAGGGCTACGGGCTGGGGAGCCACTCTAGGGGGTGCACAACTTGAGATGTTCCAAGGCCTTGGAGTGAGCCGTCGGTCTGGGGAGCACTGCAGTGAACCACCGCACTGAAACTATTAGCAAGTACCTGGTGGAGGAGGCCTCCATAGGTAAGTGGCACCTTGATAACATCTTATATCTGGTTAAGGGAGATCTCTTCTAATGACAGAGAGGTGGCCTGGGGAGGCTCACATTCACTCCTGTCCAGGATAGTAATGAGAATCGTTCTGTCCTCTGTTCCGTTCTGTAGGGAATTCCTCTGGAAGGTTAGAGAGGTGCCGAGGGACACGCATGCGCTCCTACCCCAGAGCTTTAGCAAGACGTTGAATTGCTCATCTGTTTTTCTGTTTTGGCACTGGGATTCTGTTTTTTTTTTTTTTTTTTTTTTTGTGTGTGTGTGTGTGTGTTTTGTTCTGTGTTCTATATGTTTTTTGTTTGTTTGTTTTTGTGCGTTTTGTTTTGTGATTTCTGTGATAAAATCTTAAGGATATTGAACGTGAAAATGGGTAACAAAGCAAGTAAGCCTGACACCCCTTTGGACTGTGTTTTAAGGAACTGTGATGAACTTTACCACCATTTGTTAAGCAGAATGAGAGAAGGCCCTAGCTGGCTGCCTGGAGCACACCCAGTGCAGATGGTAATGCCTGCTGGGGAATGAAGAACTGAGTATCTCCCAGTATCTGCCGAAGCCCTGTTGCTTCAGGGAATTCCCTCCTTCGTTCCCTGCACTGCAAGGATAATGCCACCTCTGTCTTCTTAAAAAAAGAGAAAAACAAAAAGGGGACACTAAATGCAGTAAAGTCGCCATGGAGACACTTTATTTTATATTTCAGGTAGCTCCTCTGTGAAAACATTTGGTCCCCTTGTGGGGACATCTGTGGTGCCACTGGAGAAGGAGATTTTTCTCTTATTTGCTCTGTTTTAAAGGGTTCTGTCTGTCAGCCATTGTCTGGAGTTCATTTCTGTCTGTCTTGTGCCTTTTTTCTAGCCCTTTAAGACATGTGCAATAATGTGTTAATATTATAAATTGTTTCTTGGAAATGATCTTAGCTGAATGTGTGTCTAAATGATGATGTTTCATTGTACCAATCTGGTATCTGAATGGGTTTTTGAAGCATTCCACAATCTTGCAGTTAAAAGTCGGGTTTATTTATTTGTTTAGTTCATGGTTTCAGATAATTCATGCCAGAGAACTTAAATACTTAGGATGGAAAATAAAGAACTCTACTTCCAAGTTGGCAAGTAACTTCCCAATCATTCAGTCTTTTTTTCACCAATTTTAAATTAGGTAGCCTGGGAAAATGTCACTGTGTGTACCAGTGCATTAATTTGGACAAGGATACTAAATCATAGTATGATATCTGTTGACAAAACAACTTGTAAAGATATAAAATTTTGTGAATTGTATCTTAAACTTGTATCATAATTTTCAACATCCTAACATGAAAATTATGGTTAAAATACCTTAGGCCTAAGGTTTCTGCTCAGAATAGCCTTTTTTCCTTCTTCTTCCAGACCTCAGCCAGGACTTATTTTGAAATGCAAATGAAAGAAGCCTGTAAGCTTAGTAGGAGACTTATTTGAGGCCTAAGGGAAAAAAAAGGTAAATTGTATGGTATTTACCAATTACTGGCCAGTCATTTTTCTAGGACTCATAATTTTTTCCTTAGGTTCTTTATTTATTTTTTGAGCTCATGATTTTGCTCCTACAGACCTAGGTTAATGTTTTTCTGATCAGTAATATCTTTGACCAACTGTGGAATTTTTAAATCATTGCAATGGAGATTTCACCTGTGAAAAGCTACAAGGCCTTCACTTTTATTATGTGTGCACAATTTGTTATGTGTTGTATGTCTATATATATATATATATATATATATATATATATATATATATATATATATCCATATATCATATATATGATACACAAATTAACTTATATAAGGAGCACTCATATTAAAAAGAACTCATAAAAACAATTTTAAAAAGTGGATCCAAAGATCTTTAATTCACGTGATTTAAATGTTTCAATTTAAATTGGGTAAACAGATAAATATAAATGTCTTTAAATTTAAGCTTACAAGTTTTTCTAGGTGTTCAAAAATCTAATAAACTATTAATGTCTACAAAAGGTCTAATATGCCTTTGTTCCAGGACTTTTCTTTCAATCAAAAAAATGGTTTACAGTGTTCAAAAAATTTGTCTAATATTTTGATAAATAAGTAAAGTAAATTTGATATGGGATTACTCATTCATGAGTACTTTTGTTTGATATCTGATTGATATACTAAGGTCTGTATAAGTTTGTACTAAAGTCTGTATAAGATTGTAAAAATCAGTCATGTGTAAAAGAGACAAAAATTTCTTAAACATAAGTTTACCCATAACATTAAGTTTATTAAGATTTAAATTTTCTAGAGCAAGCAACCATAAAAATTAAACAAATGTTTAAATAAGAACTGTTATTTTAGAGCACTGTACTGCCATTTCTTTAAAAGCTAAACTTGGTTAATGTAAAAACTTCAATGCAATTGTGATGCTATTAATGTGCTCATATTTTCCAGTTATACAACTCTATAAGGTAGAAACTTTAAAAGAGCATTATATCAAGCAGGTGTTCTGAAGTTGTATGGTAAATAAAATATATATTGGGGATTTATTTACCTGTTATCAAAAATATATGTAAAGTTTTATGTTACTTTTTACATTGTGGAACAATTTAAATGTATTTTTAAGTTAATGAGACCCTAATCTATGTAAAGGTTAAAATCTTTCAGCCGTACTTTAATTCATGTTTTAAATGTGATATCATATGGTGTGAGCTAATGTTCATGTGACCTCAAACAATTTATGTAAACTTTGTAAAATGATATTTAAAAAAAAGATCAGCTTGAGAACTAAAGCATTTAAGATTTATAAGGAGCCCTGCTTACCTGAGATAAGACTCTTTGTCCCATCTTACTACATGTGAGAATGACTATGAAAGCATTAGGTCAGATTTTATTTCATTTAAAGTTATGTTCAAATTTTTTTTTTCTGTCAAGATTACTAGGATCTCAAAAAGGTGATATAAAATATAACTCACCAAAAAATTCAGGGTAGCTATTACATGAACTAAGTATTTTTACTCTTGTTAAAAAATTTTATTTTTTAATTTCTTTTTAAGTGATCTAAAGATTCCCTGTTGGTGTTTTACAGAAGTGTTGCTTTAAGAACACAACATGGGTTAATTTAAGAAAATAAGTCATCAACTACAAGACAGACAGAATAATAAGATCCCAATTAATAAAATATAAATAATTATAAACTTATAGACATTAAAGTGCAGTACTCTTAATATATGGCTGTTAAAATTTATTTGCTGGTTGTTTCAGATTAGGATTGAAAATTAAAGTTAAATGAAAAGGGCCAAAAAAAAAAACAATATTTGACTCTTGCCCTTTGAGTCAGTCTGAATCCAGGGAACAGGGGACTTCTCTATGAGCTTTGCAACTCTGGGCCACATAACCTCCCGATCAGGGAGATTAATGAGACCACTGGAGAACAGAAAGCCAATCAGTGCATTTGCTACAAAGAGGAGAGTCATCAGGAAAGGGAAACATCCCTGATGCTTCTGAGGGAAGCCACATGGTCAAGCAAGACCTGAACCCACCTAGCTCAAATTGCACTAGCAGAACTGAGAAGCTGCTCTCAAGTTTCCCAAGGAATGACTCCCATAAAAGCTCAGCTGACTCCTAACAATAGATAGAAACAAAAGTCATTTGACTGCTTCATCTTAAACACTTAGCAAAGACAGTTAAAACCAAAATACAGCCATTCCTGGGCATTTTAAATAATAATAAAAATAATAATAATAATAATAATAATAATAATAATAATATTTTAAGGTATACACTTTATGTTAGCCTCCCAAAATAAGTAAAACTGTTGGCTACAAAGACTATCAAGAGGAGCTGCCAGAGGCAGAAGTTTTTAGTTTAAGGCCTACAGATATTCCTAACCTACAGGTAGGCTTGGTGTTTGCTAGTACGATTATCCAGCCCTGAGTAACAGAATTAAATGTTTCTCTATTAGACACAGAGGTCATACTACTGAAAGGATTTTGCAAAATCAGATGACATTAAATTATTAAACTGTATATTATGGGGAGGGACAACTGTAACACTTAAAGTTAAATATTAAGTTGACAGTCCTGATAATTGGGGATATTAAAGACTGGTGAGGGTACTTCATACAGTGACATGATCCAGCTACTGCAACATTTATTCAATACTCATGTTTTTTGTTTCTCTCATAGAAGAACCCATCCCCAGATGACTTTACAACCTGTTCTTCCTCAACAAGACTTCAAAAAGAACTGACTTCTAAAAGGCAACTCATATTCCTCAACTGACTTCAAAAAGGCAACTCATGTCTCTCACGCCATGCACACTCATGTCACCCTCTCTCAGCTGAGAAGAAGGCAAAATGAGAGACGACTCTCCACTTACACCAATGGAGCCCAAAATAAATAGACTATCAATATAAGTAATTAATTAAGTCAGGTAATATCAGGGAGACTGGTTTTCGGTGAGTTCTAAAAATTTGGAGACTGTTAACTGAGGGATTAAAATTTCCTCAGTGCTTTTCCACTAACCTATCAAGGATTACAAAGGGACACATAAGAAAAGGGGGGAATGATAGACCCAACCTTATCTTTTATTAAAATTGGGAGCCATCTTGCAACAAAACCATGAAAAAATCATTTTGGCTTTACTGTAAATTACTGCAAATTCTGAACCTGCTTGGAATGACTGCCCGTGCCTTAAACTCACCCGTGCATGGCTCTCTGACCAGATAGCAGCCCTCTCTGAAACTTTGTCACACCTCATAAATATTGGCCTTCTGTGGCCAGACAATGACCCTCTCTGAGGCTCTAATGGTCCTCATAAATTTTGATGTTGGGGCTAGCAAAAAAAAAAAAAAATGTAAACTCCCATTAGTGTGATGCTTGTCAGAGTTCTGTTATCTGTTACCCCATTTTTGTGTAACTTTCTGGGCTGCAAACCTGGGCTGTAGTAAAGGTGGGGTTGCTCTCTTGCTCCCGCAATCTTTGGAGGGAGAGGCAGCCCAGCCAGTGGAAATAATAAGCTTACTTTAATTTGATTTTAACTGGAGTCAGTGTTCTTTTCTTACATCCTGGTCTAAGAGGTAAACACTCCACAAACATAGAGCTCTGCCGGCCTAAAGACTTCTTGAGAAACTGCCTCTGAGGTTGGGTACTTTAAATATATTTTGTTGTCAGAAGGTTTAGCTTCTTTTTTATTGAGACCATCAAAGCTGGGTCTGCATCTATGTGAATGGAGAGCATGGTTTCTTATTTTCCAATGAACATGAGGCAGCAGTGCTGAATTCTCTCTTGGTAGGTAAACTGTGGCCACTGGGGGCTAAGTGTCTCCCCGTGTGGACTGTGAAGCCATTTGATCATCCTCCATTTTTGTGGTGTTTCTTGGTGCTGCACTGGGAGTTTGGTATTTGCTTCACGAAATACAAGGAGTTCAACTGGGACACAGTGCTGGAGGGAGTTCTTTCACGTGTGGTGGGTCAGGAACTGCAGGAGAATGCACCAACCAGGCTTCTATTTCACACAGCTTTTTCCTTGACCATACCAACCTGATTCTGAACATTGCCTTGAAACCTCTCCATATAATAAGATGCCTTTACATGTAAGGTTCTGCTGGATGCACCATGGCAGCCAAAATGCATTTGGAAGTCAATTGGAAATCCACATGGCCCCACCTCAGATATTTTATCACACACCTGCACACCACTGCTCTGGGCCCACTACTCAGCATTCTCAACTTACTGGCATCTCTGTTCTTCACCATTATCATGAAATCCAGTCAATCAAGGCACTGTCTGGTACACTCATGATCAGCAACAGGAGATCCAAAGGTTCTCCAGTGCCACCTGGTCATGGGAGTTTCAAAAATTTCAGGGTATTTATCTAGCCACTTTTCAAGGATGAAGTTGGAGAAACTGTGGGTTTCAATTCATTCAGGAACCATTTAATGTTGAGGAACCTCATTTCAATGAATGCTCTGGAGAACTCTCAAAGGCAAGGCTTCCCAAAGAGTAGCCAAATAGTCACATGAAGCCCAGCCCATTGAGGTCTACAATGTGAGGTCCATGTGTGTTTTGACTCTCAACTATGCCTTTCAAGTCTTTCATAATAAAATCATGTGATATCCTGGCTGAGATTCCAAGTGATCAGTCGAAAGCCACCCTTGGCCTAGATTTCAGTTTCCAATGGCGACTCTCATGTGTGGCCTTCTAAAATCGCAACACAATTCATGACAATACTTCTCTGAGGTCAGTTCCAGAACTCAGTCTCTAAGGTGAATCATACCAAAGTTCTAGCCCTGGTGGATCCAGTCATTTCTTCCAACCAATACACAAATGAACACAATTAAAACCAAAACACTCCCACATGGTCCTCACCTTCTTCCATATAGACACTCATTATAACCTCTGGCTGGAGGTTTCCATGAGGGGCGCAGCACAAGACAGTATCCAAAACAATCTTCCTTATCCCTTATTTGCTTAAAGTCAGCTGGGCCTGGACACCATTCCTGTGAACCAGGAGTGATAAAATAAGCCTGGCCTTAATACTGCTCTGCTTCTCCAATTTGAGGCCTACTGACTGTCAGGTATAGATTCTTAATGTGACTTAAAGTAATGAAAAAACCCAAGTTCATATGGGCTAGCCTCTGCAGGGCTTTGAAGAACTCATTTGACCCAAAGGATCCCTAGTCTCATTTGATGGAGATCAGAAACCTATCAGAGTAAGGCAAGATACTTCATACACAATTACTGATATTTTTGCCATTTTGGTTTTGGAAGCACACATGGGATCTTTCTTTAGTTCCATCAGGTGCTGAGAATCTAAGCCACTGCCTCACACAGGGCCAAGTGGCTGATTCAGACACATCCCTTTCCAAAGCAATTAAGCAAAGATACACAGGTGATGCCCATTCATTTCCATTTGAAAACAATTTTCTTCAGGCTTCACAAATTGGTGGCCTGAGGCAGAGACCTTCCTGACTCTCAGAGCAACAGAAAAATAGGTAAGCAAAAGGCCCAAAGCAGGGTTTCTCTACTGAGACTTTCTTTGTCACACTGATATCTGAGTTTTCTGAGATGCTTGCTATTCCCTTCAGCTATCCAGTATATGGCAATGTCACAGAGCTTGGAGGTGGTACATATCTTGGACACAAAACCATGAGCCTACTCTGGAGAGTGGCCAGAATTCAGGAAGAAAACTGGAACTTCGGAAGATAGTAGGTGTTGCCCGTCCCTAAAGCAACCTGCAGTCCACTCATAAATTGGGCAGGATGAATGTTGGCAAGCTTTCTACTAGACAGGACACATCCATTGATGCATTATCTTTTATAATGTCTACAACCACGGACACAGTGGGATACACAGGCATACAAACAATCACCTTGTCAAATGACTTACTATAAACAGTCCACTCTAAAGCAAACAAACCGCCTTTCTTACCTATTCTCAGAACATGAGACATAAACACAAAATCACAATCACACCCACAACGACACCTCCTTTATTCAAGTAGGTCTGTGACTAATTGGAATGTACTCTGAATGATGGGCCATACTATGTTTCCTTGAAATGGCCTGTCCTTCTCAGATCTGGTCACCTTGGCCAACACTGTGAAGTTTTCAGGAGCCAGTGGTGAGCCACTACCTGCTTTCTCATGAAATTCCCCTTTTTAGAGCTCTCTTGGCATTTGGCAATCCTCACATCAGTAGGTACCAAGGAAGACTTACTCTGTCCTTGGTTATTCCAAACAACTGAGCCCACTGGGCAAGAAACTGGGACAGACTCTGGGTGCCTGGCTTCCTGGATCCCAAGTTCAGAGAGATCCGTCATCAAGGAAGAGAGGTAGGTCACCTCATTCAGGAACTGAATGAGGTTACTGCCGTGGCAACCACTTTGTCCTAACAATTGCTTTCAAGGGTCCCATGAGATGGTGGCTGCCCCTACCTCCTGTGACACTTTCACAAGTTAGAATGGTATATCAACCATTGGCACCTGGGAACAGCTCTCCACAGAGGCCTGGTTTGGTCCATCTTCTCGACATTAAGAAGAGAGAAGCTGTTTCAGACACAACCCTTCATCCTGACCAGGTTGTTTGCCATGGAGGATGAATTTTGCTCTCTTAGGTCCTCCATAGCTGCTTACAACTTCTCCAGGAATCATTTCTGCATGGACCTTTGAGTTTCTCAGCATGTGGAAGATCCCCTATATTCCTGTATTGTAAGAACAACTCTATCCCTGCTCTTTTGTAAAGTTAAATTGACTGAACAGTGTATGGTTAGGTTAACTAACAGGTTCGATTTGGATTAGGAATCTTTTTGCGGGATGAATAATGGTATTGGGAAACTGTGATATTTACAAGAATATATAGGTGAATTATAAGTATGAAAACAGAAATCTAGCTAAGATTTGAAGCCCAAAAGGGCATTGGGCCCTTGACTGGGATACGTAGCTTTGAATTATGTTCTGCACTGATGTGTCAGGTAAATCAATATACAATGGCTTAGGTCCTTGTACCATGGATGATTAAATGTAGAAGAGAACTTCCAGTCAAAAGGGATAGTTGGTAGGATTCGGAAGATTCTCGGTAGGTTTAGAAAGAAGAGTGAGTATAGGATTTGGACCAAATGTTGTTTAGCAATAGGGTTTCTGGTAGACAGTGAATGTTAATGTCAGCACAAGTGAAGAGACAGTCACAATGATGAACTGGGGAAAATAGTTAGGAAAGCTGATATCAATAGAGACATTACAAAATCAGGCAAAGTATAAAGTGAGTGATAGGATTAGATATTTTCAACAGGGTTGAGTTTGAATATATAATCTTAGAAAGAAACAAATGTGTAGTGACCAATAGGATTGACATTTGACAGCATTAGGCAACCTGGACATGGATGTTTAGTAATCCATGCTCACTTTTCATTTAGTCTTTGCTACAATCTTAAGTGTGACCTTTGCTTTTTTTGTCCAGAATATTACTGTGATAAAACGTATATGTAGATCAGGTGACATAACTATTTTTCCACCATTTCTGGCAGCAACATATTCAAGATGTATAAATTAGTAATGGGGGTAAAAAGAGGTGTACCCTTTGTGCATATAGAGATAATGCATGAATAGACCATACTTTGAATAAATAATATATCTGGTTCCGACTTTAAATAATGGATTGAAATTATATGTGAAAAAATACAAGAAATCTTATATTGACATACAAACATTCATTCCAACCAGTTATATATCTAATGGCCACATTAAGGTTATGGTTTATCATGAAGGGTGTGTGAGTTTTGCTTCAAAAGTGATTATGGAAATCTAAAATAATGTGTTTGGAAAGAAGTCTCATGAAAAGACCAGTCAAGAAACCTGGAGGAATACATGTTTTATGAAGCAGGAAGTGATTGTGAAACAAATGCGCATAAATTTGTGAACTTGTGGATGAAATATATATATCCTATGATTTGTAAAAATTGAAGAAATAGTAATGTACCAGTGTTGAATGAAAATAAACGTCAGAATACACATCATGTCCCATACGAATCTACTTGATTGATGTTAATCTGGGTTAGTTACTGTACAAATATTAGGATTTGTAAGCACCATTTACTGAAGTTAGTTTTCAGAACTATGAAACAAATGTGTATTTCAGGAGGATGAATATTTCTGAGAATAATTTTGTGAAAAGTTTATTATAAATCCACATTTTTGAACATGAATGAATTTAGGGAGTGTATTTAAGATACATACATTTCATATTTTAAAAATCAGGACAGTATATATATATATATATATATATATATATATTCATAATTATATATATGTGTATATACATATATATGTGTGTATATATATATATATATATATATATATATACACACACACACAAAACACACACACAGACATTAAAATGTAGGAATATATACGCCAATCGAAGTTCATCATAAAATATATAGCATCCACAGATGCAAAAATATTTATTTTACTGAACAAGGATTTATGTATAATGTTGTTCTACTAGGAAGCTCACCCATAGTTTGAATTTTCAGTTCCAACAGCGTTTAGAGTAGTGATCTCTTCTCACAACTTGTATCTGCCAAGTCAGTCACCTCACAAAAATGAACGTGTGATACCAGGTAGGATTCTACAAAGCATATAAAAATACATGTGCTGAATAGGCTACAGAGAAAGGCAGACAGGCATTTACATATTTGTTAACTTTAACAACACATGGAGAACTATTTCAATTAAAAATTGACTAGATTTATAACACCTACCATTTATCATGAAAAAGGCAAGTCCAACTATACCCCACGCCTCCTCTGAACTGCTTGTATTTCTATTCTGTTTGGGTTGTTTTTCTCCATCATTTGGATTAGTAGACAGAGTATAGTAGGGTATGGGTTATTGTCAGGATTCAGTATTTTCAATGGTATATAGGAAAATGAATCCAATGTGTATAAAAATATGTGCTACACAATTATCTTCCCACTCTCATCCAGAACAATGCCTTTACATTACCTTCACCTCAAGTAAGACACAATTAGGGTAGAAGAGTTTGAAAATCCATGAATGCATATCTGGGGTGGAAACAGTACTAAGAATCAAATACGTATTTCAGGTGGATGAATATTTCTGAGAATAATCTTGTGAAAAGTTGATTATGAATCCACAACATAAATATGAATGAATTTAGGAAGTGTGTAATAAGACACATATTTCATATTTTGAATACTCCTGAGAGTGTATCTATATATATATTTATATACACACACAGAGACAGACATTAAAAATTGCAATATATATGCCAAATGAAATTCACCATGAAATGTATATCATCCACAGATCCAAATATATTCATTTTACTGAACATGGATTTATGTATAATGTTGTTCAACTAGGAAGCTCACTCACATTTGAATTACCAGTTCAAGCAGCGTTTAGGAGGAGTGATCTCTTCTTCCAATTTGTATCTGCCAAGTCAGCCACCTCACAAGAATGTACGTGTGGTACCAGGTAGGATTCTATATGTGCATATAAAAATACGTGTGCTGAATAGGCTACAGAGAAAGGGGGACAGGAATTCACTTATTTGTTAACTTTAAAAACGCATCGAGAACTATTTCAACAAATAATTGACTAGATTTATAACTGCTACACTATACCATGCAAAAGGCAACTCCAACTATAAAACATACCTCATCTAAACTGCTTGTATTTCTATTATGTTTGTGTTATTTTTCTCCATCATATTAGGATTAGTAGTCAGAGTCTAATAGGGTATATGTTAGTTTCAGGGATTCAGCATTTCTAATGGAAAATAGGAAATTGAATCCAATGTGTATGCAAATATGTGCTACACAAAAATCTTCCCACTTTCATCCAGAACAATGCCTTGACATTACATTCTCCTCAAGTAAGACACAATTAGAGGATAAGAGTTAGAAAATCTGTGAATATATATCTGGAATGGAAAATACTCTGGAGTTTACAACTTTGGAGGTGGTAGAGAAGATTCTAAAAGTAAGGGACAGGGTAAACATTCCACAAACATGTAGCTCTGCTGGCCTAAATACTTTTTGAGAAACTGCCTCTAAGAGTGGGCACTTGAAGTATTTGATGTTCTGAGGAGATTTAGTTCCTTTGTAGAGAAACCATGAAAGCTGGGTCTGCATCTATGTTACTTGGAGGACATGGTTTCTTATTATCCAATGAACATGAGGCAGCAGTGCTGAATTCTCTCTTTGTAGGTAAACTATGGACACTGGGGTCTATGTGTCTTTCAGTGTGGACTGTGAAGCCAATTGGTCATCCTCCACTTTTTGTGGTGTTTCTCGCTGCTGCACTGGGAGTTTGGTATTTGCTTCAAAAAATACAAGGAGTTAAAATGGGACAGAGTGGTGGAGGGAGTTCTTTAAGGTGTGGTGAGTCAGGGTCTTCAGGAGAATGCACCAACCAAGGTTCTATCCCATGTAGATTGCCCCCTTGAGACTAGCAACATGATTCTGAACATTGCAGTGAATCCTCTCCATATAACAAGATGCCTTTACATATATGGGTCTGCTGGCTGCACCATGTCAGTCACAAGCCATTTGGAAGCCAATGGCTGATCCACATGGCCGCAACACAGATGTTTTATCACACAATTGCATACCACTGCTCTAGGCCCACTACTCACCAGGCTCCAACTTACTGGCATATCTGTTCTACACCATTTTCATGAAACAAAGTCAATCAAGGCAGTGTCTGGTATACTCAGGATCAGAAACAGGACATCCAAAGTATTTCCAGTGCCAGCTGATCATGAAAATATCAAAAATTTCATGGTAATTTTCTAGCCATTTTTCACGGATGAAGTTTGAGGCTCTGAGGGATTCAATTAATTCAGGAACCATTAAATGGTGAAGAAGCTAATTTCAATGAAAGCTCTGGAGCACTCTCACAGGCAAGGTTTCCCTAAGGGTGGCCAAAATGTCACATGAAGCCAGGCCCATTGAGATCTACAATATGAGGTCCATGTGTGTTTTAAACTCAAATATGGCTGCCAAGTCTTTAAGAAAAATTGTATGTTATATCCGGGCTGAAATTCCCAATGTTCTGTGGAAATCCAACCTGGGCCTAGATCTCAGGTTCCAAGGGCGACTCTCATGTGTGGCCTCCTAAAATCCCAACACAATTCATGGCAATACTTCTCTGAGGTCAGTTAAAGAACTCAGTCTCTAAGGGGAATCACACCAGAGTTCAAGCCCAGTGGAACAGTCATCTCTTCCAACCGCCACACAAATGACCACAATTAAAACCAAAACACTCCCACATGGTCCTCATCTTTTTCCATATAGACACTCCTTATAACGTCTGGCTGGAGTTTTCAATGAGGTCCACAGCCCAAGTCAGTGTCCAAATTAAGGTCCTGTTCCCCTCATTTGTCTAACATCAAGGTGGCCTGGACACACTTCCTGTAAACCAGGAATGATCAAATAGGCCTGCCATTAATACTGCTTGGCTTTTTCAATTTGAGGCCTTCTGACTCTGTGGTTTAGATTCTTTACGTGAATTTGAGTCATGAGAAAATCCAAGCCCCTCTGCAGAGATTTGAAGAACTCATTTGGCCGAAAGGATTCTTATTCTCACTTGATGGAAGTCAGGATCCTAACAGAGGAAGGTAAAAGAATTCATTCACAATGAGTGAATATTTGCCATTTTGGTTTTGGATGCACACATTTGATCTTTCTTTTGATCCATCAGGTGCTGAGAATCTAAGCCACAGCCTCACACAGGGCCAAGAGGATGATTCAGACACATCTTTTTCCAAGGCAATTAAGCAAAGAGACACAGGTGATGCCCTTCATTTCCATTTGAAAAATGTTTTCCTCAGGCTTCCCAAAGGGGTGCCCAGAGGCAAAGACATCCTGAGATTCAAGGCAACAGAACAATAGGTTAGCAAAAGGCCCAAAGCAGGGTTTCTCCACTGAGACTTTCCTGGTCACACTGATATCTGAGTTTTCTGAGATGCTGGCCATTCCCTTCAGATATCCAGTACATGGCCATGTGACAGAGATTGGAGGTGGTACATATCTTGGACACAAACCCAAGAGCCTATTCTGAAGAGTTGTCAGAATTCAGAAAGAAAACAGGGACTTAATAAGGTAGTAGGTGTTGCCTATCGATATGGAAACCACACTCCATTCATTAATTGGGCAGGATGAATGCTGGGAAGCTTTCTACTAGAGGGGACACATGCATTGATGCATTCTCTTTTATAATGTATACAACCACGGACACAGTGGGATACACAGACATAGAAACACTCACCTTGTAAAACGACTTACTAGAAACAGTTCACTGCAAACCAAAGAAACCTCCTTTCCTACCTATTCTCAGAACAGAGACAAAACCACACACCCACACTCAAAAAGACACCTCCTTCCCCCAAGTAGGGCTGTGATTATCCGGAGTGTCCTCTGACAGGTTTGCCATACTATGTTCCCCGTTAATGGTCTGTCCTGTCTCAGATCTGGTCTCCTTGTACAACTCTGTAAAGCAGTCAGGAGCCAGCGGTGAGCCACTACCTGCTTAGTCAGGAAAGGCCCGTGTTCATATCTTTCCTGGCATTTGGCCATCCTCACATCAGTCAGTACCAAGAAGACTGACTCTGTCCTTGGTGATTCCAAACAAATGAGACCACTTGGACTGGGACTGGGACTGGCTCTGGTGCTTGGTTTCCTTGGTCCCAAGTTCAGAAAGTTCCATCAACAAGGAAGTGAGGTAGGTCACTTCCTTTAAGAACTGAATGAGGTCACTGCCTTGGCAACCACTTTGTCCTAACAGTTGCTTCCAAGGGTCCCATGAGATGGAGGCTGCCCCTACTTCCTTTGGCACTTTCACAACTTAGAATGGTATATCAACCTTAGGCACCCGAGAACAGCTCTCCACACAAGCCTGGTTTGGTCCATCTTCTCTACAGTAAGAAGATAGAGGCTGATTCAGACAAAACTCTTCATCCTGACCAGGTTGTTTGCCATGGAAAATGACTTTTTGTCTCTCAGGTCCTTCATTGCTGCCTACATCTTCTCCAGGGATCATTTCTGCATGGACCTTTGAGGTTCTTAACAGGTAGAGCATCCCCTACATTCCTGTATTGTAAGAACAATCTGTCTCTGCTCTTCTGTAAAGTTAGATTGAGTGAACAGTGTATGGTTAGGGTTAATTTCATGTTCGATTTGGGTTAGGAATCATTCTGCTGGATTAATAATGGTATTGGGAACCTGTGATATTTATAAGAATATCGAGGTTAAACATATGTATGAAAACAGAAATTAAAGTAAGATTTGAATCCCAGAAGGGCATTGGGCAATTGATTGGGATATTTAGCTTTGAATTACTATCTGCACACATGTCTCAAATAAATCGATATACAATGGCAGAGGAACTTGAACCTTGGATGATTGAATGCTGAAGAGAACATCCAGTCAAAAGGGATTGTCGGTAGGATTAAGAAGATAGTCGCAGTTATTAATATGGTATTATGTAAAAATGTGGATGTGTAACCGATGTGATTCTGCAACTTGTATTTTGGGTAAAAATGGGAGCTGATAACCCATTTGAATCAAATGTATGGAAGATGATATGCCATGAGCTTTGTAATGTTTTGAACAAACCAATAAAAAAAATTTAAAAAAAAAAGAAGATAGTCGTTATGTTTAGCAAGTAGAGTTAGTATAGGATATGTAACAAAAGTTCTTTAGCAATTTTTTTCGGGCAGTGTGTGAATATAAATGTCAGCACATATGAAGAAATCAGACACAATGATGAACTGGGGAAAATTTGTAGAAAAGCAGAAATCAATAGAGACATTAGGAAATCAGGCAAAGTATAAAGTGAGTGATAGAATAAGACATTTTCAACAAGGTTGAGATTGAATATCTTATCTTAGGAAGAAACAAATATGTAGGTCACCAATAGGATTGACATTTGAGAGCATTAGGCAACATGGACATGGATATTGTTAGTAATCCATGTTCACTTTACATTTAGGCTTTGGTACAATCCTAAGTGGGACCTTTGCATTTTGTTTCCAGAATATTGCTCTGATAAAATGTATATGTAGATCAGATGACATGATTTTTTCTTCCACCATTTCTAGGAGCAGTATTTTGAAAACGTATAAATTAGCATTGGGGGTAAAAAGAGGTGTACCCTGTTTTTTTGAATATACAGATAATGCATGAATAGACCTTAATTTCAATAAATAATACAACTTGTTCCACTTTAAATAATGGATTGAATTGATATCTGAAAATATATAAGAAATCTTATATTGATATGCAATCATTCATGACAACCAGTTATACACCTAATGTTAATATTAGGGTACGATTTATCATGAAGTTTGTGTGAGTTTTGCTTCAAATGTGATAATGGAAATCGAAAATAATGTGTTTGGAAAGAAGTCTCATGAAAATGCCAGTCAAGGAACACCGAGGAATTCGTGAGTTCTGAAGCAGGAAGTGATTGAAATTGAAAAAAATGACGATAAATTTCCTTACTTGTGGATGAAATATTATAATATGATGTGAATAAACTGAAGAAATAGTAATGTACCAGTGCTGAATAAAAATGAACATCAAAATACACATCATGTCCCACAGGAATCTTCTCGCATTGATGTTAAACTGTGTCAGTTACTGGAGAAATATTAGGATTTCTTTGCACCATTCACCAAAGTTAGTTTTCTTTTTTTTAATTTTTATTTATGCTTGTTCAAAACATTACATAGTTCTTGATATATCATATTCCACACTGTGATTCAAGTGGGTTATGAACTCCCATTTTTACCCCATAAACAGATTGCAGAATCACATCAGTTACACATCCATTGATTTACATATTGCCATACTAGTGTCTGTCGTATTCTGCTGCCTTTCCTAACCTCTACTATCCCCCTCCCCTTACCTCCCCTCTCCTCTTCTCTCTCTACCTCTTTACTGTAATTCATTTCTTCCCCTTGTATAATTTTTTCCTTTCCCTCACCTCCTCTTGTATGTAATTTTGTATAACCCTGAGGGTCTCCTTTTATTTCCATGCAATTTCCCTTCTCTCTCCCTTTCCCTTCCTCCTCTCATCCCTGTTTAATGTTAATTTTCTTCTCATTCTATTCGTCCCTACTCTGTTCTTAGTTAATCTCTTTATATCAAAAAGACATTTGGCATTTGGTTTTAGGGATTGGCTAGCTTCACTTAGCATAATCTGCTCTAATGACATCCATTTCTCTGTAAAAATTTTGTCATTTTTTAATGCAGAGTAATACTCCATTGTGTATAAATGCCTCATTTTTTATCCATTCATCTATGGAAGTGCATCTAGGTTGGTTCCACAGTCTTGCTATTGTAAATTGTGCTGCTATGAACATCAATGTAGCAGTGTCCCTGTAGCATTTTTTTTAGGTCTTTAGGGAATAGACTGAGAAGGGGAATACCTGGGTCAAATGGTGGTTCCATTCCCACCTCTACAAGAAATCTCCATACTGCTTTCCAATTTGGCTGCACCAATTTGCAGTCCCACCAGCAATGTACAAGTGTACCCTTTTCTCCACATCCTCGCCAGCACTTGTTGTTGTTTGAGTTCATAATAAATATCTGGAATGGAAAATGCTCAGGAGTTCACAACCTTGAAGGTGGTAGAGGAGTTTCCAAAAGTAAGGGACAGGGTAAATACCATAATCATGGAGCTGTGTCGGCCTTAAGACTTCTTGAGAAAATGCCTCTGAGGTTGGGCACTTGAAATATATGTTGTTGTCAGGAGCTTTAGCTTCCTTTGTAGTGAGACCATCAAAGCTGAGTCTGCATCTATGTGACCTGGACGACATGTTTTTTTTTTTTTTTATTTTCCTATGAACACGAGGCAGCAGTACTGAATTCTCTCTTTGTAGGCAAACTGGGGCTACTGGGGGCTAAGTGTCTTCCCATGTGGACAGTGAAGCCATTTGATCATCCTTCACATTTAATCATGTTATTTGATGCTGCACTGAAAGTTTGGTATTTACTTTATGAAATAAAGGAGTTTAACTGTGATACAGTGCTGCAGGGAGTTCTGTCATGTGTGGTGGTCAGGATCGGCAGGAGAATGTACCAAGAAGGCTTCTATCACACATAGTTGCCCCCTTGACCATAGCAACATGATTCTGAACATTGCCCTGAAACCTCTCCATACAACAAGATGCCTTTACATCCAAAGGTCTGCTAGCTGCACCATGTCAGTCACAAACCATTTATAAGCCAATGGCAGATCCACGTGGCCCCACCACAGATGTTTTTTCACACACCTACACTCTACTGCTCTTGGCCCACTACTCAGCAGGCTCCAACTTACTGGCATATCTTTTCTACACCATTATCATGAAACTCAGTCAAACCAGGCACTGTCTTGTATACTCATGATAAGCAACAGGACATCAAATGGTTTTCCAGTGCCAGCTGGTCATGGAAATTTCAAAAATTTCATGGTATTTTCTAGCCATTTTTCAAGGATGAAGTTGGAGTTACTGTGGGTTTCAATTCATTCAGGAACCATTAAATATTGAGGAATCTCATTTCAATGGAAGCTCTAGAGAACTCTCACAGGCAAGTCTTCTGAAAGAGTGGCCCAAGGTCACATAAAGCCAGCCACATTGAGGTCTACAATGTGAGGTCCATGTGTGTTTTGACTCTCAACTATTGCTGCCAAGTCTTTCAGAATATAATCAAGTGATATCCTCGCTGAGATTCCCAGTGCTCTGTGGAAAGCCACCCTGGGCCTAGATCTCAGTTTCCAAGGGTGACTCTCATGCGTGGCCTCCGAAAATTCCAACACAATTCATGGCAATACTTCTCTAAGGTCAGTTTCAGAACTCAGTCTCCAAGGGGAATCCCACAAGAGTTGAAACCCAGGTGGACGCAGTCATCTTTTCCCACCGCCACACAAATGACAACAATGAAAACCAAAACACTCTCACATGGCCCTCATGTTCTTCCATATAGACACTAATCATAACCTCTGGCTAGAAGTTTCCATGAGGGGCGCAGACCAAGACACTGTCCAAAATAAGCTCCCTTTCCCCTCATTTGCCGAAAGTCAGGGTGGCCTACACACCCTTCCTGTGAACCAGAACTGATCAAATAGGCATGGCGTTAATACTGTCATGCTTTTCCAATTTGAGGCCTACTGACTGTCAGGTATAGATTCTTTATGTGATTTGGAGTCATCAGAAAACCCAAGCACTTCTGCAGGGGTTCAAAGAACTCTTTTGAACTAAAGGATCCTGATTCTTACTTGATGAAAGTCAGGAATCTAATAGAGGAAGGCAAGAGACTCATTTGCCATTTCTGTTTTGAATGCACACATGGAATCTATCTTTTGATGCATCAGGTGCTGAGAATCTAAGCCACAACCTCACACAGAACCAAGAGGCTGATTCAGACACATCCTTTTACAAAGCAATTAAGCAAAGAGCCACAGGTGATGCCCATTCATTTTCATTTGAAAACTGTTTTCTTCAGGCTTCACAAAGGGGTGGCCAGAGGCAAAGACCTTCCTGACATTTAGGGCAACAGAAGAACAGGTAAGCAAAAGACACAAAGCAGGGTTTCTCCACTGAGACTTTCCTGGTCACACTGATATCTGAGTTTTCTGAGATGCTTGACATTCACTTCAGCTATCAAGTACATGGCCATGTCACAGAGCTTGGAGGTGGTATATATCTTGGACACAAAACCATGAGCCTATTCTGGAGAGTGGCCAGAATTCAGGAAGAAAACAGGATCTTAGGAAGATAGAAGGTTTTGCCCATCCAGAAGGCAAGCCGCAGTCCATTAATCAATTGGGCAGGATGAATGCTGGTAAGCTTTCTACTAGACAGGACACATCCATTAATTCATTCTCTTTTCTAATGTCTACAACCACAGACACAGTGGATACACAGACATAGAAACACTTACATGTCAAACGACTTACTAGAAACAGTCCAATCCAAACCAAACAAACCACATTTCCTACCTATTCTCAGAACATGTGACAAAACCACAAAACCACAACCACTCCCACAAAGGCACCTCCTTCCCCCAAGTAGGTCTGTGACTATCCAGAGTGTCCTCTGACTGGTGGGCCATAAAATGTTCTCCCGAAATGTCCTGTCCTGACTCAGATCTGGTCTCTTTGGCCAACTTTGTGAAGTTGTCAGGAGCCAGCGGTGAGCCACTACCTGCTTTCTCAGAAAAGGTCCCTCTTCAGAGCTCTTCTGGCCTTTGGCCATCCTCACATAGGTAGGTACCAAGAAAGACTGACCCTGTCCTTGGTAAAACTGAACAAGTGAGCCCACTGGGACTGGGACTGAGACTGGCTCTGGGTACCTGTCTTCATGGATCCCAAATTCAGAGAATTCCTTCACCAAGGAAGTGACGTAGGTCACTTCCTTCACTAACTGAATTAGGTTACTGCCTTGTCAACCAATTTGTCCTAACAGTTGCTTCCAAAGTCCAATGAGTTGGAGGCTGCCCCTTCTTCCAGTGAAACTTTCACAAGTTTGCATGGTATATCAACCATAGGCACCCAAAAAAAGCTCTCCAGATAGGCCTGGTTTGGTCCATCTTCTATACATTAAGAAAAGAAATGTTGATTCAGACACATCCCTTCATGCTAACCAGGTTGTTTGTCATGGAAGATGACTTTTGCTCTCTGACGTCATTCATAGCTGCCTACATTTAATCCAGGGATCATTTCTTTAATGACCTTGGAGGTTCTCAGCAAGTGGAAGATCCCCTAATTTCTGTATTGAAAGACCAACTCTGTCCCTGCTCTTCAGTAAAGATAGATTGAGAGAACAGTGTATGGTCAGGGTTAATAACATGTTCCATTTGGGTTAGGAATCATTCTGCGGGATGAATTATGGTATTGGGAACGTGCGATATTTATAAAAATATAAGTGAAATATAAGTATGAAAACAGACATCTAGGTAATATTTGAAGCCCAGAATTGCATTGGACCCTTGGCTGGGATTCTTAGCTTTGAATTATATTCTGCACAGATGTCTCAGATAAATCAATATACAATGGCATAATTCCTTGTACCTTGGTTGATTGAATGTTGAAGAGAACATCCAGTCAAAAAGAAATAATTTGTAGGATTAGTAAGATTGTTGGTAGGTTTTGAAAGAAGAGTGAGTATAAGATTTGGATGAAAAGATCTTTAGCAATAGGGTTTCGGATAGAGAGTGAATGTAATTGTCAGCACATGTGGAGAGTCTATCAAAAGGATGAACTGGGGAAAAAAGTAGGAATGCAGATATCAATTGACATTAGGATATCAGGCAAAGTATAAAGTGAGTGATAGAATTATACATTTTCAACAGGGTTGAGTTTGAATATATAATCTTAGGAAGAAACAAACATGTAGTCACCAATAGGATGAACTTTTGAGAGCATTAGGCAATATGGACATGGATGTTTTCCGTAATCCATGCTCACTTTTCATTTAGGCTTTGGTACAAACATAAGTTTGACCTCTTCTTTCTGTGTGCAGAATATTACTGTGGTGAAATGTATATGTAGATCAGGTGACATGAGTATTTCTTCCACCATTTCTGAGAGCAATATTTTGAAGACGTATCAATTATTTTTGGAGGTAAAAATGGTGTACACTGTGTCTATAATTATAGAGATAATGCATGAATAGACCATACTGTAAAGAAATATTATAACTGGTTCTAACTTTAAATAATGGATTGAATTGATATCTGAAAATATACAGAAAATCTTACATTGATATACAATCCTTCATTCCAACCAGTAATATATATAATGGTTATATCAGCATTATGGTTTTTCATGAAGAATGTGTGAGTTTTGCTTCAAAAGTGATTATGGAAATCGGAAATAATGTGTTTGGAAAGAAGTCTCATGAAAAGACCAGTCAAGAAACCTGGAGGAATACATGTGTTTTGAAGCAGAAAGTGATTGAAAGTGAAACAAATGCCTATAAATTTGTGAACTTGTGGATCAAATATATATACTATGATGTGCGTAAACTGAAGAAATAGTAATGTACCACTGTTACATAAAAATGAACGTCAAAATACACATCATGTCCTCTCCCACAGGAATCTACTTGCATTGATGTTAAACTGGGTCAGTTATTGTAGAAATACTAGGATAATGCCGCAGTCTTGCTGGGCACAATCAGCAGCCACTTGTCAAAAGAAACTAACTTTATTTTTAGAACCACACATGCCAAACAAAACAGCCTCTCAGGAAAAAACCTTCAGAGCCCCAACTGCCACCACTGGCTTCCCAAAACCTCTCCCTCCCACAGGAGCCTCTCTCCGCCTCCCACAATACTCCTGCTCTTGAGGGCGATTGGCTGGGTCATGTGGGCGGAGTCAAAAAAAGTCCCCCAATGAGCAGTTTTGTGGTCTGAAAGGGCAGGGAAACAGCCCATTGAGCATCACCGCAGAGGAGCCAATCAGCTAGGTGTTGCTGGGGCCGCTGTGAGCCAATCATCAGCCGGCAGCTGGAAGTTTGCTGGCAGCAGGAATTTTGCTGGGGCCCCTTCGGCTGTGGCTCTCAACATCTTCGCCTCTCTGTTTAAACAACACGCATGTGGCTTAGGGACCGTGCCTGCCTTAGGTTGTCCAATAGTACATATGGTCTTTACCCGTTAAGTTGGTACCATTGCAATTGGATCTTACCCGTCACTGACTACCCGTCCAGTATAGAGCCACACATGTGGAGAGGTCTTTGTACCAGCGGGGGTGGGTGAGGTTCTTTGCCTCACCTCTGTTGGCCCCCCAAATTTTAGCTGGACGATCATGACACGCAGAAGGGAGGAAGATACACCAAGCCAATTGATGGCTCCTTTTGGAAAAATTGTACCACCGATGACATCATCAGCAAATATACCCCAACACTACCACAAGTCGCTGCACCAACAGATAGTTCACAATGCATTTAGGTGAGTTCACAATGTGTCCAGGCAAGTTCTGCAAGCAGTACAGGGATGGCTATTGCAGAAGCTGTAGATTGGTATTATCTTTGATTTCACCTGCACTGGGATGAAGATAGGAACTCTGGCAATAATGTCTAAAGAAAAAAATTATGTAATATTCCAGAAGGCACTAAAACCAAAAAAAAAAATATGTAACATTCCAGAAGGCACATCAAAAACCAAAGTGGCCCAAAAAGCAGTCATTGAGGATGAAGTCTCTCACTTTCCTCTGTAAGGTTCCTGACCTCCATAAAATGAGAATAGGGATTTATTGGGTCAAATGAGTTCTTCAAAACCCTGCAGAGTGTAGCCAGTGGGTTATTGGGTTTTTTCATTACTCCAATTCACATCAAGAATCTATACTCCACAGACAGTAGGCCTCAAATTGGAGAAGCAGAGCAGTATTAAAGTCAGGGTTATTTGATCACTCATGGTTCACAGAATGGGTGTCCAGGCCACCCTGACTTTAGGCAAATGAGAGGAAAGGGAGATTATTTTGGACACTGTCTTGGGCTGTGCCCCTCAAGGAAACGTCAAGCCAGAGGTTATGATGAGTGTCTATATGGAAGAAGATGAGGGCCATTTGGGAGTGTTTTGGTTTTCATTGTGGTCATTTATGTGGCAGTAGGAAAAGATGACTGGGTCCACCAGGGCTTGAACTCTGGTGTGATTCCTCTTAGAGACTGAGTTCTGGAACTGACCTCAGAGAAGTATTGCCATGATTTGTGTTGGGATTTTAGGCGGCCACCCATGAAAGTCGCCCTTTGAAACTGAGATCTAGGCCCGGGGTGGCTTTCCACAGAGCACTGGGAATCTCAGACAGAATATCATATGATGTTATTTTGAAATACTTGCCAGACATAGTTGAGAGTCAAAACACACATGGACCTCACATTGTAGACCTCAATTGGCCTGGCTTCATGTGACTATTTGGCCACTCTTTGAAAAGCCTTGCCTGTGAGAGTTCTCCAGAACTTTCATTGAAATGAGCTTCCTCAACATTGAATGATTCCTGAAAGAATTGAAACCCACAATGCCTCCAACTTCATCCTTGTAAAATGGCTAGATAAATACCATGAAATTTTTGAAATTCGCATGATGAGGTGGCACTGGAGAACCTTTGATGTCCTGTTGCTGATCATTAGTGTACCAGACAGTGCCTTGATTGATTGGGTATAATGAAAGTGGTGTAGAACAGAGATGCCGGTTAGATGGAGACTGCGGAGTAGTTGGCCCAGAGTTGTGGTGTGCAGGTGTGTGATAAAATATTTATGGTGGTGCCATGTGGATCTGCCATTGACTTCCAAATGGCTTTTAGCTAACATGGTGCACCCAGCAGACCCTTATATGCAAAGGCATCTTGTTATATGGAGAGGTTTCAGGGAAATGTTCAGAATCAGGTTGCTATGGTCAAGGGGGCAAGCTATGTGGGATAGAAGCCGGGTTAGTGAGTTCTCCTGGAGACTCTGACCCAGCACATGTCACAGAACTCCCTCCAACACTGTGTCCCAGTTGAACTCCTTGTATTTCTTGAAGCAAATACCAAACTCCCAGTTCAGCACCAATAAACACCATGAAAATTGGAGGATGACTAAATGGCTTCACAGTCCACATGGTTAGACACTTTGGCCCACTGGACTCTGTTTACCTACAAAGAGAGAATTCAGCACTGCTGCCTCAGGTTCATTGGAAAATAAGAAACCATGTTCTCCAAGTCACATAGATTCAGACCCAGCTTTGATGGTTTCACTACAAATGAAGACAAAGCTCCTGACAACAATATATATTTCAAGTGCACACCTCAGAGGCAGATTCTCCAGAAGTCTTTTTTCCAGCAGAGCTCCATGGTTGTGGAGTGTTTACCCAATCCCTTACTTCTGGAAACTCCTCTACCTGCTCCCAGGTTGAGAACTCCTGAGAATTTTCCATTCCAGATATGTATTCACAGATTTTCTAACTCTTCTTCTCTAATTGTGTCTCACTTGGGGCAAAGGTAATGTCAAGGCATTGTTCTAGGTGAGAGTGGGAAGATTATTGTGTAGCACATATTTGCATACACATTGGATACATTATCCTATTTTCCATTTGCAATACTGAATTTCTGACACTAACCCATACCCTACTAGACTATGACTACTATCCTAAAATGATGGAGAAAAAGAAACCTAACAGAATAGAAATACAGGCCTTTTGTAGGAGGCATGGTGTATACTTGGATTTTCCTTTTCCTTTATCAAGGATATGTGTTATAAATCTAGTCAACTTTTCATTGTAATATTTCTCCATGAGTTTTCAAAGTTAACACATATGTAAATTCCTGTCTCCTTTTCTCTGTAGCCTCTTTAGAACATGTATATTTTTATGCATATATAGACTCCTACCTGGTAACACACGTAAATTCTTGTGATCTCACTAACTTTGGAATATACAAATTATGAGAATAGATCACTTCCCCTAAATACTGATGGAACTGAAAATTCAAACTATGGGTGAGCTTCCTAGTGAACAACATCATACATAAATCCATGTTCAGTAAAATGAATATTTTTAGATATGTGGATGATATATATTTCATGATAAATTTCGATTGACATATATATTGCTACATTTTATTGTTGTGTGTGTGTGTGTGTGTGTGTGTGTATATATATATATATATATATATATATATATATATATATATACCAGATTTTCCAGATTTTCCAAAATATGAAATATATGTGTCTTATTATACACTCCCTAAATTCATTCAAGTTCATGTATGCGATTTAAAATCAACATTTTACATGATTATCATCAGTCTGGCTGGGCACAATTCAGGAGCCAATTGTCAAAAGAAACAAACTTTATTTTTAGAACCACACAAGCCAAACAAAACAGCTTCTCAGGAAAAACCCTCAGAGCCCAACTGCCACCACAGTCTTCCCACAAGCCTCTCCCTCAACCACAAGCCTCCTCCTTTTGAGGCCAATTGGCTGGGTCACATGGGCGGAGCCAAAAAAGTCCACCAATGAGCAGCTCCGTTGTCTGAAAGGGCAGGGAAACATCCCATTGAGCATCACCACAGAGGAGCCAATCAGCTAGATGTTGCTGGGGCCGCTGTGGAGCCAATCATCTGCCGGCAGCTGGAAGTTTGCTGGCAGCTGGAGGTTTCCTGGGGCCCCTTTGGCTGTGGCTCTCAACATCTCCCCCTCTCTGTTTAAACAACGAGCATGTGGCTTAGGGACCATGCCTGCCTTAGGTTGTGCAGTAGTACATATGGTATTTACTGGAGACCCTTGGCTGTGGCTATCAACAGGATTTGTATGTACCATTCACTGAAGTTAGTTTTCAGTACTAGGAAACAAATATGTATTTCAGGTGGATAAATATTTCTGAGAAAAATCTTGTGAAAAGTTGATTATAAATCCACATACTTGAACATAAATGAATTTAGGGAGTGTAAATAAGATACATATATTTCATATTTTGAAAAATCTGGAGAGAGAGTGTGTGTGTGTGTGTGTGTGTGTGTGTGTATACACACACAGACACATACAGATATTAAAATGTAGCAACATATATGCAAATCTAAATTCACTATGAAATATACATCAATCACAGATCCAAAAATATTCAATTTTCTTAACAGGGATTTATTTATAATGTTTTTCTACTAGGAAGCTCACCCATTATTTGAATTATCAGTTCCAACAGCGTTTAGGAGGAGTGATGTCTTCTCACAAATTGTATCTCCCAAGTCAGTCACCTCACAAGAATGTAGGTGTGACACCAGGTAGGATTTGATATGTGCATATAAAAATACATGTGCTGAATAGGCTACAGACAAAGGGAGACAGGAATTCACATATTTGTTAACTTTAAAAACACATGGAGATCTATTTCAATTAAAAATAGACTGGATTTATAACACCTGACATTTATCATGCAAAAGGCAAGATCAATTATACACCATGCCTCCTCTGAACTGCTTGTATTTCAATTCTGTTTGTGTTACTTTTCTGCATGATATTAGAATTAGTAGTCAGAGTCTAGTAGGGTATGGGTTCGTGTCAGGGATTCAGTATTTCGAATGGAAAATTGGAAAATGAATCCAATGTGTATGCAAATACGTGCTACACACAAAAAATTCCCACTTTCATTCAGAACAATGGCTTGAATTAACCACGCTCCATGTAAGAAACAATTAGAGGAGAAGAGTTAGAAAATCTGTGAATACATACGTAGAATGGAAAATGCTCAGTAGTTCACAACCTTTGAGGTGGAAGAGACGTTTCCAAACCTTAGGGACAGGGTAAAACTCCACAAACATGGAACTCTACTGGCCTAAACACTTCTGGAGATACTGACAATGAGGTTGGGTACTTGAAATATATGTTGTTTTCAGAAGCTTTAGCTTCCTTTGTAGTGAGACCATCAAACTTGGGTCTGCATTTTTGTGACCTGGAGGACATGAATTCTTATTGTCCAATGAACATGAGGCAGCAGTGCTGAATTCACTCTTTGTAACTAAACTGTGGCCAATGGGGGATAAGTGTCTCCCCGTCTGGACTTTGAAATCATTTGGTCATCCTCCACTTTTCGTGGTGTTTCTTGCTGCTGCAGTGGGTGTTTTGTATTTGGTTCATGACATACAAGGAGTTAAACTGGGACACAATGCTGGAGGGAGTCCGGTAACGTATGGTGTGTCAGGGTCTGCAGGAGAATGCACCAACCAGGCTTCTATCCCCCATTGCTTGCCCCCTTTACCATAGGAACTTGATTCTGAACATTGCCCTGAAAACTCTCCATGTAACATGATGCCTTTACATACAAAGTTCTGCTAGCTGCACCATGTCAGTCACAAGCCATTTGGAAGCCAATGTAAGATCCACATGACCCCACCACAGATGTATTGTCACACACCTGCACACAACTGCTCTCGGCCTGCCATAAATACTGCTCTGCTTCTCCAATTTGAGGCCTACTTACTGTCAGGTATAGATTCTTTATGTGATTTGGCATCATGAGACAACCCAAGCAGTTCTGCAGAACTTTGAAGAACTCATTTGATCCAAAGGATCCCTATTCTCACTTGATGGAGGTCAGGAACCAAACAGAAGAAGGCAAGAGACTTCATCCACAATGACAGATTTTTTGCCATTTTGGTTTTGGATGCACACATGGGATCTTCTTTAGATCTATCAGGAGCTTAGAATCTTAGCCACAGCCTCAAACAGGGCCTAGTGTCTGACTAAGACACATCCCTTTCCAGAGCAATTAAGCAAAGAGCCACAGGTGATGCCCATTCATTTCCATTTGAAAACTGTTTCTTCACGCTTCACAAAGGGGTGGCCTGAGGCAAAGACCTTCCTGACATTCAAGGCAACAGAAACATAGATAAGCAAATGGAGCCAAGCAGGGTTTCTCCACTGAGACTTTACTGGTCACACTGATATCTGAGTTTTCTGAGATGTTCCCATTCCCTTCAGCTATCAAGGACATGGCCATGTCACAGAGTTTGGAGGTGGTACATATCTTGGACAATAAACCATGATACTATTCTGGAGAGTAGCCAGAATTCAGGAAGAAAACAGCAACTTAGGAAGTTAGTAGGTGTTTCCCATCCATAAGGCAAGCAACAGTCCATTAATCAATTGTGCAGGATGAATGCTGTGAAGCTTTCTACTAGACAGGACACCTCCATTGATGCATTCTCATTTCTAATGTCTAAAACCACGGACACAGTGGCTACACAGACATAGAAACACTCGCCTTGTCTATAGACTTACTAGAAACAGTCGACTCCAAACCAAACCAACCACCTTTCCTACCTATTCTCAGAACATGAAACAAAACCGCAAACTCACACCCACAACCAAAAAGGCACCTCCTTCCCAAAAATAGGTCTTTAACTATCTGGAGTGTCCTCTGACTGGTGGGCCATACTATGTTCCACTCGAAATGGCCTGTCTGATCTCAGATCTTGTCTCCTTGGCCAACTCTGTTATTCTTCGAGGAGCCTGCTGTTAGCCACAACCTGCTGTCTCAAGAAAGGCCCCTCTTCAGAGCTCTACTGGCATTTGGCCATCCTCACATCAGTAGGTACCAAGAAGGCCTGACTCTGTACTTGGTAAATCCAAACAAGTGAGCCCACTGGGACTGGGACTGGGACTGGCTCTTGGTGCCTGGCTTCTTGCATCCCAATTTCAGAGAGTTCCATCACCAAGGAAATGAGGTATGTCACTTTCTTTGCAACTGAATGAGGTCACTGCCTTGGCAACAACTTTGTCCTAAGACTTGCTTCCAATGGTTCCATGAGTTGGAGGGTGCCCCTACTTCCTGTGACAATTTGACTAGTTAGAATGGTATATCAAAATAGACACCATGGAAGAGCTCTACACGCAGGCCTGGTTAGGTTCATCTTCTCTACATTAAGAAGAGAGAGTCTGATGCATACACATCCCTTCATCCGGTCCAGGTTGTTTGCCATGGAAGATGGCTTTTGCTCATGCAGGTCCTTCATAGCTGCCTACATCTTCTCCAGGGATCATTTCTGCATCGAACTTTGAGGTTCTCAGCAGTATGAAGATAACCTACATCCCTAATTGAAAGAATAGCCCTGTCCCTGCTCTTTTGTAATGTTAGATTGAGGCAACAGTGTATGGTTAGGGTTAATAACACGTTCGATTTGGGTTAGGAATCATTCTGCGGATGAATAAGGTTATTGGGAACCTGCAATATATAGAAATATAGTGGTTAAATATAAGTATGAAAACAGAAATCTAGGTAAGATTTGAAGCTCAGAAGTGCATTTGGCAATAGATTGGGACACGTAGCTTTGAATTATGTTCTGCATACATGTTTCAGAAAAATCGATATACAATGGCATAGGACCTTGTACCTCAGATGATTGAATGTAGTAGAGTACATCCACTCAAAAAGGGATAGTCGATAGGATCAGGAAGATAGTCAGTATGTTTCGGAAGAAGATAGAGTATAGGATTTGGACCAAAGTTCATTAGCAATAGGGTTTCGGTTAGAGAGTGAATGTCAATGTCAGCACATGTGAAGGGTCAGTCACAATGTTGAACTGGAAAAAATATGTAGGAAAGTAGATATCAATAGAGACATTAGGAAATCAGGCAAAGTATAAAGTGAGTGAAAAAACTAGACATTTCCAATAGTTTTGAGGTTGAATATATAATCTTAGGAAGAAACAAAAATGTGGTCACCAATAGGATTGACATTTGAGAGCATTAGGCAACCTGGATATGGATGTTTTTAGTAATCCATGTTCAGTTTCCATTTAGGCTTTGGTACAATCATACGTGTGACTTTTGCATTTTGTGTCCAGAATATTACTATGATAACATGCATATGTAGATCAGGTGACATGAGTATTTCTTCCACCATTTCTGGGAGCAATATTTAGAAGACTAATAAATTAGTATTGGGGGTACTAAGAGGTGTACCCTGTGTCTATGAATATAGAGATAATGCATGAATAGACAATATAGTGAATAAATAATATAACTGGTTCCACTTTAAATAATGGAATAAACTGATATAAGAGAATATATAAAAAATACTATATTGTTATAAAATCATTCATTCCAACCAGTTATACATCTAGTGGTGATATTATAGTTATGGTTTATCATGAAGTGAGTGTCAGTTTTGCTTCAAAAGTGATAAAAAAAATCAAAAATAATATATTTCGAAAGAAGTCTCATTATAAGACCAGTCAAGAAACCTGGAAGAATCCATGTGTTCTGAAGCAGGAAGTGATTGAAAGTGAAACAAATGCCTATAAGTTTGCTAACTTGTGGATGAAATATATATCCTATGATGTGCATAAATTGAAGAAATAGTAATGTACCAGTGTTGAATTAAAATGAATTTCAAAATACACATCATGTCACATAGGAATGTACTTGCATTGATGTTAAACTGGGTCAGTTACTGTAGAAGTATTAGTATTTGTATGCAACATTAACTGAAGTTAGTTTTCAGTACTGGAAACAATATGTATTTCAGGTGGATGAATATTTCTGAGAATGATCTTGTGAAAAGTTGATTATAAATCCATATACATGAACATGAATGAATTTAGGGAGTGTATATAAGACACATATATTTCATATTTTGAAAAATCTGGAGAGTGTATGTATATTTATATATATATATATATATATATATATATATATATATATATATATATATATATATATATATATATATATATACAAAAAAACACACACAGACAATAAATTAGAAATCAAATTTATCATGAAATATATATCCTCCAGAGATGCAAAATTATTTCTTTTAGAACATGTATTTATGTATAATGTTGTTCTTCTAGGAAACACACCCCTAGGTTAAATTTTCAGTTCCAACAGAGTTTAACAGGAGTGATCACTTCTCACAAATTGTATTTGCCAAATTAGCCACCTCACAAAAGGTAGGTGTGATACCAGGTAGTGTTCTATATGTGCATTTAAAAATACATGTGCTGAATAGGCTACAGAGAAAGGGAGATAGGTATTCACATTTTTGTTAACATTAAAAACACATGGAGAACTATTTCAATTAAAAATTGACTAGATTTATAACACCTACAATTAATCATGCAAAAAACAAGTCCAACTATACACTATGATTCCTCTGAACTGCTTGTATTCCTATTCTGTTTGTGTTATTTTTCTCCATCATATTAGGAGTAGTAGTCAGAGTCTATTAGGGTATGCGTTAGTGTCAAGGATTCAGTATTTCGAATGGAAATATGGAAAATGACTCTAAAGGGTATGCAAATATGTGCTACACAAAAATGTTCACACTCTCATCCAGAAGATTGCCTTGACATTACCTTAGTTCCAAGTAAGATACAATTAGAGGAGAAAAGTTAGAAAATCTGTAAATACATATCAGGAATAAAAAATGCTCAGGAGTTCACAAACTTGTAGGTGGTAGAGGAGTTTCCAAAAGTAAGGGACAGGGTAAACACTCCACAAACATTGAGCTCTGCTTGTGTAAAGACTTCTTGAGAAACTCTCTGAGGTTGGGCTCTTAAAATACATGTTGTTGTCAGGAGCTTTAGCTTCCTTTGTTGTGTGACCATCAAATCTGGGTGTGCAAATATGTGACCTGAAGGACATTGTTTCTAATTTTCCAATGAAAATGAGGCAGCAGTGCTGAATACTCTTTTTGTAGTTAAACTATGGCCACTGGGGTGTAAGTGTCTCCCCGGGTTGACTGTGAAGCCATTTGGTCATGCTCCAATTTTCGTGGTGTTACTCCTTGGTGCACTGGGAGTTTGGTATTTGCTTCATGAAATACAAGGAGTTCAACTGGGACACAGTGCTGGAGGGAGTTCTGTCACGTGTGGAGGGACACAGTCTGCATGAGAATGCACCAACCAGGATTCTGTCCCACATAGGTTGCCCCTTTGCCCATAGCAACCTGATTCTGAACATTGCCCAGAAACCTATCCATATAACAAGAGGCCTTTACATATAAGGGTCTGCTGTCTGTACCCTGTCAGTCACAAGGCAATTGGAAGCCAATGGCAGATCCACATGCCCCAACACACATGTTTTATCACACACCTTCACACCTATGCTCTAGTCCCACTAATGAACAGGCTCCAACATACTGGCATCACTGTTCTACACAATTTTCATGAAACCCAGTCAGTCAAGGCACTGTGAGATACACTCATGATCAGCAACAGGACATCCAAAAGTTTTCCAGTGCCACCTGGTTATGGGAATTTCAAAAGTTTCATGGTATTTATCAAGCCATTTTTTGAGGATAAAGTTGGAGGCTCTGTGGGTTTCAATTCATTCAGGAACCATTAAATGTTGAAGAAGCTCATTTCAATGAAAGATCTTGAGAACACTCACAGGCAAGTCTTCCCAAAGAGTGGCCAAAAGGTCACATGAAGTCAGGCCCATTGAGGTCTACAATGTGAGGTCCATGTGTGTTTTGACTCTCAACTGTGGCTTTAAAGAATTTCAGAATAAAATCATGTGATATCCAGGCTGAGATTCCCAGTGCTCTGGGCAAAGCCACCCTGCACCTAGATCTCCCTGCACCACAATTAATACCTGAGATCTAGGTTGCATGGCCTAGTAAAATCCAAACACAATTCATGACAATACTTCTCTGATGTCACTTCCAGAATTCAGTCTCTAAGGAGAATCATACCAGAGTTCAAGCCCAGGTGGACCCAGTCATCTGATCCAAGCGCCAAACAAATTACCACAATTCAAAACAAAATGCTCCCACATGCCCCTTATCTTCTTCAATTTGAGGCCAAATGACTGTGGGGTTTAGATTCTTTATGTAAATTGGATTCATGTGAAAACCCAAGCACCTATGGGCTAAACTCTGCAGGGCTTTAAAGAACTCATTTGACCCAAAGGATCCCTATTTTTACTTGATGGATGTCAGGGCCATTAGAGAGGAAGGTGAGAGTCTTCATCCACAATAACTGCTCTTTTGGCCATTTTGGTTTTGGATGCACCCATGGGATCTTTCTTTAGATCCATCAGGTGCTGAGAATCTAAGCCACAGCCTCACACAGGGCCAAGAGGCTGATTCAGACACATCTCTTTCCAAAGCAATTAAGCAAAGAGCAAAACACACACAGACATTATAAAGTGGCAATATATATGCCAATTGAAATTCATGATGAAATATATATCGTCCACAGATCCAAAAATATTAATTTTACTGAACATGGATTTATGAATAATGTTGTTCAACTAGAAAGGTTACCCTTAGGCTGAATTTTATGATCCAATAGCGTTTAGGAGGAGTGATCTCTTGTCATAATTTGTATCTGCCATGTCAGCCACCTCACAAGAATGTATATGTGATACCAGGTAGGATTCAATATGTTTATATAAAAATACATGTGATGAATAGGCTACAGAGAAAAGGATACAGGAATTCACATATTTATTAACTTTAAAAACACAAGGAGAACTATTTCAATTAAAAATTAACTAGATTTATAACACCTACCCTACATAATGCAAAAGGCAAGTCCAACTATACACCATGCCTCTTCTGAACTGCTTGTATTTCTATTGTGTTTGTATGCACTGTGGGTTTCAAGAACCATTAAATGTTGAGGAAGCTCATTTCAATGAAACTCTGGAGAACTCTCATAGGCAAGGCTTCCCAAAGAGTGACCAAAAGGTTAGATATAGCCAGGCCCATTGAGGTCTACAATGTGAGGTCCATGTGTGTTTTGACTCTCAACTATGGCTACCAAGTCTTTAAGAATAAAATCATGGGATATCTTTGCTGAAATTCCCAGTGCTCTGTGGAAAGCCACCCTCGGCCTTGGTCTTAGTTTCCAAGGGCGACTCTCATGCTTGACCTCTTAAAATATCACCACAATTCATGGCAATACTTCTTTGAGTTCAGTCCCAGAAGTCAGTCTCTAAGGGGAATCACACAAGAATTCAAGCCCAGGTGGACCCAGTCATCTCTTTCAACCGTCACACAAATGACCACAATTAATACCAAAACACTCTCACATGGCCCTCCTCTTCTTCTATAAAGGCACTCATCATAACATCTGGCTGGAGGTTTCCATGAGGGGCACAGCCCAAGACAGTGTCCCAAATAAGCTCCCTTGCCACTCATTTGCCTAAATTCAGGGTGGCTTGGACACCCTTCTTGTGCACCAGGAGTGATCTGAAAGGGTAAAATAAATTGAAATTAAAGTGTAAAAGTTGAAGTGTAAAAGACCGGGTTTTGTAAAGTTTCTAAGCTGCAAGGCCTGAGTTAAAATGTAAAGGACCAGGTATTGTTAAGTTCCTATGCTACATGCAAAACCTGAAATTCCTGTAGCTTGTAGTACAATTCCGGACTGCCCAGTAAATATTCCCCCTGACCGCCTGGTTGTTTAATAACCTAGGACCCTGTGTGGCCTGGCACATAGGCATCGCAAGGCCTAAACCAATCTGTTTGAATGTGTACCTCGCTTTAGAACTCACCTATCACTCCCGCCTGACCTGTTCCTGCCAATGAATGAACTAATCATGTTTAGGAATTGTTGTTTGATTTTTCTGCGGTGTATGTTGATTTCTTAAAGGAGACTGTGATATATGTAAAGTCCCGCCCTCCCCAAAAAGTGTACTTAAGCACTGCTCAACCCCTGCTCGGGGCTCTGGGCTGCTCTCCCTTCTTGAGTGAGCACGTAGCCCCAGCATGCTGGATTGGATCCTCAATGAACGCCTTTTTCGGTTGCATGAGCCGCGTTCTCTTGGTGGTCTCTTCCTCCGACGTTCACCGGACCCTTACATTTGGTGCGTTGGCCAGGAATCACGCAGCATAGTACAAGGACACACCAACAGACCCCTCTGGAGGTAAGTAAGGCGCTTCTTTTCATTTTTCCTTGTGATAACTCAGAGCTTTTTGTTCAGGTTCCATTTTTCCGTTTTTGGTTTGGGTTGGCAGAGTGGCTTCCAGCGGAGAATGTAAGTTCCCCCTGTCAGTGGTGGACAAACGTGTCCTAAAGCCACAGGCCATGTCCTTGCAAGGGATGCCTTGGAGGACTCGGGGAGTGACGGATGTGCTCTCATTAGGTGAGGAGGGACGAATGAGCCCACATTAGGTGACTCTGCTGGCAACCCATCATATCTTGCTGACTACTTTTTTCTCTCAGGTTGAATTCACTGTCTGTCTTTGTGGTCTAACCCATCAGGTTTTGACAGTTACTAGGTTCTAATCTTTACTTCTGAACTCGTGTTAAATGTTAACTGTGTGTACATGTTTGTGTCACGTTTGTATTGTCCTTGTCTCTGTTTGAGAAACTCTCATTATGGGACAAAGCCATTCCATGCCTCTTTCCTTGAAGCCATTCCTGGTCCCTGCCTCCAATCCGACCCCTTCACCCAGGATCCTATCACTCAAACCTTCTACTCCTCCCTCTCTTCCCTCCATTCTCTCTGAGTCACAAGATTGTAGATCTTGGGGTTGTGAACAAACGGGAGCTGCATGATGGTCTTTGTGTGTCATTTTATCTGTGTTTCTGTTAAATGTGATGGCATTGTTTGGTCCGATGCAGAGTCCCGAGTTCCAACCTGCATTACATATGTGGAAGTTACTTTAGCTAAATTTTAAACTAATGCTTCTCCTGTGAGGGACCAAAAGTCAATAGAACCGCCAGTTTTTCTGTTCTCACCTTTTCACCTCTCTTAGCTGTGCTTTAAAGAACTTTGATAAACTTTACTCCCCTTTGTTAAGCAACATTACGGAAGCAGTGATTTCTTTTCTTCCCGTAGTTGGATTGAGCATGCCCACTGCAGAGGGAAATGTCTGGGGTCTAAGAACTTTGATATCTCGCTTAAACTTTTCTCAAAACCCTGTTCTCATTATTAAATTGGCATTAATTGGCTTTGGGATGGGAACCAAGCCTTCAGTCATAAATTTTGACACCCCAGAGGGGACTTTAAATAAACCCCACTCTGCCCTCTTGGGGAAGCCTAGCACTCAAAACAACTGAAGCAGAGAATGAAATTTTTGGGAGCTGACTACTGCAAAGTTGGGAGACATAGAATATGCCTGGTGCCTGGGGTCAAAGCAAACCAGAGGAACTAATCCTGTAAGTAAATGGTGAGGCTAAGGGACTCCCAGCAGCTGCCAGATCCATTTTGCTGTGGGGAACTCCCTTATTCCTTACGTGCACTTTAAGGATTTCTCCACCTCTGTTTACTTAACAAAAGGGACAATGAATGCATTAATATGTTGATATTATAGATTGTTTCTTGGGGATGATCTAGGGTGAATGTGTATCTAGAAATGATTTTTTTTATTTTAACCATCTGGTATCTAAATGGGTTTCTAAAGCATTGCACTATCTTACAGTTAAAAGTTGGGTTTAAACAATTGTTTAGTTTGATTTCAGGTAGTTCATGCTAGGAAACTTAAATACTTAGGGTAAAAAAAAAATAAAGAGTTTTAATTTTGAACTAGACAGCCTGAAAAAATTTCACTAGATATATCAGTGCATTAACTTGGGAAGAGATAATAAATTATGATATGGTATCTATTCCCATCAGTGTGTAAGATTTTAAAAAATGGTACTAAATTAAAACGTTGGTCTGGCTTATTGGAATGACATTAATTAGCAACAGTCTTGGAAATTTTTAAAGCTTAATTTCGGATACACATGGTAGCATGTGGTTCTTTTTAAAAATTTTTCAGCCAATTTAATTTAACTTAATACTATTAGAAACTTCATAACAAAGAAAGGGGCTTAATGATCCTATAGAAACTTCTTCTGATGGTGGCATTAATATTATCAAAAAATGATCCTATTTTCAGTTTTGTGTGAGCAAGTTTTTCTAGTGTAGAAAAATCTAAAGAAATAAAATTTTGAGAATTACATCTTCAACTTGCATCAAAATTTTCAACATCCAAACCTGGAAATTATGACTTATAGATAAATGCCTTAGGCGTGAGGTTTCTTCTCAGAATTCCAGTCTTTCCAGTTTTCCAGACCTCAGCCAGGACTTACTTTGATATGCAAATAAAAGAAGCCTGCAGCACTCAGCAGGAGACAGATAAAAAGAGTAAATGTGTCTTTTTACCTGAACTCAAACTAGACCTAACCAAAAAAGTATATAATATGGTATTTACTAATTACTGGCCAGTCATCATTTTTAGGACTCTTGCTTTTCTTAGATTCTGTAATTTTTTTTTTGAGCTCATGATCTTGATTCTGCTGATGGGTTAATGTTTTCTGATCAGTTCTATTTTTGATCGACTCTGGAGTTTTCAGCATTGCAATGGAGATTTCACCTGAAAAAAGCTACAAGGCCTTTATTATTGTGTTATGTGTTACATTTGTGTTACGTGTTGTATGTTGGTATGTCTGTATGTGTGTATGTCCATATATCATGCAGGGATATGACAATTGACAGATGAGGAGCGCTCATGAAAAATTTAAAAATGTATCCAAATGTCTTTGATTCACGTGATTCATATGTTTTAATTCAAATTGGGTAAACAGATAAAAATAAAGATGTCTTTAAAATTAGGCCAATAAGTTTTCTAGGTTTTCAAAAAGGCCCTAATAAAATGTAGATGTCTATAAAATAATCTGCTTAAATTCAGAAATTGAAAAGCATTGTATTGAAATGTGAACAGAAAGAGGTTAGTAGATGGAAAAGAGAAACTAAAAGGTTCTAGATATAGATATAATAGAGGAAAAACGTGTTTCTGGATAAGAGAGTCTATATGATTAAGTAATTAAAAGGGTTTAAGTAAATAATAAAAAAAGGTGTGTGTAACTTGGTTATATGTGTAAGTTTTGAGCAAGTAATCTTAAAAAATTAAACAGCTGGTAAAACAAGTATTGTTTTTATAAAATTGTGCCATGTTATTTCTTTAAAATCTAAACTTGTTTAATACAAAAACATCAATGTAATTGTGGTGTTAATGTGTTCATATCTTCCAGGTATACAAGTCTGTAAGGTAGAAGCTTGCAAAGACCATTGTATCAAGCTGGTGTTCTAAGGTTGTATGGTAATTCTAGGCTTAAAAGAAAAACATGTTGGAGTGTTGGAGATTTATGTATATCATTTGTGTTCTATAATTGGACTTGTTATCAATAAGATATGTACAGTTCCATGTTACTTTTTACACTGAGATACAATCTAAAAGTATTTTTAACTTAATGAGAGCCAAATCTGTGAAGGTTTTATTGTAAACTCAAAGGTAATGCCCATTCATTTCCATGTGAAAACTGTTTTCTTCAGGCTTCACAAAGGGGTGGCCTGAGACAAAGACTTTCCTGATATTCAGGGCAACATAACAATAGGTAATCAAAAGGCCCAAAGCAGGGTTTCTCCACTGAGACTTTACTGGCTACACTGATATCTGAGTTTTCTGAGATGCTTGCCATTCCCTTCAGCTACCAGTACATGGCCATGTCACAGAGCTTGGAAGTGGTACATATATTTGACACAAAATCATGAGCCTATTCTGGTGAGTGGCCAGAATTCAGGAAAAAAACAGGAACGTAGGAAGATAGTTGGTGTTGCCCATTGATAAGGCAAGCCACACTCCATTCATAAATTGTGCCGGATGAATGCTGGGAAGTTTTCTCCTTGAGAGGATACTCCCATTGAGGCATTATCTTTTCTAATGTCTACAACCACGAAAACAGTGGGATACACAGACCTAAAAACACTCGCCTTGTCAAAGGACTAACTAGAAACAGTCCACTCCAAACCAAACACACCCCCTTTCCTAACTATTCTCAGAACAAAAGAAAAAACCACAAACCCACACCCACAACCACAAAGGCACCTCCTTCCCCCAAGTGGGTCTGGAACTATCCAGAGTGTCCTCTGACTGGAGGGCCATACTATGTTCCCCAGAAATGGTCTGTCCTGTCTCAGATCTGGACTCCTTGGTCAACTCTGTGAAGTTGTCAGGAGCCAGCAGTGAGCCTCTATCTGTTTTCTCCGGAAGGGCCCCTCTTCAGAATTTTTCTGGAATTTGGCCATTCTCACATAAGTAGGTACCACAAAAGACTGACTCTGTCCTTGGAAAATCCAAACAAGTAAGAACACTGGAACTGGTGCTGGGACTGGGCCTGGGTGCCTAGATTCCTGGAACCCAAATTTGGAGAGTTCCATCAACAAGGATGTGTGGTGAGGTCACTTCCTTTAGTAACTGAGTGAGGTCACTGCCTTGGCAACCAACTTGTCCTAACATTTGCTTCCTAAGGTCTCATAACATGGAGGATGTCCCTACTTCCTGTGACACTTTCACAAGTTAGAATGGTAAAGAAACAATAGTCACCTCTGAACAGCTCTCCACACAGGCCTCTCCTCTACATTAAGAAGAGAGAATCTGATTCAGACACAACCCTTCATCCTGACCAGGCTGTTTGCCATGGAAGTTGCCTTTTGCTCTCTCAGATCCTTCATAGCTGCCTACATCTTCTCCAGGGTTCATTTCTGCATGGAACTTTGAAGTTTTCAGCAGGTGGAAGATCCCCTGCATTCCTGTATTGTAAGACCAAATCTTTGCCTGCTTTTCTGAACACTTAGATTGAGGGAACAGTGTATGGTTAGGGTTAACAATATGTTCAATTAAAACCAAAATACTCCCACATGGCCCTCATATTCTTCCATGTAGACATTCATCATAACCTCTGGCTGGAGGTTTCCATAAGGGGCGCAGCCCAAGACAGTGTCCAAAATAAGTTCCCTTGCCCCTCATTTTCCTAAAGTCAGGGTTTCCTGGACACCCTTCCTGTAAACCAGGATTGATCAAATAGGCCTGCCAGTAATACTGCTCTGTTTCTTCATTTTGAAGCCTACTGACTGTGAGGTATAGATTCTTTATGTGATTTGGAGTCATGTGAGAACCCAAGCACTGCTGCAGGGCTTTGAAGAACTCATTTGTCTCAAAGGATCCCTATACTTACTTAATGGAGGTCAGGAACCTAACAGAGGAAGCAAGAGACTTCATCCACAATGACTGATCTTTTTGCCATTTTGGTTTTGGATGCACACATGGGATCTTTCTTTAGATCCATCAGGTGCTGATAATCAAAGCCACAGCCTCTCTCAGAGCCGAAAGGATGATTCAGACACATCCCTTTCCAAAGCAATTAAGCAAAGAGCCACAGGTGATGCTCATTCATTTCCAATTGAAAGCACTTTTCTTCAGGCTTCACAAACTGGTGGCCTGAGGAAAAGACCTTCCTGACATTCAGGTCAACAGAACAGTAGGTAAGCAAAAGGCACAAAGCAGGGTTTCTCTACTGAGACTTTACTGGTCACACTGATATCCGAGTTTTCAGAGATGCTCCCAATTCCCTTCATCTATCCAGTACATGGCCATGTCACAGAACTCGACGGAGGTCCATATCTTGGACAAAAAAACATGAGCCTATTCTGGAGAGTGGCCAGAATTCAGGAAGAAAACAGGAACTAAGGAAAGAAGTAGGTGTTGTCTACAACCACGAAAACAGTGGGATACACAGACCTAAAAACACTCGCCTTGTCAAATGACTTACTAAAAACAGTCCACTCCAAACCAAACATACTGCCTTTCCTACCTATTCTCAGAACATGATAAAAAAACACAAATTCACACCCACACCCACAAAGGCACCTCCTTCCCCCAAGTAGGTCTGTGACTATCCAGAGTGTCCTCAGACTGATGGGCCTTACTCTGCTCCCTCGAAATGGACTGTCCTGTCTCAGATCAGGGCTCCTTTACCAACTCTGTAAAGTTTTCAGCATCAATCAGTGAGTCACTACCTGCTTTCTCAGGAAAGGCCCCTCTTCAGAGCTTTCCTGGCATTTAGCTATCCACACATCAGTATGTACCAAAAAGACTGACTCTGTCCTTGGTAAATCCAAACAAGTGAACCCACTGGGACTGGGACTGGGACTGGCTCTGAGTGCCTGGCTTCCTGGATCCCAAGTTCAGAGAGTTCCATCACCAAGGAAGTGAGGTAGGTCACTTCCTTCATGAACTGAATGAGGTCACTACCTTGGTAACCACTTTATCCTAACATTTGCTTCCAAGGGTCCCACGAGAGAGAGGCTTCCCCTACTTCCTGTGTCACATTCACAAGATAGAATGGTATATCAACCATAGGCACATGTTAACAGCTCTCCACACAGACCTGGTTTGGTCCATCTTCTCTACTTTAAGAAAAGAGAGGCTTATTCAGACACATCGCTTCATCCTGACCAGGTATTTTACCAAGGAAGATTACTGTTGCTCTCTCAGTTCCTTCATAGCTGCCTACATCTTCTTCAGGGTTTATTTCTGCATGGAACTTGAGGTTCTCAACAGGTGGAAGATCCCCTACCTACCTGTATTATAACACCAACTCTGTCCCTGGTCTTTGTAAAGTTAAATTGAGGGAACAGTGCATGGTTAGGGTTAAAAACATGTTCAATTTGGGTTAGGAATCATTCTGCGAGATGAATAATGGTATTGGGGACCTCCGATATTTACAAGCATATATAGGTGTAATATAAGTATGAATACAGAAATCTAGGAAAGATTTGAAACCCAGATGAACACTGGGCCCTTGATTGGGATACTTAGCTTTGAATTATTTCCGCAAAGTTGTCTCAAATAAATCGTTATACAATGGCATAGGACCTTGTACCTTGGATGACTGAATGAGGAAGAGATCCTCCAGACAAAAAGGGATAGTTCCAAAAGTTATTTAGATATAGGGTTTTGGTTAGAGAGTGAATGCAAATGTCAGCATATGTGAAGAGTCAGTCACAGTGATGAACTGGGGAAAATGTGTAGGAAAGCAGATATCAATAGAGACATTAGGAAATCAGGGAAAGTACAAAGTGAGTAATTGGATAAGACGTTTTTAACAGGGTTGAGTTTGAATATATAATCTTAGGAAGAAACAAATATGTAGTCACCAATAGGAATGATATTTGAGATCATTAGTTAATCAGGACATGGATGTTGTTAGTAATACATGCTCACATTAAATTTAGGCTTTGGTACAATCATAAGGGTGTCCGTTGCATTTTTTGTCAGGAATATTACTGTGATGAAATGTAAATGTATATCAGGTGACTACAGTATTTCTTCAAACATTTCTGAAAGCAACATTTTAAGACTTATAAATTAGTATTGGGGACACAAGTACGTGTACCCTGTGCCTATGATTATAAAGATGATGCCTTAATAGACCATACTGTAAATAAATAATATAACTTGATCAAACTTTAAATAATGGATTGAATTGATATCTGAAAATATATAGGAAATCTTATATTGATATACATAAGTTCATTCTAACCAGTTATACATCTAATGGTAATTTTAGCATTATGGTTTATCATGAAGAGTGTGGGAGTTTTGCTTCAAAAATGATTATGGAAATCGAAAATAATGTGTTTGGAAATAATCTCATGAAAAGTACAGTCAAGAAACATGGAGGAATACATATATTCTGAAGCAGGAAGTAATTGCAAGTGAACCAAATGCGTACAGATTTGTTAACTTGTGGATGAAAAGTATTATCTTATAATGTCCATAAACTGAAGAAATAGTAATGTACCAGTGTTGAATAAAAATGAACTTCAAAATACACATCATGTCCCATAGGATTTTACTTGCATTGATGTTAAACTGGGTCAGTTACTGTACAAGTATTAGGATTTGTAAGCACCTTTCACCGAAGTTAGTTTTCAGTACTGGGAAATAAATATGTATTTCATGTGGATGAATATTTCTGAGAATAATTTTGTGAAAATTTGATTATAAATCCACATATAGGAACATGAGTTAAATTAGTGAGTGTAAAATAAGACACATATATTTCATATTTTGAATAATCTGGAGAAAAAAAATATATATATATATATATAAAGATACAAACACAGACATTAAAATGTAGTAATATGTATGCCAATCAAAATTCATCATGAAATATATATCATCCTCATATCCAAAACTATTCTTTTTACTGAGCATGGATTTATGTATAATGCTGTTCATCTAGGAAATTCACCCATATGTTGAATTTTCAGTTCCATCAGTATTTAGGGGGAGTGATCTCTTCTCACAATTTGTATCTTCCTAAAACAGCAAGCTCACAAGAATGTACGTGTGATACCAGGTAGGATACTAAATATGCATAATAAATTTCATGAGATGAATAGGGTACAGAGAAAGGGAGACAGAAATGTACATATGTGTTAACTTTAAAAACTCATGGAGAAGTATTACAATGAAAAGTTGACTAGATTTATAACACATTCACTTGATAAAGCAGAAGGCAAGTCCTAGTATACACCATGCCTCCTATGAACGGCCTGTATTTCTATTCTGTTAGGTTTCTTTTTCTACATCATATTAAGATTAGTAGTCAGAGTCTAGTAGGGTATGGGTTAGTGACAGGGATTCAGTATTTCTAATGGAAAATAGGAAAATGAATCTAATGTGTATGCAAATATTTGCTAGACAAAAATCTTCCCACTGTCCTCCAAAACAATGCCTTGATATTTCCTTCGCCACAAGTAATACACAATTAGTGGAGAAGAGTTTGAAAGTCTGTGAATATATATATGGAAAAGAAAATGCTCAGGAGTTCACAACCTTGGAGGTGGTAGTGGAATTTCCAAAAGTAAGGTACAGGGTAAACACTCCACAAACATGGAACTCTGGTGGCCTAATGAGTTGTTGAGAAACTGCCTCTGAGTTTGGGCCCTTGAAAAATTTGTTGTTGTCAGGAGCTTTAGCTTCCTTTGTATTGAGACCATCAAACCTGGGTCGGCATCTATGTGACCTGGATGACATGGTTCCTTATATGCTATTGAACATGAGGCAGAAGTTCTGAATTTTCCCTTTGTTAGTAAACTGAGGACACTGGGGTCTAAGTGTCTAACCATGTGATCTGTGAAGCCATTTGGTCATACTCCACATTTCGTGGTGTTTCTTACTGCTGCACTGGGAGTTTGGTATTGGCTTCACGTAATACAAGGAGAAAAACTGGGACACAGTGCTAGAGGGAGTACTCTCACGTGTAGTGGATGAGGGTCTGCAGGAGAATGCACCAACCAGGCTTCTATCCCAAAAAGCTTGCACCCATGTCCATAGCAACCTGATTCTGAACATTGCCCTGAAACCTCTCCATATAACAAGGTCCCTTTACTTGTAAGGTTCTGCTGGCTGCACCATGTCAGTCACAAATCATTCGGAAACCAATGGCAGAACCACGTGTCCCCACGACAGATGTTTTATCATACACCTGCCCACCACTGCTCTGGGCCCACTAGTCAGCAGGCTCCAACTTTCTGGCATCTCTGTTCTCACCATTTTCATGAAACCCAGTCAATCAATGCAATGTCTGGTACACTCGTGATCAGCAACAGATATCCAAAGGTTCTCCAGTGCCACCTGTTCATGAGAATTTAAAAAATTCATGGTATTTATATAGCCAATTTTCAAGGATGAATTTGGAGGCACTGTGGCTTTCAATTTATTCAGGAACCATGAAATGGTGAGGAAGATTATTTCAATTAAAGCTCAGGAGAACTCTCAGAGGCAAGGCTTCCCAAAGGGTGGCCAAAAGGTCACATTAAGCCAGGCCCATTGAGGTCTACAATTGAGGTCCATGTGTGTTTTGACTCTCAACAATGGCTGCCACGTCTTTCTGAATAAAGTCATGTGATATCCTGGCTGAGATTCCCAGTGCTCTTTGGAAAGCTATCCTGGGCCTAGATCTCAGTCTCCAAGGGCAACTCTCATGTGTGGCCTCCTAAAATCCCAACACAATTCATGTCAATACTTCTCTGAGTTCATTTCCAGAACTCAGTCTCTAAGGGGAATCACTCCAGAGTTCAAGCCCATGTGGACCCAGTCATCTCTTCCAACTACCACACAAATGACCACAATTAAACCAAAACACTCCCACATGGCCCTCATCTTCTTCAATATAAACTCTCATCATAACTTCTTGCTGGAGGTTTCCATGAGGGGCGCAGCCTAAGACAGTGTCCAAAATAAGCTCATTTGCCCCTTATTTGCCTAAATTCAGGGTGGCCTGGAAACCCTTCCTGTGAATCAGGTGTGATCAAATAGGCCTGCCATTAATACTGCTCTACTTCTCCAATTTGAGGCCTACTCTCTGTGGGGCATAGATTCTTTATGTGAATTGGGGTCATGAGAAAACCCAAGCACCTATGGGCTACCCTCTGCAGGGCTTTGAAGAACCCATTTCAGTGAGTCTAGGAGTTGGACCAAAAGTTCTTTAGATATAGGGGTTTTGTTAGAGAGTGAATGTAAATGTCAGCATATTTCAAGAGTCAGTCACAGTGATGAACTGGGGAAAATGTGTAGGAAATCAGATATCAATAGAGACATTAGGAAATCAGGCAAAGTACAAAGTGAGTGATAGGATGAGACATTTTTAACAGGGTTCAGTTTCAATATTTAATCTTAGGAAGAAACAAATATGTACTCACCAATAGGAATGATATTTGAGATCATTAGTTAATCAGGACATGGATGTTGTTAGTAATACATGCTCACTTTCAATATAGGCTTTCGTACAATCATAAGTGTGTCCGTTGCATTTTGTGTCAGGAATATTACTGTGATGAAATGTATATATATATATCAGGTGGCTAGAGTATTTCTTCCAATATTCTTAAAGCAATATTTTAAAGACTTATAAATTAGTATTTGGGATACAAATAGGTATACCATCGGTCTATGAATATAGAGATGATGCCTTAATAGACCATACTGTGAATAAATAATATAACTGGTTCAAACTTTAAATAATGGATTGAATTGATATCTGAAAATATATAGGAAATCTTATATTGATATACATAAATTCATTCTAACCAGTTATACATCTAATGGTAATATTAGCATTATGGTTTATCATGAAGAGTGTCTGAGTTTTGCTTCAAAAATGATTATGGAAATCAAAAATAATGTGTTTGGAAAGAATCTCATTAAAAGAACAGTCAAGAAACATGGAGGAATACATGTGTTCTGAAGTAGGAAGTGATTGAAAGTGAACTAAATGCCTATAAATTTGTGAAATTGTGGATGAAAGAATATATCCTATTATGTCCATAAACTGCAGAAATAGTAATGTATCAGTGTTGAATAAAAATGAACTTCAAAATACACATCATGGTCCCATAGGTGTCTACTTGCATTGATGTGAAACTGGGTCAGTCACTGTGGAAATATTACGATTTGTATGCACCATTCACTGAATTTAGTTTTCAGTACTAGGAAATAAATATGTATTTAAGGTGGATGAATATTTCTAAGAATTATTTTGTGAAAATTTGATTATAAATCCACATACACACACATGAGTAAATTTAGAAAGTGTATAATAAGACACATATATTTCATATTTTGGAAAATCTAAAGAGTAGATATCTATATCTATATAGATAGATAGATAGATAGATAGATAGATACATAGATACTCACATACACAGACATTAAAATGTAGCAATATATATGACATTTGAAAATCATAATAAAATAGATATCATCCATGTATCCAAAAATATTCATTTTACTGAACATTTATTTATGCATAATATTGTTCATCTAGGAAATTCACCCATAGGTTGAATTTCCAGTTCCATCAGTATTTAGAGGGAGTGATCTCTTCTCACAATTTGTATCTTCCAAAATAATCAAGCTCACAAGAATGTACATGTGATACCAGGTAGAATTCTAAAGATGCATTAAAAAATACATGTGATGAATAGGCTACAGAGAAAGGGAGACAGAAATTTACATATGTGTTAATTTTAAAAACTCATGGAGAAGTATTACAATGAAAAGTTGACTATATTTATAACACATACCGTTGATAAAGCCGAAGGCAAGTCCAAGTACACACCATGCCTCCTATGAAAGGCCTTATTTCTATTCTGTTAAGTTTCTTTTTCTCCATCATATTTGGATTAATAGTCAGAGTCTAGTAGGGTATGGGTTAGTGTCAGGGATTCAGTATTTCAAATGGAAAATATGAAAATGAATCTAATGTGTATGCAAATATGTGCTACACAAAAATCATCCCACTCTCATCCAGAACAATGCTTTGACATTACCTTCGCCCCAAATAAGACACAATTAGTGGAGAAAAGTTAGAAAATCTGTGAATACATATGTGGAAAGAAAAATGCTCAGGAGTTCACAAACTTGTAGGAGGTAGAACGGGTTACAAAAAGGGAGAGGGTAAACACTCCACAAACATGGAGCTCTGCTGGCCCAATGACTTTTTGAGAAACTGCCTCTGAGGTCGGGCAGTTAAAATATATATTGTTGTCAGGAGTTTTAGCTTCCTTTGTAGTGAGACCATCAATTCTGGGTCTCCATCTATGTGACCTGGATGACATGGTTATTTGTTTTCTAGTGAACATGAGGCAGCAGTGCTGAATTCTCTCTTTGTAGGTAAACTTTGGCCACTGGGGTCTAAGTATCTAACTGTGTTGTCTGTAGAGCCATTTGGTCATTATCCACTTTCGTGGTGTTTTTTACTGCTGCACTGTGAGTTTGGTATTGGCTTCACGAAATACAAGGAGTTCTACTGGGACACAGTGCTGGAGGATGTACTCTCACGTGTGGTGGGTTAGTAAAATGCACCAGTGAGGCTTCAATCCCACATAGCTTTTCAACTTGACAATAGCAACCTGATTCTGACCTTTGGCAGGAATCCTCTCCATATAACAAGATGCCCTTACATAGAAGGGTCTGCTGGCTGTACCATGTCAGTCACAAGTCTTTCTAAGCCAATGGCAGATCCACGTGGCCCCACCACAAATGTTTTTTTCACACACCTACACTCCTCTGCTCTAGGCCCACTAGTCTGCAGGCTCCAACTTTCTGGCATCTATGTTCTACACTTTTTTCATGAAACCCAGTCAATCAAGGCACTGTCTGGTACAATCATGATCAGGAACAGGACATTCAGAAGTTCTCCAGTGCAACCTGGTCATAGTAATTTCAAAAAATTCATGGTATTTATCTAGATATTTTTCAATAATGAAGTTGGAGGCACTGTGGGATTTAATTTATACAGGAACCATTAAAAGGTGAGGAATCTCATTTCAATGAAAACTCTGGAGAACTTTCACAGGCAAGGCTTCCCAAAGAGTGGGCAAAAGGTCACATGAAGCCAGGCCCATTGAGGTCTACAATGTGAATTCCATGTGTGTTTTGACTCTCAACTATGGCTGACAATCTTTCAAAATAAAATCTTGTGGTATCCTGGCTGAGATTCCCAGTGCTCTGTGGAAAGTCACCCTGGGCCTAGATCTCAGTTTCCAATGGCGAATCTCATGCGTGGCCTCCAAAAATCCCAACACAATTCATGGCAATACTTCTCTGAGTTCAGTTCCACAACTCAGTCTCTAAGGGGAATCACAACAGAGTTCAAGCCCAGGTGGACCCAGGCATCTCTTCCAATTGCCACACAAATGATGACAATTAAAACCAAAACACTCCCACAGGGCCCTCTTCTTCTTTTATATAGACACTAATCATAAACTCTAGCTGGAGGTTTCCATCAGGGGCACAGCCCAAGACAGTGTCAAAAATAATCTCCCTTGCCCCTCATTTGCCTAAAGTCAGGGTGGCCTGGACAACATTCCTGTGAAACAGAAGTGATCATATAGGACTGCTGTTAATACTGCTCCACTTCTCAAATTTGAGGCCTACTGACTGTGGGGTATAGATTCTTTGTGTGAATTGGAGTCATGAGAAAACGCAAGCACCTATTGTCCAGCCTCTGCAGGGCTTTGAAGAACTCATTTGACACAAATGATCCCTATTCTCACTTGATGGAGGTCAGAAATATTACAGAGGAAGGCGAGAGGCTTCATGTACAATGACTGATCTATTTTTCCATTTTGGTTTTGGATGCCCACATGGGATCTTTCTCTAGATACATCAGGTGCTGAAAATCTAAACCACAGGCTCACACAGGGCCAAGAGGCTGATTCAGACAAATCCCTTTCCAAAGCAATGAAGTAAAAAGCCACAGGTGATTCCCATTCATTTCCATTTGAAAACTCTTTCCTTCAGGCTTCACTAAGGTTTGGCCTGAGGCAAAGACCTTTCTGACATTCAGAGCAACAGAACAATAGGTAATCAAAAGCCCCCAAGCAGGGTTTCTCCTAGGAGACTTTCCTGGTTACTCTGATATGTGAGTTTTCTGAGATGCTCGCCATTCTCTTCAACTATCCAGTACATGGCCATGTCACAGAGCTTGGAGGTGCTACGTATCTTGTACAAAAATACATGATACTAATCTTGAGAGTGGCCAGAATTCAGGAAAAATATGAGAACTTAGGTAGATAGCAGGTGTTGCCCATGGATGAGGCAAGCCTCAGTCCATTCATTAATTGGGAAGGATGCATACTGGGAAGTTTTCTACTAGACAGGACACACCCAATGAGCTATTTTCTTTTCTAATATCTACAAAGAAAAACACAATGGGATACACAGACACAGAAACAGTCTCCTTGTCAAATGACTTACTAGAAACAGTCCACTCCAAACCAAACAAACCTCCTTTTTTACCTATTCTCAGATCATGTGAAAAAACCACAAACACAAACCAACACCCTCTAATGCACCTCCTTCTTCCAAGTAGGTCTGTGACTATCTGGAATGTCCTCTGACTGGTAGGACATACAATGTTCCCCAGAAATGGCCTTTCTGTCTCAGATCTGGTCTCCTTGGTCAAATCTGTGAAGTTGTAAGGACGCAGTGGTGAGCCAATTCCTATCCTCTCAGGAAAGACCCCTCTTCAGAGCTTTCTTGGTATTTGGCAACCCTTACATCAGTAGGTACCAAGAAAGACTGACTCTGTTCCTGGAAAATCCAAAGAAATGAGCCCACTGCGACTGGGACTGGGACTGGCTCAGGGTGCCTTGCTTCCTGGATCACAAAATTCAGAGAGCTCCATCACCAAGGAAGTGAGGTGAGGTCACTACCTTCAGAAAATGAATGAGGTCACTGTCTTGGCCACCACTTTGTCCTAACAGTTTCTTCCTATTGTCTCCTGACATGGAGGCTGCCCTACTTCCTGTGATACTTTCTCATGTTAGAATGGTATAGAAACCATAGTCACCTGGGAACAGCTCTCCACACAGGCCTGGTTTGGTCCATCTTCCCTACATAAAGAATAGAGAGGCTGACTCAGACACATCTTTTCATCCTGACCATGTTTTTTGGCATGGAATATGACTTTTGTTCTCTCAGGTCCTTCATAGCTGCATGCATCTTCTCCAGGGATCATTTCTGCATGGATTTTGAGATACTCAGCAGTTGGAAGATCTCCTAACTTCCTGTATTGTAATACCAACTTTGTCCCTGCTCTTCTGTAAAGTGAGATTGAGAGAACATTGTATGGTTAGGATTAATAGCATGTTCGATTTGGGTTGGAAATCATTCTGCTGGATGAATAATGGTATTGGGAACCAGCGATATTTATAAGAATATAGAGGTAGAACATAAGTATGAAAACAGAAATCTAGGTAATATTTGAAGCCCAGAAGGATTTGGACCCTTGATTGGGATCCTTAGCTTGAGTTATGTTTTGCACCGAGGTCTCAGTTAAATTGATATACAATGGCATAAGACCCTGTACCTCAGATGATTAAATGTAGAAGAGATCATCCAGTCAAAAAGGGATTGTGTGTAGGATTAGGAAGATAGTCAGTAGGTTTAGAAGGAAGAGTGAGTCTAGGATTTGGACCAAATGTTCTTTAGCAATAGGGTTTTGGTTAGAGAGTGAATATAAATGACACCATATGTGAAGAGTCAGGCACAATGATGAACTGGGGAAAATATGTAGGAAAGCAGACATCAATAGAGACATTAGGAAATCAGGCAAAGTATAACGTGATAGGATTAGACATTTTCAACAGGGTTGAGGTTGAATACATAATCTTAAGAAGAAACCAATTTGTAGTCACCAATAAGATTGACATTTGAGAGCATTAGGCAACCTGGACATGGATATATTTAGTAATCCATGTTCACATTCCATTGAGGCTTTGGTACAATCATAAGGGTGACCTTCGCATTTTGTGTCCAGAATATTACTGTGATAATATGTATACGAAGATCAGGTGACATGAGTATTTCTTCCACCATTTCTGCGGGAAATATTTTGAAAAGATATAAATTAGTACTGGGGATACTAATAGGCTTACCCTGTGTTGATGAATATAGAGATGATGCATTAATAGACCATACTGTGAATAAATTATATGACTGGTTCCAAATTTAAATAATGGATTGTATTGATATCTGAAAAAATAGAGGAAATCATTTATTGATATACATACATTCATTCCAACCACTTATATATCTAATGGTTATATTAGGGTTACCGTTTATCATAAATAGTGTGTGAGTTTTGCTTCAAAAATGATTATAGAATCGAAAATAATGTCTTTAGAAAGAAGTCTAGTGAAAAGACCAGTCAAGAAACATGGAGAAAAGTGTTCTGAAGGAGGAAGTGATTGAAAGTGAACCAAATGTTTATAAATTTGTGAACTTGTGAATGAAAGGATATAATTTATGATGTCTATAAACTGAAGAAATAATAACGTACCAGGTTTGATTAAAATGAACTTTAATTAACACATCATATCCAATAGGAATCTACTTGCATTGATGTTAAACTTGGTCAGTTACTGTAGAAATATTAGGATTTGTAAGCACCCTTCCCTGAAGTTAGTTTTCAGTACTAGGAAACAAATATTTATTTCAGTGGATGTATATTTCTGAGAATAAACTTTTTAAAAGTTGATTATAAATCCACATATATGAATATGAATGAATTCAGGCGGTGTATAAGAAGACACATATATTTCATATTTTGGTAAATCTGGAGAATATATATATATATATATATATATATATATATATATATATATATATATATATATATATATAATGTATATATAGACACACAAACACACACATTATAATGTAGCAATATATATGCCAATTGAAATTCATCATGAAAAATAACTCATCCGCATATCCCAAAATATTCATTTTACTGAACATGAATATGTGTATAATGTTGTTCATCTAGGAAGCTCACCCATGGGTTGAATTTTCAGTTAAAACAGCGTTTAGGAGGAGTGATCTCTTCTCACAATTTGTATCTGCCAAGTCAGCCACCTCACAAGAATGTATATGTGAAACCAGGTAGGATTCTATTTGTGCATATAAAAATACATTTGCTTAATAGGCTACAGAGAAAGGGAGACAGGAATTCACATTTTTCTTAACTTTAAAAACACATGGAAAATTATTTCAACAAATAATTGACTAGATTTATAACTCCTACGTTATATCATGCAAAGGGTAATTCCAACTATACACCATGCTTCTTCTGAAATGCTTGTATTTCTATTCTGTTTGGGTTATTTTTCTCCATTATATTAGGATTAGTAGTCAGAGTTTAGTAGGGTATGGGTTAGTGTCAGGGATTCAGTATTTCAAACAGAAAATTGGAAAATGAATCCAATGTGTATGCAAATATGTGCTACAAAACAATCTTCCCTCTCTCATCCAGAACAATGACTTGACATTCCCTTTGCCCCAAGTAAGTCAGAATTAGAGGAGAAGAGTTAGAAAATTTGTGAATATATATTTAGAATGGAAAATGCTCAGGAGTTCACAACCTTGGAGTTGATAGAGCAGTTTCCAAAAGTAAGTGACATGGTAAACACTCCACAAACATGGAGATCTGCTGGCCTAAACACTTCTTGAGAAATTGCCTCTGAGCTTGGGCACTTGAAATATATGTTGTTTTCAGGAGCTTTAACTTCCGATGTAGTGAGACCATCAAAGCTAGGTCTGCATCTATGTGACCAGGAGGACATGGTTTCTTATTTTTCAATGAACATGAGGCAGCAGTGCTAAATTCTCTCTTTGTAGCTAAATTGTAGCCACGGGGGCTAAGTGTCACCCCATGTGGACTGTGAAGCCATTTGGTCATCCTCGACTTTTCATTGTGTTTCTTGCTGCTGCACTGGGAGTTTGGTATTTGCTTCACGAAATACAAGGAGTTCAAGTGGGACACAGTGCTGGAGGGAGTTCTGTCACGTGTGGTGGGTCAGTGTCTGCATGAGAATGCACCAACTAGGCTTCTATCCCACATAGCTTGCCCCTTGACCATAGCAACCTGATTCTAAACATTGCCATGAAAAATCTCCATATAACAAGATGCCTTTATATAGAAGGGTCTGCTGGCTGCACCGTGTCTGTGTCAAGGCATTTGAAAGTCAATGGCAGATCCACAGGCCCCACCACAGATGTTTTATCACACACCTGCACACCACTGCTCTAGGCCCACTACATATCAGGCTCCAACTTACTGGCATCTCTGTTCTACACCATTTTCATGATACCTAGTCAATCAAGGCACTGTCTGGTATACTCATGATCAGCAACAGGACATCCAAAGGTTCTCCAGTGCCACCTGGTCATGAGAATTTCTAAAAATTCATGGTATTTATCTAACTATTTTTCACAGATGAAGTTGTTGGTACTGTGGGTTTCAATTCATTCAGGATCCATTAAATGTTGAGGAAGCTCATTTTAATGAAGGATCTGGAGATCTCTCACAGGCAAGGCTTCCCAAAGAGTGGCCAAATTGTCACATGAAGCCAGGCCCATTGAGGTCTCCAATGTGAGGTCCATGTGTGTTTTGACTCTCAACGATGGCTGCCAGGTCTTTCAGAATAAAACCTGTGATATCCTAGCTGAGATTCCCAGTGCTCTCTGGAAAGCCTCTCTGGGCCAAGATCTCAGTTTCCAAGGGCGACTCTCATGCGTGGCCTCCTGAAATCCCAACAACATTCATGGCAATACTTCTCTGAAGTCAGTTCCAAATCTCATTTTCTAAGGGGAATCACACCAGAGTTCAAGCCCAGGTGGACCCAGTCATCTCTTCCAACTACCACACAAATGACCACAATTAAAACCAAAACACTCCCACATGGCCCTCATCTTTTTCCATATAAACACACATCATAACCTCTGGATGGAGTTTTCCATGAGGTGCACATCCAAACCAGTGCCCAAAATAAGCTCCCTTGCCCCTCATTTGCCTAACATCAGGGTTGATTGGACACGCTTCCTGTGAACCAGCAGTGATCAAATAGGCCTGCCGTAAATGCTCCACTTCTCCACTTTGAGGCCTTCTTACTGTGGGGTTTAGATTCTTTTTTTTTCTAAATTTTTTTGGAAATTTAATTGGAAAGTTAAAAAAAATTGTTTTGCAGAATATTAAATTTCTAATGGCAAAGCCTTCACCTTGTTTGTGAAGGAAACCTTGATGCCTTGCCAATCTGGTTATATGGAGACACTCAAAATTTTCTGTTACATACTACATGGATGAATGGCTAAAGCACATAGTTTTTTAAAACTGAAAGGCAGATACCAGCAAGTAAGATAACAAATAAAAGACAATTTTATTAAAAAATAAAGTTGTTATATGACTCAAATATTGGAAATTCAATTCTTTTTTTTTGGTTGTTCAAAACATTATAAAGCTCATGATATATCATCTTTCATACATTTGACTTAATTGGGTTATGAACTCCCATTTTTACCCCAAATACAAATCGCAGAATCACATCAGTTACACACTCACGTTTTTACATAATAGCATACTAGTTATTGTTGAATTCTGCTACCTTTCCTATCCCCTACTATTCCCCCTCCCCTCCCATCTTCCTTCTCTACCTCATCTGCTGTTGTTTAATTCTCTCCCTTGTTTTCCCCTCTTTAGCCTCACAACCTCTTATATGTAATTTTGTGTAACATTGAGTAGTCTCCTACCATTTCCATATAATTTTCCTTCTCTCTCCCTTTCTCTCCCTCCACTCATCTGTGTTTAGTTTTAATATTTTTCTCATGTTCTTCCTCCCTGTTCTGTTCTTATTTGCTCTCTCTATATAAAAGGAAACATTTGGCATTTGTTTTTTAAGGATTGGATAGCTTCGCTTAGCATAATCTATTCTAATGCCATTCATTTCCCTGCAAATTCTATGATTTTGTCATTTTCAGTGCTGTGTAATACTCCATTGTGTATAGATGCCACATTTTTATTATCCATTCGTCTATTGAAGGGCATCTAGTTTGGTTCCACAGTCTAGTTATTGTGAATTGTGCCGCTATGATCATCGATGTGGCAGTATCCTTATACTGCTCTCTATTAAGATCCTCAGGGAAGAGTCTGAGAAGGGCGATATCTCGGTCAAATGGTGGTTCCATTCCCAGCTTTCCCAGGAATCTCCATACTGCTTTCCATATTGGACTCTCCAATTTGCAGGCCCACAAGCAGTGTACAAGTGTACCCTTTACCCCACATCCTCACCAACACTTATTGTTGTTCGACTTCATAATGGCTGCCAATCTTACTGGAGTGAGATGGTATCTTAGGGTGGTTTTGATTGCATTTCTCTGACTGCTACAGATGGTGAGCATTTTTTCATGTACTTGTTGATTGATTGTATGTCCTCCTCTGTGAAGTGTCTGTTAAGATCCTTGGCCCATTGTTGATTGGGTTATTTGTTATCTCATTGTTTAATTGTTTTGAGTTCTTTGTATATTCTAGATATTAGGGCTCTATCTGAAGTGTAAGGGGTAAAAATTTGTTCCCAGGATGTAGGCTCTCTATTTAACTCTCTTATTGTTTCTCTTGCTGAGAAAAAACTTTTTTAGATTAAGTAAGTCCCATTTGTTTATTCTTTTTATGAACTCTTGGGCTATGGGTGTCCTATTAAGGAATTTGGAGCCCAACCCCACAGTATGTACATCGTAGCCAACTTTTTCTTCTATCAGACGCAGTGTCTCTGATTTTATATCTGGCTCCTTGATCCATTTTGAGTTAACTTTTATGCATTGTGAGAGAAAGGGATTCCGTTTCATTTTGTTGCATATGAATTTCCAATTGTCCCTGCACCATTTGTTGAAGATGCTATCCTTCTTACATTGCATGCTTTTAGGCCCCTTTTCAAATATAAGAAAGTTGTAATTTTGTGGATATGTCTCTGTGTCCTCTATTCTGTACCATTGGTCCATCTGCCTGTTTTGATACCAGTACCACACTGTTTTTGTTACTATTGCTTTGTAGTACAGTTTGAACTCTGGATTCACACTTCCTGCTTAGAATTGCTTTCGCTATTCTGGGTCTTTTGTTGTTCCATATGAAATTCATGATTACTTTATCTATTTCTACAAGAAATGCCATTGGGTTTTTGATTGGCATTGCATTAAACCTGTAGAGAACTTTGGGTAATATCGCCATTTTGATGATGTTATTTCTGCCTATCCATGTACAGGGCATATTTTTCCATCCTCTAACATCTTCTATCTCTCTCTTTAGGGTTCTGTAGTTTTCATTGTATAAATCTTTCACCTCTTTGGTTAGGTTGATTCCCAAGTTTTTTACTTTCTTTGAGTATACTGTAAATGGAATGGTTTTCCTCATTTCCATTTCAGAAGTTTTGTTGCTGATATACAGGAATGCCTTTGATTTATGCGTGTTGATTTTATATCCTGCCAATTTGCTGAATTCATTTATTAACTCTAGCAGTTTCTTTGTAGACCCTTTTGGGTCTGTTAAATATATTATCATGTCATCCACAAATAGCGATAATTTAAGTTCTTCTTTTCCTATTTTTATGCCTTTAATTTCCTTTGTCTGTATCATTGCTCTGGATAGTATTTCAAGAACTAAATTAAATAGAAGTGGTGATAGAGGGCATCCCTGTCTTGTTGCAAATTTTAGAGGGAATGCCTTCAGTTTTTCTCCATTTAGGATGATGCTAGCCTGAGGTTTAGCATATATAGCTATTACCATGTTGAGGTAAGTTCCTGTTATTCCTAGTGTTTTATAGAGTTTTAAAGAAAAAGGGATGCTGTGCTTTGTAGAATGCTTTTTTTGCATCTATCGAGATGATCATATGGTTCTTCTCTTTAAGTCTATTGATGTGATGGATTACATTTATTGATTTCCGTATATTGAACCAGCCTTGCATCCCTGGGATGAATCCCTCTTGATCATGAAGCACAATTTTTTTATATGCTTTTGTTTTTTATTTGCCAGGATTTTATTGAGAATTTTTGCATCCAAGTTTATTAGAGATATTCGTCTGTAGTTTTCTTTCTTTGAAGTGTCTTTGTCTGGTTTTGGGATCAGGGTGATGTTGGCCTCATAGAATGAATTTGGAAGAACTCCTTCTTTTTCTATTTTTTGAAATAGCTTGAAAAGTATTGGTATTAATTCATCTTTGAACGTTTTGTAGAACTCTGCTGTATAACCATCTGGTCCAGGGCTTTTTTTGGTTGGTAGTCTTTTGAAGGTTTCTTCTATTTCTTCCTTTGTTATTGGTCTATTTAAATTGTGTGAGTCTTCCGGACTCAAACTTGGCAGATTATATGACATAAGAAATTTATCAATATCTTCATTATCTTTTGTTTTATTGGAATATGGGGTTTCAAAATACTTTCTAATTATCATCTGAATTTCTGTAGTGTCTGTTGTGATGTTGCCTTTTTTATCCCATATGTTAGTAATTTGAGTTCTCTATCTACTTCTCTTCATTAGCATGGCTAAGGCCCTGTCGATTTAATTTATTTTCAAAGAACCAACTTTTATGTTTTCAATTTTTTTGTTTCAATTTTGTTGATTTCTCCTCTAATTTTAATTATTTCTTGTCTTCTACTACATTTGTTGTTTTGCTTTTTTTTCTAGGTTTTTGAGATGTAGTGTGAGATCATTTATTTGTTGTTTTTTCTTTTTTTTTTTTTTGAGGAAAGAATTCCAAGAAATGAATTTCCCTCTTTAAACTGCTTTCATTGTTTTCCATAGAATCCGGTATGTTTTGTCTGTATTGTCATTTGTCTCTAAGACATTTTTTATCTCCTCCTTTATGTCTTCTGTAACCCATTGATCATTCAGTAACATATTGTTCATTTTCCATGTGATGTAGAATTTTTCCTTCCTTCTTCAATCATTAATTTCAAGTTTCATTCCATTATGATCAGATATGGTGCATGGTATTATCTCCATACTTTTATATTTACTAAGAGTTTCCATATGGCATAATATATGGTCTATATTTGAGTAGGACCAATGTGCTGCTGAGAAGAACATGTATCCACTTTATGATGTTTGATATATTCTATATATGTTGGTTAAGTCTAGGTTATTGATTGTTCTATTAAGTTCTATAGTTTCTTAATTCAGATTTTCTCTAGAGGATCTGTCCAATTGCGAGAGTTGTGTGCTGAAGTCACCCGTAATTATTGTGTTATAGCCTATATGACTCTTGAAGTTGAGGAGAGTTTGTTTTATGACTTTGCACCACCATTGTTTGATGCATACAAATTGATAATTGTTATGTCTTGTTGGTTAATGGTGCCTTTTAACAGTATATAGTGTCCTTCTTTATCACTTTTGATTAACTTAGGTTTAAGTTGATTTTAATCGATATGAGTATGGCCACTCCTTCTTGCTTCCGAGGGCCAACAATGGCTGCAAAGTCTTTCAGAATAAAATCATGTGATTTCCTGGCTGAGATTCCCATTGCTCTGTGGAAAGCCACCTTGGGCCTAGATCTCAGTTTCAAAGGGTGACATTCATGCGTGGCCTCCTAAAAACCAACACAATTCATTTCAATACTTCTATGAGGTACGTTCCAGAACTCAGGCTCTAAGGGAAATCACACCAGAGTTCAAGCCCAGGTGGACCAAGTCATCTCTTCCAACCCCCACACAAATGACCACAATTAGAACAAAAAAAAACTCCCACATGGCCCTCATCTTCGTCCATAAAGACCCTCATCAAAAGTTCTGGATGGAAGTTTTCATGAGGGTCGCAACCAAAGACAGTTTCCAGAATAAGATACCTTGCCTCTAATTTCCCTAAAGTCAGGGTGGCCTGGACACCCTTCCTGTGAACCAGGAGTGATCAAAAAGGCCTGCCATTAAATCCGCTCTGTTTCTATAATTTGAGGCTTACTGAATGTCAGGTATAGAATTTTTATGTGATTTGGAGTCATGAGAAAACCCAAGCATATCTGCAGAGCATTGAAGAATTCATTTGACAAAGAGGATCCCTATTCTAACTTGAAGGGGGTCAGGAACCTAACAGAGAAAGGCAAGAATCTTCATCCACAATGACTGCTCTTTTTGCCATTTTGGTTTTGAATGCACACATGGGTTCTTTCTTTAGATCCATTAGGTGCTGAGAATCTAAGCCACAGCCTCACACAGGGCCAAGAGGCAGATTCAGACAAATCCCTTTCCAAAGCAATTAAGCAAAGAGCCACAGGTGATGTCCATTTATTTCCATTTGAAAATTTTTTCTTCAGGCTTCACAAAGGGGTGGCCTGAGCCAAAGACCTTCCTGACATTCAGGGCAACAGAACCCTTGATTTGTATACTTAGCTTGAATTATGTTCTGCACCGAGGTCTCAGATAAATCGATATACAATGGCATAGGACCGTGTAGCTCGGATGATTGAATGTAGAAGAGAACATCCAGTCAAAAAGGGATAGTCTGTAGGATTAGGAAGATAGTCAGTAGGTTTAGGAAGAAGAGTGACTCTAGGAGTTGGACCAAAAGTTTTTTAGCAATAGGGTTTCAGTTAGAGAGTGAATGTAAATGTCAGCACATGTGAAGAGACAGTCACAATGATGAACTGGGAAAAATATGTAGGAAAGCAGATATCAATAGAAAGATTAGGAAATCAGGCAAAGTATAAAGTGAGTGATAGGATTAGACATTTTCAACAGGCTTGAGGTTGAATATATAATCTTAGGAAGAAACAAATATGTAGTAATCAATAGGATTGACATTTGAGAGCATTAGGCACCCTGGACATGGATGTTTTTAGTAATCCATGGTCACTTTCCATTTAGGCTTTGGTACAATCATATGTGTGACCTTTGCATTTTGTGTCCAGAATACTACCGTGATAAATTGTATATGTTGATAAGGTGACATGAGTATTTCTTCCACCATTATGGGGAGTAATATTCTGGAAACTTATAAATTACTACTGGTGATACAAATAGGTGTACCTTGTGTTGATGATTATTGAGATGTTGCATGAATAGACCATATTGTGATAAAGTATATAACTAGTTCCAACTTTAAATAATGGATTGAGTTTGCATCTGAAAATATATTGGAAATCTTATATTGATATATATACAATCATTCCAACCAGTTATATATGTAATGGTAATATTAGGGTTACGGTTTATCGTGAAGGGTGAGTATTGCTTCAAAAATGATTATGGAATCAAAAATAATGTGTTTAGAAAGAAGTCTAGTGAAAAGACCAGTAAAGAAACATGGAGGAATACATGTGTTCTTAAGTAATAAGTAAATGAATGTGAACCAAATGCCTATAATTTTGTGAAGTTGTGGATGAAAAAATATATCCTATGATGTCCATAAACAGATAAAATAGTAATATACCAGTGTTGAATAAAAATGAACTTCAAAATACACATCATGTCCCATAGCAATATACTTGCATTGATGTTAAACTGGGTCAGGTACTGTAGAAATATTAGGATTTGTATGCACCACCTACTGAACTTAGTTTTCAGTAGTAGGAAACAAAAATGTATTACAGGAATATAAATATTGCTGAAAATAATCTTGTAAAGATTGGATTTTGAACCCAAATACATGAATATAAATGAATTTAGGGAGTGTATAATAAGACACATATTTTTCATATTTTTTTTTAAATCTGGAGGAAAAAATATATATATATATATATATATATATATATATATATATATATATATATATATACATATATATTTTTTCCAGATTTAAAAAAAATACACAAACACACACACACACACACACACATGCACACATACACACACACACACACACACATTAATATTTAGCAATATATATGCCAATAGAAATTCATCATGAAATATAATTCATCCACGTATTCAAAAATATTCATTTTACTGAACATGGATATATGTATAGTGTTTTTCACTAGGAAGCTCACCCATAGGTTGAATTTTCAGTTCCATCATTATTTAGGGAGAGTCATCTGTTCTCACAATTTTATATTCCAAAGTCAGGGAGCTCAAAAGAATGTCCGTGTGATACCAGGTAGGATATTATATATATGCATAAAAAAATACATGTGCTGAATAGGATACAGAGAAAGGGAGACAGGAATTTATATATGTGATAATTTTAAAAAATCATGGAGAAATATTACAATGAAAAGTTGACTAGATTTAAAACACATACTCTTGATAATGCAGAAGGCAAATAGAAGTATACACCATGCTTCCTATGAAAGGCCTGTATTTCTATTCGGTTAGGTTTCTTTCTCTCCATGATATTAGGATTAGTAGTCAGAGTCTAGTAGGGTATGGGTTAGTGTCAGGGATTCAGTATTTCAAATGGAAAAAAGGAAAATGAATCTAATGTGTATGCAAAAATGTGATACACATAAATCTTCCCTCTCTCATCCAGAACAATGCCTTGACATAACCATCGCTAAAAGTAAGACAGAATTAGAGGAGAGGAGTTAGAAAATCTGTGAATTTATGTGGAATGGAAAATGCTCAGGAGTTCACAACACTGGAGGTGGTAGAACAGTTTCCAAAAGTAAGGGAGAGGGTAAACAATCCAGAAACATGGAGCTGTGGTGGCCTAAAGACTTCTTGAGAAACTTCCTCTGAGGTTGGGAACAAGAAATATATGTAATTGTCAGGAGATTTAGCTTCGTTTGTAGTGACACCATGAAATCTGGGTCTGCATCTATGTTACCTGGAGAACATGGTTTCTTATTTTCCAATGATCATGAGGCAGCGGTGCTGAATTCTCTCTTTGTAGGTAAACTGAGGCCACTGGGCTGAAGTGTCTCCCATGTGGACTGTGAAGCCATTTGGTGATCCTCCACTTTCCAGGGTGTTTCTTACTGCTGCACTGGGAGTTTGGTACTTGCTTCACGAAATACAAGGAGTTCAACTGGGATAAAAATGCTGGAGGAGTTCTGTCATGTGTGGTTGGTCAGGGTCGCGAAGAGAATGTACGAACCAGGCTTCTATCCTACATAGCTTTCCCCTTGACTATAGCAACCTGATTCTGAACATTGCCCTGAAACCTCTCCATATGACAAGATGCCTTTACATATAAAGGTCTGCTGCCTGCACCATGTCAGTCGCAAGTCTTTCAAAGCCAATGGAAGATCCAGGTGGTCCTACCAAAAATATTTATTTACACACCTACAGTCCACTTCTCTATGCCCAGTACTCAGCAGGATCCAAATTACTGGCATCTCTGTTCTACACCATTTTCATGAAACCCAGTCAATCAAGGCACTCTTTGGTACACTCATGATCAGCAACAGGAAATCCAAAGTTTATCCAGTGCCACCTGGTCATGGGAATTTCAGAAATTTCATGGTATTAATCTAGTCATATTTCAAAAATGAAGTTAGAGGCACTGTGGGTTTCAATTAATTCAGGAACCATTAAATGGTGAGGAAGCTCATTTCAATGAAAGCTCTGGAGAACACTCACAGAAAAGCCTTCCAAAAGACTGGCAAAAAGGTCACATGAATCCAGACACATTGTGGTCTACAATGTGAGGTCCATATGTGTTTGGACTCTCAACTAGGGCTGCCAAGTCTTCAAGAAGTAAATCATGTGATATCCTGGCTCAGAATCCCCGAACTCCGTGGAAAGCCATCCTGGGCCTAGATCTCAGTTTCCAAAGGCGATTCTCACGCGTGGCCTAGTAAAATCCCAAGAGAATTCACGGCAATACTTCTCTGAGGTCAGATCCAGAACTCATTCTTTAAGGGGAATCACACCAGAGTTCAAGCCCAGGTGATCCCAGTCATCTCTTCCAACTACCACACAAATTACCACAATTAAAACAAGAACACTCCCATATGGCCCTCATCTTCTTCCATATTGACACTCATCATAATTTGGCTGGATGTTTAAATGAGGGGCGCAGACCAAGACAGTGTCCAAAATAAGCTCCTTTGACCCTCATTTGCCTAAAGTCAAGGTGGCCTGGACACCCATCCTGTGAACCAGGAGTGATCAAATAGGCCTGCCATTAATACCGCTCCAATTCTCCAATTTGAGGCCTACTGACTGTGGGGTTTAGATTCTTTATGTGAATTTTAGTCATGATAAAACCAAACACCTATGGGCTAGCCTCTGTAGGTTTTGAAGAACTCATTTGACCCAAAGGATCCCTATTTTCACTTGATGGAGTTCAGGAACCTTACAGAGGAAGTCAAGAGACTTCATCCCAATGACTGCTCTTTTGGCCATTTTTCATTTGGATGCAAACATGGGAACTTTCTTTAGATCCATCAGGTGCTGAGAATCTAAGTCACAGCCACACACAGGGCCAGGGGGCTGATTCATACACATCCCTTTTCAAAGCACTTAAGAAAAGAGCCACAGGTATGCCCAATCATTTCCCTTTGAAAACTGTTTTCTTCAGGCTTCAAAAAGGGGTGGCCAGAGGCAAAGACCTTCCTGACATTCAGGGCAACAGAACAATTGGTAAGTAAAAGGCCCAAAGCAGGGTTTCTCCACTGAGACTTTCCTGGTCACACTGATATCTGAGTTTTCTGAGATGCTCCCCATTCCCTACAGCTATCCAGTACATTGTTATGTCACAGAGCTTTGAGGTGGTAAAGATCTTGGACACAAAACCATAGGCCTATTCTTGAGATTGGCCGGAATTCAGGAAGAAAACAGGAACTTAGGAAGATAGCAGGTGTTGCACATCAATAAGGCAAGCTACAGTCCATTCATAAATGGGGCAATATGAATGCTGACAAGCTTTCTACTCGACAAGACACATCCATTCATGAATTCTCTTTTTTAATGTCTACAACCACGGACACAGTGAGATACACAGACAGAGAAACACTCGCCATGTTAAACGACTTACTAGAAACAGTCCACTTCCAACGAAACAAACTGACTTTCCTACCTATTCTCAGAGAATGAGACAAAACCACAAACCCACAACCACACCCACAAAGGCACCTTCTTCCCCCAAGTAGGTCTTTGACTATCCGGAGTGTCCTCTGACTTGTAGGCCATAATATGTTCCCCCAAAATAGCCTGTCCTGTCTCAGATCTGGTCTCCTTGGCAAACTCTGTGAACTTCTCAGGAGCCAACGGTGAGCCACTAACTGCTTTCTCAAGAAAAGCAACGCTTCCGAGCTTTCCTGGCATTTGTTCTTCTCACGTCTGAAGGTACCAAGAAAGACTGACTGTCCTTGGTAAATTCAAATAAGTGAGACCACAGGGATGGGGACTGGGACTGGCTCTGTGTGCCTGGCTTCCTGGATCCAAAGTTCAGAAAGTTCCATCACCAAGGAAGTGAGGTGAGGTCATTTCCTTCCTGAACTGAATGAGGTCCCTGTCTTGGCAACCACTTTGTCTTAACTGTTGCTTCCAAGGGTCCCATGAGATTGAGGCTGCCCCTACTTCCTGTGACACTTTCACAAGTTAGAATGGTATATCAACCATAGGCACCCAGGAATAGATCTCCACACAGGCCTGTTTTGGTCCATGTTCTCTACATTAAGAAGAGAATCTAATTCAGACACAACCTTTTATCCTGACCGGGTTGTTTGCCATGGAAGATGACTTTTGCTTTCTCAGGTCCTTCATAGCTGCCTACATCTTCTCCAGGGATCATTTCTGCATGGGCCTTTGAGGTTCTCAGCAGGTGGAAGTTTCCCTACATTTCTTTATTGTAAAATCAACTCTTTCCCTGCTCTTCTATAAAGTTAGATTGAAGGAACAGTGTATGATTATGGTTAAAAACATGTTTGATTTGGGTTAGAAATCATTGTGCTGGATGAATAATGGTATTGGGAACTTGCTATGTGTATAAGAATATATAGGTGTAATATATGTATGAAAAAAGAAATCTAAGTATGATTTGAAGGCCAGAAGGGCATTGGGCCCTTGATTGGGATACGCAGCATTGAATTACGTTCTGCAGAGATGTCTCAGATAAATCGATATACAATGGCATAGGTCCTTGTACCTTGCATGAATTAATGTAGAAGGAACATCCAGTCAAAAAGGGATAGTCGGTAGTGAAAGGTTAATAAAATAGGTACTTGTAATTTCCTGTTTTTCTGTATGCTTAACAAAACACTGTTGAAATCTTGAGAAATGTTTGCTAATCTTGTTCTAGAATGTACTGTTCCCAACTGCCAAACTGCAGAATGTACTGCCTCACTCGGTGTCACGCGAACCGCCCACTCACCCTTACACATCAGTAAACTTCCCTCCCTTCCCTCTCCAAGAAATGTATGTAAGCTCTGCATAAGCTGTTCTCAGAGCTCTCTGATCTATTTAAGTTAGCTGTGAGCCCCAGCAAGCTGGACCCAAAAAAAACCCTTTGCTGTTGCATGAGACAGTCTCTTGGTAGTCTCTTCCTCCGACACTCGCCTGACCTTTACATATTGAGGTTCCACCGAGTTCTGGCAGTGGCGGATGAGAGACCCCCAACGGGCTCCTCTCGGAGCAAGTAAGGCGCCTCTTTCTGGTTTCAGGTGTCATGTTAGGGCTTGGCAAAATTGCTGGAGATGAAGAGCCTGGGGTCTCTCCGACGGTGGCTGAGAGACGTGTCACAGAGACATAGGGCACCTCCATGGGGGACCCCGCAGAGGACTCTGAGAATCAAGGAACAATTGCTTCATCGACTCAGTGATATTTTGTTTTAGATTAGGTATTGCCATCCTATCGGGTTTTGCCGGCTACGCATTCCTGGTCTCAGTGTTGGACGTCCATTGCCTGTCTTCATGGTCTTGTCTTATCTGTGTCATGTGACTTTGCTTTTACTGTTTGTGTACCTTTCATTATGGGACAGAGCACTTCAATGGCTCTGTCCCTGACCCTTGATCACTGAACCAAAGTCTGCTTAAGGGCTCAGTATCTTTCTTTTTTTAGTAAAACGCTAGACCTGGCATACTCTCTGTGCCTCAGAATGGCCCATTTTGGAGTCGTATGGCCCCTAGAAATATCTTTCTACTTCCCACTAATTTAAAAAGTCAGAGATATTGTCTTTCAGCCAGGGCCACATAGCCATCCTGATCAACAGCCATATATCTTAACTTTGCCAACCTCTGCAAATCTCCTCCACCATGGGTGAAGCCTTTCCTTGCCCATGCCTCTGCTCATACTCCTTCCCACATGATCTCTCAAACCCTCACCTCTTCCTCCTCCTCCACCCTCTGTTCTCCCTGAGTCACAAGATTTGACTCTACTGGACTCTTCTTCCCCTCCTTATCCACTGCCCTCATCCCCTAACACACAACACACTCTAAGTGATTCCCCTGCTTCTGACTAAGCCTCTCTACCATTGGAGGAAGCTAAGCCGGTAATAGGATCTGATAATGGACCGATGTTCATGGCCCAGGTAAGTCAGGGGTTAGCCAGGAACCTGGGGATTAATTGGAAGTTATATTGTGCTTATAGACCCCAGAGTTCAGGACAAGTAGAAAGAATGAATAGAACAATTAAAGAGACCTTAACGAAATTAAGCTTAGAGACCAGCATAAAAGATTGGACTATGCTCCTGACTTATGCAATGTTTCATGCAAGAAAAAATCCTTCTGTTTCTTTGAGTAGCCTTACCCCCTGAGAAATTCTCTATGGTGGCCCTCGTCCAGTAAGGGTCCTAAGCCCAACTGTAAGACCTAAGGATCCATTTCACACCCTCTTGGTTGACAGACTTAAAGCTCTTGAAAGAACTCAGTGATACCTGTGAAAATAGCTGGCCACTGCCTACCAAACTGTGTACCAGGGGATTCCACATCCATATCAAATAAGAGACTTCATGTATGTAAGATGACATCAGGTGTCATCCCTGGAACCCTGCTGAAAAGGACCATACCAGGTGTTACTTATAACACCTACAGTGGTAAAGGTATACAGAATCACTAACTGGATCCATGCCTCTCATCTCAAGCCTGCTCCTTGTCCAGAATCTTTCTGGAAACTGGAAAAGACTGGTAACAGTTTCAAATTGTGTATTCGCCATGTGGATAAGGTTATATACTCTCCCCTTGGCCACAAGTAGTCCTAACCCTCATCAGCCTGTTAAGCAGCGATGGCTGATCACAAATCCTACTGGAAAAGAGTATAATCTATCTCGCATACAGCCCCCTTAGGGACCTGGTGGCCATCTCTCCACCCAGACATTTGTCAGCTGGCCATAGGTCTTTTTTATTGGGATATCCCTGATGAAGAAAATCCCACTAAAATACCATTAAATCCCTTCCGTACCATAGATAATGGAAACAAACTTTATGGATGTAGGGACACGCGAGCCAGATGCGGTTGGCTAGCCTAGATTACTATGTTTGCCCGGCAAACTATCAAAGCCACAAACAGTAACGGCTGTGTGGGGGAAAAGCCGACTTCTTCTGTATTTCATGGAGATGTGATCATACAGGGGCTGCCTGATGGAACCCCAATACTTCATCAAATTCAGTACACAGCATTGGCCATATTACCAAGTAGAAAACAGAAAAAGGATGGCCCCCAGAGGGGTCTCTAGATCCTCAAATTTTGCGTGACCTTTTTAACTTCTGCAAGTGCTCAAAAGGGTGAAAGGAGATTCCCCTATGTGGAAGCCTTTTCCCTCCTTCACTCACATCCTGAACTATGCTTCTCCAATAGATTTTTATCCTCAGCCTTCTGCTCCAGACTCTCTGCTGTCACTCCCACCTCAGCAACCTGATTTCTCCCCTCCAATTACTAGATCAGAAACCCAAACCTCCACCAGTTCTCAGACAATTGCCCACTAGTGAGGTAGCAGGTACTGAGGTACCCCTCCACCGAATCATTCCTCTCTTCTCCTGTCAGTGCCCTCACCGGGTCCCACCAGGTCCTCTTTCCAGCTAACCCAAAGCTCAAACGAGCTGAGGAGAGCTCTCAGACCCTTATCCAAGATGTAATATAAATGGCCATTAAAGTTGCTTTGTCATCACTGAAAACAGGTTACTAAAATTTAAAGTCCCTCACAGGATTTTGGGATACTCACTCCCGTTTTCTGCTCTGCTCTACCTGTTCTACTGCTGAAGTTTTGTTGCTAGGAAATTCCCAAACCCCTTTCCAATTATTTTTTTACATCTCTCTTTTTCCTCATTCTCAGATCCTCAGAGCTTCTCTCAGCCCCACCTTCCCCGTATTCCCCCTCTGTACCAGGCCCACAGAAAAGTCTTAAATGTCCTTCTCCAGAAGTCTTCACCATGGCTGAATTTAGAACTTTCAGCATAGAGTTTCTATAAAGAGTTCAATGTAGATAAACTTTCTCTTTTTGTATTGCCCTGTTCTACTTGGCCACTGGTTAAAAAACTCAGTACTTCTAAGCTAGACAACCCCTAACTTGTTTTTCACAAAATATGTGAACAAGGCCTCTGGCCTTCAGCTGGGGCTTCACAGAAATGGCTACATTTCTAAGATAAAGAAATTACCAAATGGGCTCCGTTGTAACAGCTGGCAGGGGGAAAATAAGAAAGGGAATAAAAAGGTCTCCCCCTCCCATGTGTCCTTGAAAATTTAACTTGCCCAGAACAGAGGAAAAATCAGAAACAAATACTGCTTTTTTGAACTTCTGCAGACTGTAAACTTCTGAGCCCCATCCTTATATGCTGGGTACAAAATTCTGAAACTACCTAAACTTGAGTTTCAGGGGATTAATTGATTACAACAGAAGCAATGCCCTCTGAATCCGGTTGCAACAAAATAGGACTGTTTCCCTGTCTTCAGTGCCTTAGGTGCCTTGCCTTGTCTGTCCCTACAACAGCATAATTCTATATACTTAAACATTGTTTATGTTTTCATGAAATGGTCAACAGATGGGATTAATTTTGAAATGGTGCAGATGTTTCCCAGAGTGCTCTATCATGATGCAGGTTCGTTTGAAGATCAAATGGGGGGGGCATACAACCGGTTCCACTGGGAACATGTATCGCTCACTTTAGCCATCCCATTATGAATAGGAGTTGCTGCACGGGTGGGCACAGGAGCCACTGCCATTGTCCATGGGACACAACAAATGACCCAATTAGAAGCAGCAATAGAGCAAAACTAAGATATTAGAAACCCCCATCAGAGCTTTGCATGAATCTTTAACCTCTCTCTCTGAAGTTGTTTTACAGAACAGTTGAGGGTTGGACCTCCTCTTTATTAGAGAAGGGGGCCTTTGTGATGCATTGAGGAAAGAATGTTGTTTTTATGCTGACCATACTGGAGTTGTAATAAAATCTATGAGTAAATTTAAAAGACACCTTGAAGAGCATCAACAAGAGAGAGAGGCCCAAAAAGGGTGGCTTGAGTCTTGGTTCACACACTCCTCCTGGTTAACTACGTTTTTATCAACCTGGCAGGTCCAATAATAATCCTCATATTATTGCTAACTATAAAACCCTGTTTGCTCAACCGTGTAATTTCTTTTCTCCAGGCTCAAATTGGACGAGTTAAACTTATGGTAATACCCCACTAGCAGACATAGAATGTGACACCCTCCAATGATCATTTTTATGATTAAAAGTAGCCAGAAGAAGAAGTGGGGAATTAAAGGTTAATAAAATAGGTACTTGTCACTTCTTATTTTTCTGTATGCTTAACAAAACACTGTTGAAATCTTGAGAAATGCTTGCATATCTTGTTCCCAGAATGTTCTGTCCCCAACTGCGCAACTGCAGAATGTACTCCCTCACCCAGTTGCACGCAAACCACCCACTCGCCCTGACCCATCAATAAAATTCCCTCCCTGCCCTCTCCAGGGAAAGTATATAAGCTCTACTTAAGCTATTCTCAGGGCTATCTGCTCAATTCAAGTGATCTCTGAGCCCCAGCATGCTGGACACCAAAAAAACCCTTTGATGTTGCATGAGATAGTCTGTTGGTTGTCTCCTCCTCTGAAGCTCGCCCCACATTTACTTGGATGATTGAATGTAGAAGAGAACATCCAGTCAAAAAGGGATAGTCTATAGCATTAGGAGGATAGTCAGTACTTTTAGGAATAAGGGTGAGTATAGGAATTGGAAAAAAAAGTTCTTTAGCAATAGGGTTTCGATTAGAGAGTGAATGTAAATGTCAGCACAGGTGAAGAGTCAGTCACAATGATGAACTGGGGAAAATATGTAGGAAAGCAGATATCAATAGAGACATTACGAAAACAGGCAAAGTATAAAGTGAGTGATAGGATTAGATATTTTGAACAGGGTTGAGTTTACATATATAATCTTAGGAAGAAACAAATATGTAGTCACAAATAGGATTGACATTTGAGATCATTAGGCAAATTTCAGGTGGATGAATATTTCTCAGAATAATCTTGTGAATAGTTGATTATAAATCCACATACATAAACATGAATGAATTTAGGTAGTGTATATAAGACACATATATTTCATATTTTGAAAAATCTGGAGAGTGTATATATGTATATATATATATATATATATATATATATATATATATATATATATATATACAAAACACACACACAGACAAAAAAGTAGCAATATATATGTCAATCAAAATTCATTATAAAATATGCATCATCCAGAGATCTAAAAATATTAATTTTACTGAACATGGATTTATGTATAATGCTCTTCAACTAGCAAGCTCACCCATAGGTTGAATATCCAATTCCAACAAGTTTAGTAGGAGTGATCTCTTCTAACAATTTGTATCTGCCAAGTCAGCCACCTCACAAGAATGTACGTGTGGTACCAGGTAGGAATCTATATGTGCATATAAGAATACAGAGAAAGGGAGACAGGAATTCACATATCTGTTAACCTTAAAAATACATGGACAACTATTTCAACAACAAATCGACTAGATTCATGACTCCAACTCTGTATCATGCAAAAGGCAAGTCCAACAATACACCAGGCCTACTCTGAACTGCTTGTATTTCTATTCTGTTTGGGTTAGTTTTCTCCATCATATTAGAATTAGTAGTCAGAGTCTGGTCGGGTATGGGTTAGAGTCAGGGATTCAGTATTTTGAATGGAAAATAAAAAACTGAATCCAATGTGTATGCAAATATATGCTACAGAAAATTCTTCCCACTCTCCTCCAGAACAATGCCTTGACATTACCTTCGCCCCAAGTAAGACACAATTAGAGGAGAAGAGTTAGAAAATCTGTGAATACCTATCAGGAATGGAAAATGCTCCAGATTTCACATATTTGGAGGTGGTAGAGGAGTTTCCAAAAGTAAGGGACAGGGTAAACACTCCACAAACATGGAGCTCTGCTGGCCTAAAGACTTTTTGAGAACCTGCCTTTGAGGTTGGGCACTTAAAATATATGTTGTTTTCATTAGCTTTAGCTTTATTTGTAGTGAGACAATCAAAGCTCGATCTGCTTCTATGTGACCTGGAGGACATGGTTATTTATTTTCCAATAAAAATGAGGCAGCAGTGCTGAATTCTCTCTTTGTAGGTAAACTGTGGCCACTGAGGGCTAAGTGTCTCCCCGTGTGGACTGTGACACAACTTGGTCATCCTCCAATTATCGTCGTGTTTTTTGCTGCTGCACTGGGAGTTTGGTATTTGCTTCATGAAATACAATGAGTTCAAATGGGAGACAGTGCTGAAGGGAGTTCTGTCAGCTGTGGTGGGCATGGTCTCCAGGAGAATGCACCAACCAGGGTTCTATCCCACGTAGCTTGCCCCCTTGACAATAGCAACATGATTCTGAACATTGCCCTAAAACCTCTCCATATAAAAATATGCCTTTTCGTATATGGGTCTGATGGCTGCACCATGTCAGTCTCAAGCCATTTGGAAGCCAATGGAAGATCCACATGGCCCCACCACAGATGTTTTATCACTCACTTGCATAACACTTCTCTAGGCCCACTACTCACCAGGCTCCTACTTACTAGCATCTCTGTTCTACACCATTTTCATGAAACCCAGTCAATCAAGGCCCTGTCTGGTATATTCATGATCATCAACAGGACATCAAAGGTTCTCCAGTGACATCTGGTCATGGGAATTTTAAAAATTTCATGGTAATTATCTAGCAATTTTTCATGGATGAAGTTGGAGGCACTGTGGGTTTCAATTCATTCAGGAACCCTTAAAGGGTTAGGAAACTAATTTCAGGCAAAGCTCTGGAGTACTCTCACAAGCAAGGCTACCCAATGAGTGGCCAAAAAGTCACATGAAGCGAGGCCAATTGAGGTCTATAAAGCGAGGTCCATGTGGGTTTTGAATCTCTATAATGCATGCCAAGTCTTTCAGAATAAAATCATGTAATATCCTGGCTGAGATTCGCAGTGTTCTGTGGAAAGCCAACCTGTGCCTAGATCTCAGGTTCCAATGGCAACTTCATGCCTGGCCTCCTAATATCCCAACACAATTCTTGGCAATACTTCTCTCAGGTCAGTTCCAGAACTCAGTCTATAAGGAGAATCACACCAGAGTTCAAGTCCAGGTGGACCCAGACAACTCTTCCAACCGCGACTCAAATAAAAACAATTAAAACCAGAATACTCCCTCATGGCCCTATTCTTCTTCCATATAGACACTAATCATAACCTCTTCCTGGAGTTTTCCATGAGTTGTGCAGCCCAAGAAAATGTCCAAAATAAGCTTCTTGCACCTCTTTTGCCTAACTTCAGCGTGGCCTGGGCACCCTTCCTGTGAACCTGGAGTGATCAAATAGTCCTGCCCTTAATACTGCTCCGCTTATCCAATTTGAGGCTCTCTGACTGTGGGGTGTAGATTCTTTATGTGAATTGGAGTCATGAGAAAAGCCAAGACAGTGTCCAAAATCAGCTCGCTCTTTCCTCATTTGCCTAAAGTCAGGGTGGCCTGGACACCGTTTCTGTGAACCAGGAGTGATCAAATAAGCCTGCCGTTAATACTTCTGTGTTTCTCCAATTTGAGGCCTACTGATTTCAGGTATCAATTTCTTATGTGATTTGGAGTTACTCGAAAACCCAAGCACCTCTGCAGGGAATTGAAGAACTCATTTGACCCAAAGAATCCCTATTCTCACTTGATGGAGTTCAGGAACCTAACAGAGGAAGGCAAGAGACTTCATCAATAATGAATGATTTTTTTGCCATTATGGTTTTGGATGCACACATGGGATCATTCTTTAGATGCATCAGGTGCTGAGAATCTAACTCAAAGCCACACACATGGCCAAGAGACTAATTCAGACACATCCCTTCCCAAAGCAATTAAGCAAAGAGCCACAGGTGATGCCATTCATTTCCATTTGAAAACTGTTTACTTCAGGCTTCACAAAGGGGTGGATTGAGGCAAAGAACTTCCTGACATTCAGTGAAAAACAACAATAAGTAAGCAAAAGGCCCAAAGCAGGGTTTCTGCACTGAGACTTTCCTGGTCACACTGATATCTGAGTTTTCTGAGATGCTCGCAATTCTCTTCAGCTATCCAGTACATGGCCATGTCACAGAGTTGGAGGTGGTACATATTTTGAACATAAATCCATGAGCCTATTCTAGAGCTTGGACAGAATTCAGAAAGAAAACAGCAACTTAGAAAGATAGCAGGTGTTGCACATCGACAAGACAAGCTGCACTCCATTCATATATTGGGCAGGTTGAAATATGGGAAGATTTACACTTGACAGGACACATCCATTAATGCATTCTCTTTTCCAATGTCTACAACAATGGACACAGTGGGATACACAGACATAGAAACACTCACCTTGTGAAACAACTTACTAGAAACTGTCCACTCCAAACCAAACCGCCTTTCCCATCTATTCTCAGAACATGAGACAAAACAATAAACCCACACACACTCCCACAAAGGCACCTCCTTCACCCAAGTAGGTCTGTGACTATCCAGAGTGTCCTCTGACTGGTGGGCCATACTATGTTCCCCTGAAATGGTCTGTCTTCTCTCAGATCTGGTTTCCTTGGCAACTCTGTGCAGTTGTCAGGAGCCAGTGGTGAACCACTATCTGCTTTCTCAGGAAAGGTCCATCTTCAGAGCTTTCCTGGCATTTGGCCATCCTCACATCATTAGGTACCAAGAAAACTGACTCTGTCCTTGGTAAATCCAAACAAGTGAGCCCACTGGGACTGGGACTGGGACTGCCTGTTGGTGCCTGGCTTTTTGGATACCAAGTTCAGACAGTTCCATCACCAAGGAAATGAGGTATGTCACTTTCTTTGGAACTGAATGAGGTCACTGCCTTGGCAACGACTTTGTCCCAACAGTTGCTTCCAAAGGTCCCATGAGATGGAGCCTTCCCCTACTTCCTGTGACACTTTCACAAGGTAGTATGGTATATCAACCATTGGCACCCAAGAACAGCTCTCCACACAGGCCTGGTTTGGTCCATCTTCTCTACAATAAGAAGAGAGAGGCTGATTCATACATATCCCTTCATCCTGACCAGGTTGTTTGCATTGGAAGATGACTTTTGCTCTCTCAGGTCCTTCATACCTGCCTACAACTTCTCCAGGTATCATTTCTGCATGGACCTTTGAAGTTCTCAGCAGGTGGAAGGTCCCCAAGTTTCCTGTATTGTAAAAACCACTCTGTCCCTGCTCTTCTGTAAAATGAGATTGAGGGAACAGAGTATGTTTAGGGTTAATAACAGGTTTGATTTGGGTTACGAATCATTCTGTGCGATGAATAATGCTATTGGGAACCTGCGATATTTACAAGAATATAGAGGTGAAATATAAGTATGAAAACAGAAATCTAGGTATGATTTGAAGCCCAGAAGGACATTGGGCCCTTGATTGGGATACTTAGCTTTGAATTATGCTCTGCAAAATTGTCTCAGATAATTCGATATACAATGGCATAGGACATTTTATTGAATGTAGAAGAGAACATGCAGTCAAAAAGGGATAGTCGGTAGGATTAGGAAGATAGTCGGTAGGTTTAGAAAGAAGAGTGAGTATAGGATTTGGACCAAAAGTTCTTTAGCAATAGGGTTTCGATTATAGAGTGAATGTAAATGTCAGCAGATATGAAGTGTCAGTCACTAGGATCAACTTGGGAAAATTTGTTGAAAAGCAGATATCAATAGAAACATTATGAAATCAGGCAAAGTATAAAGTTAGTGATAGGATTAGACATTTCCAACAGGGTTGAGTTTGAATATATAAATTAGGAAGAAACAAATATGTAGTCACCAATAGGATTGACAATTGACAGCATTAGGCAACCTGGACATGGATGTTTTTAGTAATTCATGTACACTTTACATTTAGGCTTTGGTACAATCATAAATGTGACCTTTACATTTTTTTGTCCAGAATATTACTTTGATAAAATGTATATGTACATCAGGTGACATGAGTATGTCTTCCAACATTTCTGCAAGCAATATATTGAAGATGTAAAATTAGAATCGGGGGTACAAAGAGGTGTACCCTGTGTCTATGAATATAGAGATAAAGAATGAATAGACCATAATGTGAATGAATAATATAACTTTTTTCAACTTTAAAAAATGAATTGATCTAATATCTGAAAAATCACAGGAAATCGTATATTGATATACAATCATTCATTCCAAGCAGTTATACATCTAATGGTAATATTCGTGTTTTGGTTTATCATGAAGAGTGTGTGAGTTTTGCTTCAAAAGTGACTATGGAAATAATGTGTTTGGAAAGAAGACTCATGAAAATACCAGTAAAGAAACCTTGACAATACATGTGTTCTGAAGCAAAAAGTGATTAAATTTGAAACAAATGCCTACAAATTTGTGAACTTGTGGATGAAATGTATATCCTATGATGTGCAAAACCTGAAGAAATAATAATGTAAAAGTGTCGAATACAAATGAATAAAGAATTACATATCATGTCCCATTGGAATCTACTTGCATTGATGTTAGACTGGGTCAGTTACTGTAGAATAATTAGGATTTGTATGCATCATTCCCTGAAGTTAGTTTTCAGTACTAGGAAACAAATATGTATTTCAGGTGGATGAATATTTCTGAATATTTTTAATCAACTTTTCACAAGAATAATCTTGTGAAAAGTTGATTAAAAATCCACATACATGAACATAAATGAATTTAGAGAGTGTATATTTGACACATATATTTCATATTTTGAAAAATCTGGAGAGTGTACACACACACACACACACAAACACACACACAAAACACTCACAGACATTAAAAAGTAGCAATATAAATGCCAATCGAAATTCATCAGTAAATATATATCATCCACAGATGCAAAAATATTTATTTTACTGAACATGAGTTTACGTATAATGTTGTTCTACTAGGACGCTCCTTATAGGTTGAATTTTCAGTTCCAACAGCATTTAGGAGGAGTGATCTCTTCTCACAATTTGTATCTGCCAAGTCAGCCACCTGACAAAGATGTACGTGTGATACCTGGTAGGATTCTATATATGCATATAAATATACAAGTGTGAATAGGCTAAAGAGAAAGGGAAACATGAATTCTCATATTTGTTAACTTTAAAAACACATGGAGATCTTTTTCTATTAAACATTGACTAGATTTATAACTCCTACCTTGTATAATGCAAAATGCAAGTCCAACTATACAACATGCCTCCAATGAACTGCTTGTATTTCTATAGGTTTGTGTTATTTTTCTCTATCATATTAGGATGAGTTGTCTGACTCTAGTATGTATGGGTTAGTGTCAGGGATTCAGTATTTCAAAAGGAAAATTGGAAATTGAATCCAATTTGTATGCAAATATATGCTACACAAATATCCTCCCACTCTCATCCAGAACAATGCCTTGAAATTACCTTCACCCCAAGTAAGACACAGTTAGAGGAGAATAGATAGAAAATCAGTGAATACATATCTGGAATGGAAAATGCTCAGGAGTTCACAACCTTGGAGGTTGTAGAGGAGTTTCCAAAAGTAAGGGACAGGGTAAACACTCCACAAACATGGAGCTCTGCTGGCCTAAAAACTTTTAGAGCAACTGCCTCTGAGTTTGGGAACGTGAAAAATATGTTGTTGTCAGGAGAATTGGCTTCCTTTGTAGTGAGACCACCAAAGCTGGGTCTGCCTCTATGTGATGTGGAGGACATGGTATCTTATTTTCCAATGAACATGAGGTAGCAGTGTTGATTTTCTTCTTTTTAGGTAAACTGTGGCCTCTGGGGGCTAAGTGTCTCCCCGTTGGACTGTGAAGCCATTTGGTCCTCCTCCACTTTTTGTGGGGTTTTTGCTGCTGAACTGGGAGTTTGGTATTTGCTTCATGAAATTCAAGGAGTTCAACTGAGACACAGTGCTGGAGGGAGTTCTGTCATGTGTGGTGGTTCAGAGTCTGCAGAAGAACGCACCAACCACGCTTCTATCCCTCAAAGCTTGCCACATTGCATCCTTGTCCATAGCAACCTGATTCTGAACATTGCCCTGAATCCTCTCCATATAACAAGATGCCTTTAATTACAAGGGTCTGCTGGCTGCTTCATGTAATCCACAAGCCATTTGGAAGTCAATGGAAGATCCACATTGCTCCAACACAGATGTTTTATCACACTCCTGCCCACCACAGCTCTAGGCCCACTTCTCAGCAGGCTGCAACTTTCTGGCACCTCTGTTCTACACAATTTTCATAAAACCCAGTCAAGCAAGGCACTGTCTGGTACATCCATGATCAGGAACAGGACATCCCAAGATTCTCCAGTGCCACCTGGTCATGGGAATTTCAAAAATTTCATGGTATTTATTTAGACATTTTTCAAGGATGAAGTTGGAGGCACTGTGGGTTTCAATTCATTCAGGAACCAGTAAATGGTGAGCAAGATTATTTCAATGAAAGCTCTGGAGAACCCTCACAGGCAAGGCTTCCCAAAGAATGGCCAAAAGGTCACATTAAGCCAGGCCCATTAAGGTCTACAATATGAGGTCCATGTGTGTTTTCACTCTCAACTATGTCTGCCAAGTCTTTCGAATGAAATCATGTGTTATCTTGGCTGAAATTCCCAGTGCTCTGTGGAAAGCCACTCTGGGGCTAGATCTCAGTTTCCAAGGGTGACTCTCATACATCGCCTCTTAAATCACAACACAATACATGGCAATACTTCTCTGAGATCAGTTCCTGAACTCAGTCTATAAGGGGAATCACACCAGAGTTCAAGCCCAGGTAGACCTTGTTATGTCTTCCAAGTGTCACACAAATATCCACAATTAAATCCAAAACACTTCCACATGGCACTCATCTTCTTCCATTTACACAATCATCATAATCTCTGGCTGGAGGTTTCCATGAGGGGTGCAGCCCAAGACAGTGTCCAATATAACCTCCCTTGCCCCTCATTTGCCTAAAATAAGGGTGGCCAGGACATCCTTCCAGTGAACCAAGAGTGATCAAATAGGCCTGCCATTAATATGGCACTGCTTCTCCAATTTGAGGCCTACTGACTGTGTGTTTTAGATTCTTTATGTGAATTGGAGTCTTGAGAAAAACCAAGCACTTATGGGCTAGCCTCTGCAGGGTTTTGAGGAACACATTTGAAACAAATTATCACTATTCTCACATGATGGATGACAGGAACCTTACAGAGGAATGCGAGAGACTTCATCCACACTGACTGCTCTTTTGTCCATTTTGGTTTTGGATGCACACATGGGATCCTTCTTTAGATCCATCAGGTGCTGAGAATCTAAGCCACAGTCTCACACAGGGCCAAAAGGCTGATTCAGACACATCCCTTTCCAAAGCAATTAAGCAAAGAGCCACAGGTGATGCCCTTTCATTTCCATTTGAAAACTGTTTCTTTAGGCTCTACAATGGTGTGGCCTGAGGCAAAGACCTTCCTGACATTCAGGGCATCAGAACAATTGGTGAGCAAAAGGCCCAAAGAAGGGTTTCTTCACTTAGAATTTCCTGGTCAAACTAATATCTGAGTTTTCTGAGATGCTCCCATTTCTTTCAGCTATCCAGTACATGGCCATGTCACAGAGCTTGGAGGTGGTACATATTTTGGACAAAAAACCATGAGCCTATTCTGGAGAGTGGCCAGAATTCAGGAAGAAAAGAGGAACTCAGGAAGATTGTTGGAGTTGTCCACCCATAAGTCAAGCCGCAGTCCATTCATAAATTGGGCAAGTTGAGTCTAGACAGGACACATCCAATGATTCATTCTCTTTTCTAATATCTAAAACCACGGACACAGTGGGATACACAGACAAAGAAACACTGGCCTTGTCAAACGACTTACCAGAAACAGTTCACTCCAAACCAAACAAACCGCCTTTCCTACCTATTCTCAGAACATGAGACAAAATCTCAAACCCACACCCACACACACAAAGGAAGCTCCTTCCCCAAGTAGGTCTGTGACTATTGGGAGTGTCTTCTGACTGGTGGGCCAAACTATGTTCTGATGAAATCGCCTGTCCTGTGTCAGATATGGTCTCGTTGGCCAAATCTGTGAAGTTGTCACTAGCCAGCTGTGAGCCACTACCTGCTGTCTCAGGAAAGGCCCCTCTTCAGAGCTTTCCTGACATTTGTTCATCCTCACCTCAGTAGGTACCAAGAAAGACTGACTCTGTCCTTGGTAAATCCAAAAAATAAGACCACTGGGACTGGGACTGAGACTGGCTCTGGGTGCCTGGCTTCCCGGATTCCAAGTTCAGAGAGTTCCATCACCAAGGAAGTGAGGTGAGATTACTTCCTTCAGGAATTCTTTGAGGTCATTGCCTTGGCAACCACTTTGTCCTATGAGATGGAGGCTGCCCTTACTTCCTGTGACACTTTTACAAGTTAGAATGGTATATCAACCATAGGCACCCAGGAACAGCTCTCCACACATGCCTGGTTTGGTCTATCTTGTGTACATTAACAAGAGAGAGGCTTATTCAGACACAACCCTTCATCCTGGAAAGGTTGTTTGCGATGGAAGATGACATTTGCTCTCTCAGGTCCTTCATAGATGCCTACATCTTCTCCAGGGATCAAATTTGCATGGACATTTGAGGTTCTCAGCAGGAGGAAGATACCCTACATTCCTGTATTGTAAGACGAACTCTGTCCCTGCTCTTCTGCAAAGTTAGATTGAGGGAAGAGTGTATGGTTAGGGTTAATAACATGTTTGATTTGGGTTACGAATCATTGCGAAGGATGATTAATAGTATTGGGAACCTGCGATATTTATAAGATTATAGAGGTGAAATATAAGTATGGAAACAGAAATCTAGGTAAGATTTGAAGCCCAGAAGGGCATTAGGCCCTTGATTGGGATACTTAGCTTATAATTACGTTCTGCACAGATGTCTCAGATAAATCGATAATCAATGGCATAGGACCTTACACCTTGGAAGATTGATTTTAGAAGAGAACATCCACTCAAATTGAGATAGTCGGTGGGATTAGGAAGGTAGTCAGTAGGTTTAGGAAATAGAGTGAGTATAGGACATGGAGCAAAAGTTCTGTAGCAATAGTGTTTTGGTTATAGAGTGAATGTAAATTTCAGCACATGTGAAGAGTCATTCACAATGATTAACTGGGGAAAATATGTAGAAAGGAAAATATCAATACAGACCTTACGAAATTAGGCAATTATACAGTGAGTGATAGGATTAGACATTTTCAATAGGGTTGAGATTGAATACATAATCTTAGGAAGAAACAAATATGTCGTCACCAATAGGAATGACATTTGAAAGCATTAGGCAACCAGGACATTTATCGTTTTAGTAATCCATGTTCACTTTCCATTTAGTATTTGGTACAATCATAAGTGTGATTTTTGCATTTTGTGCCCAGAAAAATATTGTGATCAAATGTATATGTAGATCATAAGACATGAGTATTTCTTCCACGATTACTGGGAGCAATATTTGAAGACATATAAATTAGTATTGGGGGTACAAAGTGGTGTACCCTGTGTCTATGAATATAGAGATAATGCATGAATAGACCATACTGTGAATAAATATTATAACTGGTTCCACTTTAAATAATGGATTGAATTGATATCTGAAAATATATAGGAAATCATATATTGACATACAATCATTCACTCCAACCAGTTATATATCTAATGGTAATCTTAGTGTTATTGTTTATCATGAAGTGTGTGTGAGTTTTGTTTCAAAAGTGATTATGGAAATCGAAAATAATATGTTTGGAAAAAAGTCTCATGAAAAGACCAGTCAAGAAATATGGAGGAATCCATGTGTTCTGAAGCAGGAAGTGATTGAAAGTGAAACAAATGCCTATAAATTTTCTAAATTGTGAATGAAATATATATCCTGTTATGTGCATAAACTGTTGAAATAGTAATGTATCAGTGTTGAATAAAAGTGAAAGTCAAAATACACATCATGTCCAATAGGAATCTACTTGCATTGATGTTAAACTGGGTCAGTTACTGTAGAAATATTAGAATTGTGTGCATTATGCACCAAAGATAGTTTTTTTTATTTTTATTTATGGTTGTTCAAAACATTACATAGTTCTTGATATATCATATTTCACACTTTGATTCAAGTGGGTTATGAACTCCCATTTTTACCCTGTATACAGATTGCAGAATCACATCAGTTACACATCCATTGATTCACATATTGCCATACTAGTGTCTGTTGTATTCTGCTGACTTTCCTATCCTGTACTATCCCCCCTAGCCTCCCTGCCCCTCCCCACTTCTCTCTCTACTCCCTCTACTGTAATAAATTTCTCCCCCTTGTATTATTTTTCCCTTTCCCCTCAATTCCTCTTGTTTGTAATTTTGTATAACCCAGAGCGTCTCCTTCCAATTCCATGCAATTTCCCTTCTCCCTCCCTTCCACCTCTCATCCCTGTTTAATGTTAATCATCTTGTCATGCTCTTTGTCCCTATCTGTTCTTAGTTACTCTCCTTATATCAAAGATGACATTTGGCATTTGTTTTACAGGAATTGTGTAGCTTCACTTAGCATAATCCAGTCTAATGCCATCCATTTTCCTGCAAATTCTGTGATTTTTTCATTTTTCAATGCAGAGTAATAATCCATTGTGTGTTAATGCCACATTTTTTTTATCCATTATTCTATTGAAGGGCATCTAAGTTGGTTCCACAGTCTTGCTGTTGTGAATTGTGCTGCTATGAACATCGATGTAGCAGTGTCCCTGTAGCATGCTCTTTTTAGGTCTTTAGTGAATAGACCAAGAAGGGGAATAGCTGGGTCAAATGGTGCTTCCATTCCCAGCTTTCCAAGAAATCTCCATACTGCTTTCCCAATTGGCTGCACCAATTTGCAGTCCCACCAGCAATGTACAAGTGTACCTCTTTTCCCACATCCTTGCCAGCACTTCTTGTTGTTTGACTTTATAATGGCTGCCAATCTTACTGGAGTGAGATGGTATCTTAGGGTGGTTTTAATTTGCATTTCTCTGACTGCTGGAGATGGTGAGCATTTTTTCATGTACTTATTGATTGATTGTATGTCCTCATCTGAGAAGTGTCTGTTGAGGTCCTTGGACCATTTTTTGATTGGGTTATTTGTTATCTTATTGTCTAATTTTTTGAGTTCTTTGTATACTCTGGATATTAGGGCTCTCTCTGAAGTGTGAGTAGTAAAGATTTCTTCCCAGGATGTAGGCTCCATATTTACCTCTCTTATTGTTTCTTTTGCTGAGAAAAAACTTTTTTAGTTGAGTAAGTCCCATTTGTTGATTCTAGTTATTAACTCTTGTACTATGGGTGTCCTATTGAGGAATCTGTAGCCCGACCCCACAGTATGTACATCGTAACCAAATTTTTCTTCTATCAGACAGTGTGTCTCTGATTTGATATCAAGCTCCTTGATCCATTTTGAGTTAACTTTTGTGCATGGCGAGAGAAAGGGATTCAGTTTCATTTTGTTACATATGGATTTTCAGTTTTCCCAACACCATTTGTTGAAGATGCTATCCTTCCTCCATTGCATGCTTTTAGCCCCTTTATCAAATATAAGATAGTTGTAGTTTTGTGGATTGGTTTCTGTGTCCTCTATTCTGTACCATTGGTCCACCTGCCTTTTTCGGTACCAGTACCATGCTATTTTTGTTACTATTGCTCTGTAGTATAGTTTGAAGTCTGGTATCGCTATACCACCTGATTCACACTTCCTGCTTAGCATTGTTTTGCAATTCTGGGTCTTTTATTTTTTCACATGAATTTCATGATTGCTTTCTCTATTTCTACAAGAAATGCCTTTGGGATTTTGATTGGCATTGGATTAACCCTATAGAGAACTTTTGGTAATATCGCCATTTTGATGATGTTAGTTCTGCCTATCCATGAACAGGGTATATTTTTACATCTTCTAAGATCTTCTTCTATTTCTCTCTTTAGGGTTCTGTAGTTTTCATTGTATAAGACTTTCACCTCTTTTGTTAGGTTGATTCCCATTTTTTTTTTAGGATATTGTGAATGGAGTGGTTGTCCTCATTTCCATTTCAGAGGATTTGTCGCTGATATACAGGAATGCATTTGATTTATGCGTGTTGATTTTATATCCTGCCACTTTGCTGAATTCATTTATTAGCTCTATTAGTTTCTTTGTAGACCCTTTTGGGTCTGCTAGGTATAGAATCATGTCATCTGCAATAGTGATAATTTAAGTTATTCTTTTCCTATTTATATGCCTTTAATTTCTTTCATCTGTCTAATTGCTCTGGCCAGTCTTTTGAGAACTATATTGAACAGAAGTGGTGAGAGCGGGCATCCCTGTCTTGTTCCAGATTTTGGAGGGAATGTCTTCAATTTTTCTCCATTAAGAATGACGCTAGCCTGCGGTTTAGCATAGATTGTTTTTACAATATTGAGGAATGTTCCTGTTATTCCTAGTTTTTCGAGAGTTTTCAACATAAAGGGATGCTGTACTTTGTCGAATGCTTTTTCTGCATCTATCTAGATGATAATATGGTTTTTATTTTTAAGTCTATTGATGTGGTGAATAACACTTATTGATTTTCGTATATTGAACCCTCCTTGCATCCCAGGGATGAATCCTACTTGATCATGGTCCACATTTTTTTGATATGTTTTTGTATCTGATTCTCCAGAATTTAATTTAAGATTTTTGCATTTAGGTTCATTAGAGATATCGGTCTTTAGTCTTCTTTCTTTGAAGTGTCTATCTGGTGAAGGAATCAGAGTGATATTGGCCTCGTAGAATGAATTTGGAAGATCTCCCTCTTTTTCAATTTTCTGAAATAGCTTGAAAAGTATTGGTATTAGTTCATATTTAAAGGTTTTGTAAAAGTCTGATGTATACCCATACGGTCCTGGGATTTTCTTAGTTGGTAGTCTTTGGATGGTTTCTTTTATTTCCTCAATTGATATTGGTATGTTTAGGTTGTCTATATCCTCCTAACTCACTCTGGTCAGATCATATGACTTAAGAAATATTTCAATGCCTTCACTATCTTCTATTATTTTGGAGTATAAGGATTCAAAGTAATTTCTGATTATCTTCTGTATTTCTGAAATATCTGTTGTGATATTGCCTTTTTCATCCCATATGATAGTAATTTCAGTTCTCTCTCCTCTTCATTAGCATGGCTAGGGGTCTGTCCATTTTATTTATTTTTTCAACGAACCAACTTTTAGTTTTGTCAATTTTTTCAATTGTTTCTTTTGTTTCGATTTCATTGATTTCTGCTCTGATTTTAATTATTTCTTTCCTTCTACTTCTTTTGCTGTTGTTTGCTCTTGTTTTTTCTAAGATTTTGAGATGAAGTATGAGATCATTTATTTGTTGTTTTTTTCTTTTTCTAAGGAATGAACTCCAAGCAATGAATTTTCCTCTTAGAACTGCTTTCAATGTGTCCCATAGATTCCGATATATTGTGTCTGTGTTTTCATTTTTCTCTAAGAATTTTTTATTTTCCTCCTTGATGTCTTCTATAACCCATTGATCATTCAGTAACCTATTGTTCATTCTCCAAATGATGCATGGATTTTCCTTCCTTCTTTTATCATTGATTTTTAGTTTCATTCCATTATGATAAGATAAGATGCATGGTATTATCTCTACTCCTTTAATTTGTCTAAGAGTTGCCCTGTGACATAATATATGATCTATTTTTGAGAAGGATCCATGTGCTGCTGAGGAAAAATGTAACTGCTTGATGTTGGGTCGTATATTCTATATATGTCAATTAAGTCTAGGTTATTAATTGTGTTATTGAGTTCTATAGTTTCCTATTTCAACTTTTGTTTGGAAGTCCTGTCCAGTGGTGAGAGAGCTGTGTTGAAGTCTCCCATGATTATTATATGGTGGTCTATTAGACTCTTGAACTTGAGAAAAGTTTGTTTGATGAACATAGCTGCACCATTGTTTGGGGCATACATATTTATGATTGTTATGTCTTGCTGGTGTATGGTTCTCTTGAACAGTATGTAGTGTCCCTCTTTATCCCTTTTGATTAACTTTGGCTTGAAATCTATTTTATTTGATATGAGTATGGACACTCCTGCTTTTTTCCGAAGTCCATATAAGTGATATGATTTTTTCCAAACTTTCACCTTCAGTGTATGTATGTCTTTTTCTTATCAAATGCGTCTCCGGTAGGCAGCATATTATTGGGTCTTGTTTTGTGATCCATTCTACTGGCCTGTGTCTGTTAATTGGTGAGTTTAAGCCATTAACATTTACAGTTATTATTGAGATAAGGGTTGTTCTTCCAGCCATATTTGTTTATTTATGTTATTAAACATGGATTGTTTTCCTCTTTGATTATTTCCCCCCTTTAATGTCCTACCTCCCACTGTTGGTTTTCATTATTTTCCAATTACTCTTCCTGTAATATTTTGCCAAGGATGTTTTGAAGAGATGGTTTTCTAGCTACAAATTCTTTTAACTTTTGTTTATCGTGGAAAGTTTTAATTTCATCTTCCATCCTGAAGCTTAATTTTGCTGGATACACAGTACATGGTTGGAACCCATTTTCTTTCTGTGATTGAAAAATGTCATTCCAGGATCTTCTAGCTTTCAGAGTCTTTGTTGAAAGATCAGCTGTTATCCTGATTGGTTTACCCCTAAATGTAATCTGCTTCCTTTCTCTTGTAGATTTTAAAATTCTCTCCTTATTCTGTATGTTGGGCATCTTCATTATAATGTGTCTAGGTGTGGATCTCTTATGATTTTTCACATTCGTCGTCCTGTAGGCTTTTAGAATGTGGGAGTCTGTCTCATTCTTCAAGTCTGGGAAGTTTTCTCATATTATTTCATTGAATAGATTGCTCATTCCTTTGGTTTGGACCTCTATACCTTCCTGTATCCCAATGACTCTTAAGTTTGGTCTCTTTATTTTATCCCATATTTCTTGGATGTTCTGTTCATGGTTTCTTAACAGTTTGGCTGAGCTGTCTATGTTCTTTTCAAGCTGAAATACTTTGTCTTCATTGTCTGATGTTCTATCTTCTAAGTGTTCTACTCTGATGGTAGTATTCTCAATTGAGTTTTAAAGATGGTTTATTGCTTCCTGCATTTCTAGGATTTCTGTTTGTTATTTTTTACAACCTCTATCTCCCTGTATAGTTGATCTTTTGCTTCTTGGTTTTGTTTATGTAATTCATTGTTGAAGTGATCTTTCATTGTCTGATTTTGCTGTCTAATGTCTTCCTTGAGACTTCAGATCATCTGAAGAATGTATATCCTGAGTTCTTTATCTGACATTCCATCTGCTGCAGCTATTACCTCTTCTAAAGTTGTGTTGACCTGCATTGCTTGTGGTTCTTTTTTCCTTTTCTTTTCATACTGCTCGCGTTTCTTTCTGCTTGGTGAAACTGTTGTGATTTTGAAATTTTCCCCCTATATATTTATATTGCTCTTGTATATTTGAAAAGTCTTCATTGTAGGGGCAGGGGTGGCTGTGCTGTTCCACCAATTGGGGTGATATATCTACCACGCTGATGGGCCGCTAGGCCTGTTATTCTGATCGGTCGCAGGTCTGCTTACCATGCAGGCGCAGGAGGCTGCTCTCCTCTGCCCCTCCTCCAATTGGTGTGACGTGTCTACCATGCCCGTGGACCCCTGCGGTGTTCTGCCGATCGGTCGCAGGTCTGCCTACCTTGCTTGCGTGGGCGGCGGCTCTGCTCTACCCCTACCCCAATTGGGGTGACGTGACTACCACGCCAGTGGGCCGCTGGGCCTGGTCTGCCGGTTGGTCGCAGGTCAGGATACCTTGTGAGCACGGGCTACAGATCTGTTCTGCCCCTACTCCAAATGGGGTAAAGTGTCTGCCGCGCCAGCAGGCCGCTGGGCCTCTTCTTCTGGTCAGGTGCAGGTCTGCTACCTTGCAGGCGCGGGTGGTGGCTCTGCTCTGCCCCTACTCCAATTGGTGTGTCGTGACTACCATGCCTGCAGGTTGCTGGGCCTGTTCTGGGCATGGGCAAAGGCTCTGCTCTGCCCCTACTCCTATTTTGGTAATGTGACTACCATGCCGGTGACCCACTGGGATTGTACTAGGCACTGGAGAAGGCTCTGCTCTGCAACAACTCCAATTGGGGTGACGTGACTACCACACCTGTGGGTCGCTGGGCCTGTTCTGGGCCCGGGTAGCAGATCTGTTCTGCCTCTACTCCAATTGGGTTGACGTGACTACCATGCAGGTGTGTAACTGGGTCTGTTCCAGGTGCGGGCAGCTGCTCTGCTCTGCCCCTCTGGCTTGATGACAAAGTGAGAGAGACCCGGGTGTTTGTGACTCACTTTCTTCACCAGGAGACCAACTGTTTCTGTCACTGCTGGTATCAATGAAGTTATCTCCTCTGCTGCTTTCTGATGACATCAGAAATTTGTCATGTTGGTATCCCATGTGAAAGGCAGCATTTTGTTCCCTTTTCTGGGTGACCAAAGCAATGGGTGAGTCCTGACCGGCCCTCACAAGCCGCGTCTCAATCCTGTTGCCACTGGCTATGAAGGCTCGGTTGATATTTACCTCCACAGTATTCAGCAAGACCCGGAACGAGAAGCAGTTTCCGCGGGTTCTTTAGCCCTGGGCCAGATCAGTTCCGAGAGGCGGAATTCGGCCGCTCTGGGCTTGGTGTATGTTCTAATAGGAGCAGGCTCCAAGACGGAGTTTCTGCAGGTTCTTTGGCACTGAGCCTGAGTAATTTGTCTGTGACACAAAGGTGAATGGCATCCTGAAATTACCTGTTCTATAGGTGAATGAGCTTCGATCAGTCGAAAACAGGGATGGTGACATCAGCTCTCCAAGATGGTGGCCGCTGGCTTCCTCTGTGGTCTGACCGGTGTGGAGAACCGAATTGGACAGCATCCTTTCCCGTCTCAAACCCAGAATTCAGCACTTAGCACAGTGATTGCATACCTGTCAGGAGCCCACAGAATCCACACCGCTATATATTTGCATTGCTATCTCTTCGTTTCCCAGTGCACGCCGCAGACTCTAGCCGCAGACCGATTTCCTGAATAAGCAGCATGACCCTCTATGCGGACAAATCACTCGTGTTTGAGCCCGCGTAGCTGATCCTCGTGAGATGGAAATATGTCGACTAGGTTTTGGAGCACCCCAATTTTGCTGGAAATTTCTAACAAGATAGGTTTTAGCCATTATAACTCGTCATTCTCCCGCACAGTGACGCGGTACATGGGGGTGATGCACTCCCTTCACCACCATCATATGATCCCCCAAAGTTAGTTTTCAGTACTAAGAAACAAATATGTATTTCTGGTGGATGAATAATTCTGAGAATATTCTTGTGAAAACTTGATTATTAATCCAAATACATGAATATGAGTGAATTTAGGGAGTGTATAATAAGAAAAATATACTTCATATTTTGAAAAATCTGGAGAGTGAATATATATATATATATATATATATATATATATATATATATATATATACACACACACACACATACACACACAGACATTAAAAAGTAGCATTATGTATGCCAATCGAAATTCACCACGAAGTAATATATCATCCACAGATCCAAAAATATTCATTTTAATGAACATGGATTTATGTTGTTCAAATAAGAAGCTCACTCATATGTTGAATTTTCAGTTCCAACAGCATTTAGTAGGAGTGATCTCTTCTCACAATTTGCATCTCCCAAGCCAGCCACCTCACAAAATGTACGAGTGATACCAGGTAGAATTCTATATGTGCATATAAAAATACATGTGATGAATAGGCTACAGAGAAAGGGAGACAGTTATTCACATGTTTGTTAACTTTTAAAACACATGGAGAACTATTTCAATTAAAATTCGCTAGATTTATAACACCTACCATTTATCATACGAAAGGCAAGTCCAACTATACACCATGCCTCCTGTGAACCTCTTGTATTTCTATTCTGTTTGGGTTATTTTTCTCCACCATATTAGGATTAAAAGTCAAAGTCTAGTAGGGTATGTGTTAGTGTCAGGGATTCAGTATTTCGAATGGAAAATTGGAAAATGTATCAAATGTGTATGCAAATATGTGCTACACAAAAATCTTCCCACCCTCATTCAGCACAATGCCTTGACATTACCTTCGCCCCACATAAGACACAATTAGAGGAGAAGAGTTAGAAAATCTGTGAATACATATGTGTAATGAAAAATGCTCAGGAGTTCACAAATTTGCAGGTGGTAGAGGAGTTTCCAAAAGTAAGGGACAGGGTAAAAACTCCACAAACATGAAGTTCTGCCAGCCTAACATCTGGAGAAACTGCCTCTGAGGTTGGGCAATGAAATATATGCTGTTGTCAGGAGCATTAGCTTCATTTGTTGTGAGACCATCATAGCTGAATCTTCATCTATGTGATCTGGATGACATGGATTCTTATTTTCCAATGAACATGAGGCAGCAGTGCTGAATTTTCTATTTGTAGGTAACCTGTGGCCACTGGGGTCTAAGTGTCTCCCCTTGTGGACTGTAATTCCATTTGGTCATCCTCCACTATTTGTGGTATTTCTTGCTGCTGCACTGGGAGATTGGTGTTTGCTTCATGAAATACAAGGATTTCAAATGGGACACAGTGCTGAAGTAAGTTCTGTCAAGTGTGGTGGGTCAGGTTCGTCAGGAGAATGCACCAACCAGGCTTCTATCCCACATAGCTTGCCCCATTGACCATAGCAACCTGATTCTGAACATTGCCCTAAAACCTCTCCATATAACAATATGCTTTTACATATAAGGGTCTACTGGCTGCAAAATGTCAGTCACAATCCATTTGGAAGCCAATGGCAGATCCAAATGCCCCCACCACAGATGTTTTATTACACACCTGCCAACCACTACTCTAGTACAACTACTCAGCAGGATCCAACTTACTGGCATCTCTGTTCAACACCATTTTCATAAAACCCAGTCAATCAAGGCACTGTCTTGTATACTCATGATCAGCAACAGGACATCCAAATATTCTCCAGTGCTACCCGGTCATGGGAATTTCAAAAATTTCATGGTATTGATATAGCCAATTTTCAAGGATGAAGTTGGAGGCACTGTGAATTTTAATTCACTCAGAAACCATTAAATGGTGAGGAAGCTCATTTCAATGAAAACTCTGGAGAATTCTTACAGGCAAGGCTTCCAAAAGTGGCGAAAAGTCAGATTAAGCCAGGCCCCTTGAGGTCTACAATGTATGGTCCATGTGTGTTTCGACTCTCAAATATGGCTGCCAAGTCTTTAAGAATAATATCATGTGATATCCTGGCTGAGATTCCCTGTGCTCTGTGGAAAGTCAACTTGGGCCTAGATGTCACTTTCCAAGGGCAACTCTCATGCATGGCCATCTAAAATTCCAACACAATTCCTGGCAATAATTCTCTGAGATCAGTAAAAGAACTCAGTCTCTAAGGGGAATCACACCAAAGTGCAAGCCTAGGTGGACCCAGAGATCTCTTCCAACCGCCAGACAAATATCCACAATTTAAACCAAACACTCTCACATGGCCCTCATCTTCTTCCATATAGACACTCATCATATTCTCTGGCTGGAGGTTTCCATAAGGGACGCAGCCCATGACAGTGTCCAAAATAAGCTCCGTGCCCCTCATTTGCCTAAAGTCAGGGTGGCCTGGACTCTCTTCCTGTGAACCAGTAGTGATCAAATAGGCCTGCCTTTAATATTGCTTGGCTTCTCCAACTTGAGGCCTTCTAGCTTTGGGGTTTAGATTCTTTAAGTGAATTGGAGTCATGAAAATCAAACACCTATGGCCTAGCCTCTGCAGGGCTTTGAAGAACTCATTTGACCCAAAGGATCCCTATTCTCACTTGATGGATATCAGGAACCTACCAGAGGAAGGCAAGAGAGTTCATCAACAATATCTGATCTTTTTGCCATTTTGGTTTTGGATGCATGCATGGGATCTATCTTTAGATCCATCAGGTGCTGAGAATCTAAGCCACAGCCTCACACAGGGCCAACAGGCTGATTCAGACATATCCCAATCATAAGCAATTAAGCAAAGAGTCACAGGTGATTCCCATTCATTTCCATTTGAAAACTGTTTTCTTCAGGGTTCACAAAGTGGTGGCTTGAGGCAAAAAACTTCCTGACATTCAACAGAACAATAGGTAAGCAAAAGGAACAAAGAGGGGTTTCTCCACTGAGACTTTCCTGGTCAACAGATATTTGAGATTTCTGAGATGCTAGCCATTTCTTTCAGCTATCCAGTACATAGCCATGTCACAGATCTTGGAGGTACAAATCTTGGACACAAAACCACGATACTATTCTGGAGAGTGGCCAGAATTGAGAAAGAAAACAGGAAATTAGGAAGCTTGTAGGTGTTGCCCATCCATAAGGCAAGCCAGAGTCCACTCATGAATTGGGCAGGATGAATGCTGGGAAGCTTTCTACTAGACAGGACACATCCATTGATGCATTGTCTTTTCTAATGTCTACAACAATGGACTCAGTGGGATACACACACATAGAAACACTCGCCTTGTCAAAGGACTTAATAGAAATATTCCACTCCATACCAAACAAACCGCCTTTCCTACCTATTCTCAGAACATGAGACAAAACCACAAACTCACACCCACACCCAAAAAGGCACCTCCTTCCCCCTAGTAGGTCTGTGACTCCCTGGAGTGTCGTCTGACTGGTGGGCCATTCTATGTTCTTCCAAAATGACCTCTCCTGTCTCAGATCATGTCTGCTTGGCCAACTCTGTGAAGTTCTCAAGAGCCAGCGGTGAGACACTACCTGCTTTCTCAGGAAAAGCCCCTCTTCAGAGGTTTCCTGGCATTTGGCCATCCTCACATCTGTAGGTACCAAGAAAGACTGACTCTGTCCTTGGTAAATCCAAACATGTCAGACCACTGGGACTAGGACAGGGACTGTCTCTTGGTGCCTGGCTTCCTGGATTTCAAGTTCAGAGAGTTCCATCACCAAGGAAGTGAGGTGAGATCACTTCCTTCAGGATATGAATGATGTCACTGCCTTGGCAAGCACTTTGTCGTAACAGTTGCTTCCAAAAGTATCATGAGGTGGAGGCTGTCCTGATTTTCATGGGACACTTTCTCTAGTTAGAATGTTATATCAACCATAAGCACCCGGGAACAGCTTCCACACAGGACTGGTTTGGTCCATGTTCTATACATTAAGAAGAGAGAGACTGATTCAGACACAACCCTCCATCCTGACCAGGATGATTGCCATGGAAGATGACTTTTGCTTTCTGAGGTACTTCATAGCTGCCTTCATCTTCACCAGGGATCATTTCTGCATGAACATTTGAGTTTCTCAGCAGGTGAAGATCCCCTAGATTCCTGTAGTTTAATACCCACACTGTTATTGCTCTCCTGCAAAGTGAGTGTATGGTTAAGGTTAATAATATGTTCGATTTGGGTTAGGAATCATTCTGCAGGAAGAATAATGAGATTGGGAACCTGCGATATTTATAAGAATATATACGTGAAATATATGTATGAAAACGGGAATCTAAGAAAGATTTGAAGCCCAGAAGGGCATTGGGCCCTTTATTTGGATACTTAGTGTTGAATTATGTTCTTACAGTTGTCTCAGTTAAATCGAAATACAGTGGCATAGGACCTTGTACCTTGGATGATTGAATGTAGAAGAGAACATCCAGTCAAAAAGGGATAGTCAGTAGGATTAGGAAGATAGTCAGTAGGTTTAGGAAGAAGAGTGAGTATATGATTTGGAATAAAAAGCTTCTTTAGCAATAGGGTTTCGTTTAGAGAGTGAATGGAAATGTCAGCACATGTGAAGAGTCAGTCACAATGATGAACTGGGGAAAATATGTAGGAAAGCAGGTGTCAATAGAGACATTACGAAATCAGGCAAATTATAAAGTGAGTGATAGGATTAGACATTTTCAACAGGGTTGAGTTTGAATACATAATCATAGGAAAAAACAAATATCTCGTCACAAATGGGAATGACATTTGAGAGCATTAGGCAACCTGGACATGGATGTTATTAGTTATCCACGTTCACTTTCCTTTTAGGCTTTGGTACAATCATAAGTGTGACATTTTTATGGTTTTTTTTTTTTGTTCAGAATATTACTGTGATAAAATGTATATGTAGATCAGGTGGCATGAGTATTTCTTTCACCATTTCTGGGAGCAATATTTTGAAGACGTATACATTAGTATTAGGGGTACAAAGAGGTGTACCCTGTGTCTATTAATATAGAGATAATGCATGAATAGACCATACTATGAATAAATAACGAAACTGATTCCACTTTAAATAATGGATTGAATTGATATGTGAAAATATATAAGAAATCTTATATTGATATACAATCATTCATTCCAACCAGTTATATTTCTAATGGTAATATTAGGATTATGGTTTATGATGAATGGTGTTTGAGTTTTGCTTTACACGTGATGATGTTAAACAAAAATAATATGTTTGGAAAGAAGTCTCATGAAAAGACCAGTCAAGAAACATGGAGGAATACATGTGTTCTGAATCAGGAAGTGATTGATCGTGAAACAAATGCCTATAAATTTTCTAATTTGTGACTGAAATATATATCCCATCATGTGCATGAACTGAAGACATAGTAACGTACAAGTGTTGAATAAAAATGAAAGTCAAAATACACATCATGTCCCCTAGGAATCTACTTGCATTCATTTTAAACTGGCTAAGTAACTGTAGAAATATTAGGGTTTGTATGCACCATTCACTGAATTTAGTTTTCAGTACTAGGAAACAATATGTATTTCAGGTGGATGATTATTTCTGAAAATAATCTTGTTGAAAGTTGATTATAAATCCACAGATATGAATATGAATGTATTTAGGGGCGTGCATAATAAGACACATATATTTCATATTTTGAAAAATCTAAAGAGTATATATATATATATATATATATATATATATATATATATACACACACACACGCAAATGCACAGATATTAAAAAGTAGCAATACAGGAGATCCATTATGAAGGCAGGCATGGAGAATTCAAGTCTCTGATCTCTTCAGCTGCGCGGGCATAGGGAGTCGTAAACTGTCTAAATGCTGTTTGCTCAGAATCACTAGGCAATATTGACCTGTTGTGAATCTGGGGCAAACAGTCTGGGCCCCTCAGAACACACACAAAGCCCGGATTGGCTGCATTCAAGCTTAGATTCATCTGGTTTTTGTGACTCAGCACTAACATTCCCGCTGAAATAATTGGTCGGGCTTTCGGAATTGACAGAGTTAAAAGCCAACTGAGCCTTCATAGGCAGTGGCCGCAGGATTGAAATGGGGCTTGGGAGAGATAGTCAGGACCCAGCTGTTGCATTGGTCACCCAGCAAAGGGAACGAACGGTCACCATTTTAATGGTATACCACCATGGCAGCGAAATGACGTCACAGTCGGAGGAGATAACTTCATTGAAACCAGTGCGACAAGTATGTTATCCCATTGCCATCTCTCTCAACACCACAGGGAAACCTCAAGGGCCCTTCCCACCTCTGCCGTAATGGCCCCTCCCAGCTCTCCAAGGAGCGCAATACCCAGACCTAGGGAATCAGGATTGGCTCGGGACTCGAGGCGTGTAATTGCCGGCTACCGCTCCCACCAGTGCTGACAATTGAGGTCTCTTACACCACCTACCGGGGCCATGGCTCCCGAAGGGCAAGAAAATTCACTGGGGTTTCTCAGCCCCAAGCTCTACAAACTTAGGGTCTGAGGGAGGCAGTTAAGGAGAGTGTGCCCAGCCGTTCATGGAAACAGGGCTACCAGGAGCAGAGGCCTGGCTTGTAACCAGTATTGTGGTGAGCGTCACAGGTGAGTGGGGCCTGGCTTGAGGAAGCACAAGAGAAGGCCCTAGGCACTCAGGGTTGGAGACCCGCCCAGTCTGGGAGGAAGAGCTGCTGCACAGTGATTGGTTCCCACTTATTGAGAGGAGAAGCTTGGCCCAGTGCGCACAGCTCCACCTACTGGAAGAGAAGTTAATTGAACTCTAGGACTGCATGTATTATTACTATTTTTTTATTTGTATTTTTTTCTTTTTCTTTCATTTTCATTTTTGTTGTTGTTGTTCATTAACTTTTTTAAATGTTTTTATTTTTTTAATTTCTTTTATTTTATTATTATTATTATTAATATTATTATTTTAAATTTTAATTTTCAATTTTTTAATCATCATTATTACTTAAAATTTTCTTTCTTTATTTTCTATTTTTTTGTCTTTTCATTTCATTTCAATTTTTTTATTCCCCCTTACTTGAATTCTACCTGCCTACTCTCATTCTCTTTAGTGACTTCTCCCTTCCCTTCTAATATCTTTCCTCTCAAGCATCAAATAAATTTATAAGAGTAAGCAGTAACTCAGTAGTCAAACAGAACGAGAAGTAACATGAGAAGCATAAAAAAGCAAGGAAGAAAAGGAGTACGAACAATGAAGGACAGCCTAAATATTCAAGAGCACCTAGAGTCATCAGAAAAATGGTCATATAAAGAACTCAAGGAATACCTTAGACAGATGGAATGGAACCTTAAAGAGGATACGAGACAGCAAAAACAAACAGTGATAGAACGCATTGAAAATAAATTACATAAACAGATAAAATAAGAAATTAAGCATCTTTATCAGGAGATAGAGATTATTAGAAAAATCAAACAATAATTCTAGAAATCAAGGAAATGATAAACCAAATTAAAAATTCAATTGAGAGTATCACTAACAGTGTAGAGCAAGTAGAAGACAGAATGAAGACAAAATATATCATCTTGAAAAAAGTCTAGCCAACAAAGAAATGCTGTAAAAAATTATGAGAAAACATTCAAGAGATATGGAATAACATAAAAAAAAAAAACTAATGAGTCATATGGATAGAGGAAGGTACAGAGATTCAAACCAAGAGAATGAGAAATCTGCTGAATGAAATAATTACAGAAAACTTTCCAGAAATAAAAATGGAAAGGGATAAACAAATTGTAGATGCTTACAGGACATCGAGCACACAAAATCACAGTAGACCAATGCCAAGAAACATTGTTATGAAGATATCCAATATACAGAACAAAGAGAAAATATTAAAAGCTACCAGAGAAAGGAGGCAGATTAGAATCATTACAATCAGGGGTAAACCAAAAAGGTTAACAATGGATTTTTCATCATAGATGCTGGAAGTGAGAAGATCCAGGAACAACGTACTTCAAACACTGAAAGACAATGGATGCCAACCAAGAATTATGTATCCAGCAAAATTAAGCTTAAGGTAAGACAACGAGATAAAAATATTTCATGATAAACAAAACCTAAAAGAATTTGCAGCCAGATAACCAGCATTGCAAAGCATCTTGAGCAAAACACTACACGAGGAAGAAATGAAAATCAACAACGAAAACCATGAGTGAGAAATGCCTCAGTAATGACAGAGGGCGGGGGAAAAGCTAATCATGGAGAAACAAACTAATTTAAAAAAAAGATATAAGCAAACATGGGTGGCAGTACAAACCATATATCATTAGTAACTCTAAAAGTAAATGGCTTAAACTCTCGAATAAAGTGACATGGGCTTGTAACTTGAAATAAAAAAAAAATCCAACAATATATTGCCTCCAGGGGACACATCTGAATGGAAAAGACATACACAGGCTGAAGGTGAAAGATTGGGAAAATTTATACAATGCACACGGTCCTCGTAAGCAAGCAGGGGTGGCCATCCTCCTATCGAATAAAATCGACCTCAAGACTAATTTAATCAAAAGGGATAAAGAAGGACATTATATACTGCTAAAATGAACCATTCACCGACAAGACATAACAATTATCAATATTCACACAGCAAATAATGGTGCTGCGATGTTCATAAAACAAATTCTCCTCAAGTTAAAGAATCAAATAGACCACAATACAATAATTATGGGTGACTTCAACTCACCTCTCTCACCATTGGAAAGATCCTCCAAACAAAAGTTGAAAAAAGAAACTATAGAACTCAATCTCGCAATCAATACCCTAGACTTAACTGACATATATAGAATATATCAACCATCATCAAGTGGATATACTTTTTTCTCTGCAGCACATGGATCCTTCTCAAAAATAGACGATATGTTATGCCATAGGGCAACCCTCAGTAAATATAAAGGGGTGGAGATAATACCATGAATTTTTTGTGATCATAATGGAATGAAACTGGAAACCAATGATAAAAGAAGGAAGAAAAAATCATACATCACATCCAAAATGAAGAATATGTTACTGAATGATCAATGGGTTACAGAAGACATAAAGGAGGAAATCAAAAAATTCTTAGAGATAAATGAAAATACAGACACAACATATCAGATTCTATGGGGTACAATGAAAAGAAGTTTTAAGGGGTAAATTCATCGCCTAGAGGTCATTCCTCAAAATAGAAAAGAAAAACAAATAAATGAGCTCACACTTCATCTCAAAGCCTTAGAAAAGGAAGAGCAAAACAACAGCAAATGTAGCAGAAGGCAAGAAATAATTAAAATCATAGCGAAATTGAAACAAAAGAAACTATTGAAAAAATTAACAAAACTAAAAGGGGTTCTTCAAAAAGATAAATAAGATAGACAGACCCTTAGCCATGCTAACGAAGAGAAGAAGAGAGAGAAATCAAATTACTAACATACGGGATGAAAAAGGCAATATTACAACAGATGCTACATAAATACAGAAGAAAATTAGAAATTATTTTGAAAACCTGTATTCCAATAAAATAGAAAATAGTGAAGACATCGATAAATTTCTTAAGTCATATGATTTGCCCAGACTGAGTCAGGAGGAAACACACAATTTAAACAGACCAATATCAATGGATGAAGTAGAAGAAGCAATCAAAAGACTACCAACCAAGAAAAGCCCAGGACCGGATGGGTATACAGCAGAGTTTTACAAAACCTTTAAAGAAGAATTTATACCAATACTTCTCAAGTTATTCAGGAAATAGAAAAACTGGGAGCTCTGCCGAATTCATTCTATGAGGCCAACATCACCCTGATTCTGAAACCAGACAAAGACACCTCAAAGAAAGAAAACTACAGACCAATATCTCTGATGAACCTAGATGCAAAAATCCTCATTAAAATTCTGGCGAATTGGATAGAAAGGCACATCAAAAAAATCGTGCACCATGATCAACTTGGATTCATCCCTGGGATGCAAGGAGGGTTCAATATATGGAAATCAATAAATGTTATTCACAACATCAATAGACTTAAAAATAAGAACCATATGATCATCTCGATAGACGCAGAAAAACCATTCAACAAAGTAGAGCATTTCTTTATGTTCAAAACATTTTAAAAACTAGGGATAACAGGAACTTACCTCGACATTGTAAAAGCTATCTATGTTAATCCTCAGGCTAGCATCATTCTGAATGGAGAAAAATTGAAGGCATTCCCTCTAAAATCTGGAACAAGACAGGGATGTCCTCTATCACCACTTCTATTCAATATAGTTCTCGAAAAACTGGCCAGAGCAATTAGAGAGATGAAAGACATTAAAGGCATAAAAATAGAAAAAGGAGAACTTAAATTATCACTATTTGTAGATGACATGATTCTATACATAGAAGACCCAAAAGGGTCTACAGAAAAAACTACTAGAACTCATAAATGAATGCAGCAATGTGGCAGGATACAAAATCAACATGAATAAATCAAAGGCATTTCTGTATATCAGCGACAAAACTTCTGAAACAAAAATGAGTCAAAACACTGCATTCCCAATTTCCTCAAATAATTAAATACTTGGGAATAAACCTAACAAAAGAGGTGAAAGATTTATATAATGCAAACTACAGAACCCTAAAAAGAGAAATAGAATAAGATCTTAGAAGATGGAAAAATATACCGTGTTCATGGATAGGCAGAACTAACATCATCAAAATGGTGATATTACCAAAAGTTCTCTATAGGTTTAATGCAATGCCAATCAAAATCCCATAGAAACTTTTTGTAGAAATAGATAAAGCAATCATAAAATTCAAATGGAAAAATAAAAGACCCAGAATAGCAAAAGCAATTCTAAGCAGGAAGTGTGAATCAGGCAGTATAGCGATACCAGATTTCAAACTATATTACAGAGCAATCATAATAAAAACAGCATGGTACTGGTACCAAAACAGGCGGGTGGACCAATGGTACAGAATGGAGGACACAGAAACTAATCCAAAAAGCTACAACTATCTTATATTTGATAAAGGAGCTAATGGCCTGCAATGGAGGAAGGATAGCATCTTCATCAAATGGTGTTGGGTAAACTGGAAATCCATATGCAACAAAATGAAACTGAGTCCCCTCCTCTCGCCATGCACCAAAGTTAACTCAATGTGGATCAAGGAGCTAGATTCAAATCAGAGTCTCTGCGTCTGATAGAATAAAAAGTTGGCTCCGATCTACATATTGTGTGGTCAGGCTCCAAATTCCTTAATAGGACACCCATAGAACAAGAGTTAATAATAAGAATCAACAAATGGGACTTACTTAAACTGAATTATTTTTTCTCAGAAAGAGAAACAATAAGAGAGGTAAATATGGAGCTTACATCATGGGAACAAATTTTTAGTCCTCACTCTTCACATGGAGCCCTAATATCCAGAGTATACAAAGTATACAAAGAACTTAGAAAATTAGACAATAAGATAACCAATAACCCAATGGGCCAAGGACCTGAACAGAAACTTCTCAGAGGAGGACATAGAATCAATTAACAAGTACATGAAAAAAATGCTCTCCATTTCTAGCAGTAAGAGAAATGCAAATAAAAACCACCCTAAAATACCATCTCAATCCAGTGAGATTGGCAGCCATTATGAAGTCAAACAACAACAAGTGCTGGCGAGGATGTGGGGAAAAGGGTACTCTTGTACATTGCTGGTGGGACTGAAACTGGTGTGGCCAATTTGGAAAGCAGTATGGAGATTCCTGGGAAAGCTGGGAATGGAAGCACCATTTGACCAAGCTATTGCCCTTCTCGGACTATTCCCTGAAGACCTTAAAAGAGCGTACTACAGGGATACTGCCACATGGATTTTCATAGCAGCACAATTCACAATTGCTACACTGTGGAACCAACCCAGATGCCCTTCAATAGATGAATGGATAAAAAAATGTGACTTTTATATACTATCGAGAATTACGCAGCACTAAAAAATGACAAAATCATGGAATTTGCAGGGAAATGCATGGCACTGAGCAGATTATGCTTAGTGAATCTAGCCAATCCCTAAAAAACAATTACCAAATGTCTTCTTTGATATAATGAGAGCAACTAAGAACAGAGCAGGGAGGAAGAGCATGAAGAAAAGATTAACATTAAGCAGAAACATGATGTGGGAGGGAAAGGGAGAGAAGAGGGAAATTGCATGGTAATGGAGAGAGACACTTATTGTTACACAAAATTACATATAAGAGGTTGTGGGAAAATAAACAAGGAGAGAAATGAATTACAGTAGGTATGGTAGAGAGAGAAGATGGGAAGAGAGGGGAGTGGGGATAGTAGAGTATAGGAAAGGTAGCAGAATACAACAGTAACTAATAGGGCATTATGTAAAAATATGGATGTGTAACTAATGTGATTCTGCAATCTGTATTTGGAGTAAAAATGGGAGTTCATAACCCACTTGAATCTAATGTATGAAATATGATATTCAAGAGCTTTGTAATGTTTTGAGCAACCAATAAAAGAAAAAAAAAGTAGCAACATATATGCCAATAGAAATTCATCATGAAAAGTATATAATCCACAGATCGAAAAATGTTCATTTTACTGAACATGGATTCATGTATAATGTTTTTCAACTAGGAAGCTCACCCATAGGTTGAATTTTCAGTTCCAACAGCGTTTAGGAGGAGTGAACTCTTCTCTCAATTTGCATCTGCCAATTCAGCCACCTCACAAGTGTATACGAGTGATATCAGGTAGAATTCTATATGTGCATATAAAAATACATGTACTGAATAGGCTACAGAGAAAGGGAGACAGGGATTCACATATTTGCTAATTTTAAAAACACATTTAGAACTATTTCAACAAAAAAATTGACTAGACTTATAACTCCTACATTATATAATGCAAAAGGCAATTCCAACAATACACAATGCGTCCTCTGAACTGCTTGTGTTTCTTCTCTTTTTGGCTTATTTTTCACCATCATATTAGGATTATTAGTCAGAGACTAGTAGGGTATGGGTTAGTGTCAGGGATTCAGTATTTCAAATGGAAAATTGAAAAATGAATCCAATGTGTATGTAAATATGTGCTACACAAAAATCTTCCCACTCACATCCAGAACAATGCCTTGACATTACCTACGCCCCAAGTAAAACACAATTAGAGTAGAAAAGTGTGAAAATCTATGAATACATATATGGAATGGAATATGCTCGGGAGTTCACAACCTTGGAGGTGGTAGAGGAGTTTCCAAAAGTAAAGGACAGGGTAAACACTCCACAAAAAGGAGCTCTGCTGGCCTAAGAATTCTTGGGAAACGGCTTCTGGGGTTGGGCACTTGAAATATATGTTGTTGTCATGAGCTTTAGCTTCCTTTGTGGTGAGACCATCATAGCTGGGTCTGCATCTATGTAACCGAAAGACATGGTTTCTTATATTTCAATGAACATGAGGCAGCAGTGCTCAATTCTCTCTTTGTAGCTAAACTGTGTCCATTGGAAGCTAAGTGTCTCCCAGTGGGGACTGTGAAGACATTTGGTCATCCTCCACTTTTCGTGGTATTTCTTGCTGCTGCACTGGGAATTTGGTATTTGCTTCACAAAACATAAAAAGTTCATCTGAGATACAGTGCTGGAGGGAGTTCTGTCACGTGTGGTGGGTCAGGGTCTGCAGGAGAATGCACCAACCAGGCTTGTATCCCACATAGCTTGCCCCAATAACCATAGCAACCTGATTCTGAATATTGCCCTGAAAACTCTCCATTTAACAAGATGCCTTTACATATAAGGGTCTGATGTCTGCACTATATCAGTCACAAAAAATTTGGAAGCCAATGGCAGATTCACATGGCCCCAACATGATGTTTTATCACACACCTGCCCACCACTGCTCTTGCCCCCCTACTCAGCAGGCTCCAAATTACTGGCTTCTCTTGTTCTACACCATTTTAATGAAACCCAGTCAAAAACAAGGCACTGTCTGGTATACACATGATCAGCAACAGGACAACAAAAGTTTCTGCAGTGCCACCTGGTCATGGGAATTTCAAAAATTTCATGGTATTTATCTTGAAATTTTTCAAGGATGAAGTTAGAGGCACTGTGGGTTTCAATTCATTCAGGAACCATTAAGTGTTGAGAAAGTTCATTAAAATGAATGCTCTGGAGAACTCTCACAGTCAATGCTTCTCAAACAGTTGCCAAAAGGTCTCCTAAAGCCAGGCCAACTGACATCTACAATGTGAGGTCCATGTGTGTTTTGACTCTCAAATATGGGTGCTAAGTCTTTCAGAATAAAATCATGTGATATCCTGGCTGAGATTCTCAGGCCTCTGTGGAAACCACCCTGGGCCTAGATCTCAGTTTCCAAGAGTGAGTCTCATGCGTGGCCTCCTAAAATCCCAACACAATTCATGGCAATACTTCTCTGAGGTCAGTTTCAGAACTCAGTCTCTAAGGGGAATCACACCAGAGTTCAAGCCCAGGTGGACCCAGTCATCCCTTCCATCCGCCAAAAAATGACCACAATTAAAATCAAAACACTCCCACAGGGCCATCATCTTCTTCCATGTAGACACTCATCATAACCTCCAGCTGGAGGTTTCTATGAGCCCAAATAAGCTCACTTGCCCCTCATTTGCCTAAAATCATGATGGCCTGGACACTCTTCCTGTGAACCAGGAATGATCAAATATTCCTGCTGTTAAAGTGTTCCACTTCTCCAATTTGAGGCCTACTGGCTGTAGGGTATAGATTCTTTATGTGATTTGGAGTCATGAGAAAACCCAAGCAAATATGGGCTAGCCTCTGCAGGGATTTCAAGAACTCATTTGACCCAAAGGATCCCTATTCTCACTTTATGGAGGTCAGGAACCTAAAACAAGAAGGCAAAAATATTCATCAACAATGACTGCTCTTTTGGCCATTTTAGTTTTGGAAGCACATGGGATCTTTCTTCAGATCCATCAGATGCTGAGAATCAAAGCCACAACCTCATACAAGGACAAGAGGCTGATTCAGACACATCTCATTCCAAATCAATTAAGCAAAGAGCCACAGGTGATGTCCATACATTTCCATATGAAAACAGTTTTCTTCAGGCTACACAAAGGGGTGGCCTGAGGCAAAGACCTTCCTGACATTCAGGGTAATAGAAATAGAAGTAAGCAAATGGCCCAAAGAAGGGTTTCTCCACTGAGACTTTACTGGTCACACTGAAATCTGAGTTTTCTTAGATGCTCCCATTCCCTTCAGCAATCCAGCACATGGCCATGTCACAGAATCTTGTGGTGTTACATATTTGGGAAACAAAACCATGAGCCTATTCTGGAGAGTGGCCAGAATTCACGAAGAAAACAGGAACTTTAGAAGATAGTAGATGTTGCCCATCCATAAGGCAAGCTGCAGTCCATTCATTAATTGGGCAGTATGAATGCGGGGAAGCTTTCAACTAGAGACAACACATCCATTGATGCATTCTCTTTTCTAATGTCTACAACCACGGATACAGTGGGATACACAGACATAGAAACACTCACCATGTCAAACGACTTACTAGAAACAGTCCACTCCAAACCAAACAAACCACTTTTCCTACCTATTCTCAGAACATGAGAAAAAACCACAAACTCACACCTACAACGGCAAAGGCACTTACTTCCCCCAAATAGGTCTGTGACTATCCGGAGTGTCTTCTGACTGGTGGGCCATATTATGTTCCCACAAAATGGCCTGTCCTGTTTCAGATCTGGTCTCCTTGTCCAACTCTGTGAAGTTGTCAGGAGCCAAAGGTGAGCCACTACCTGCTTTCTCAGGAAAGGCCCCTCATCAGAGCTCTGCTGGCATTTTTCCATCCTCACATCAGTAGGTACCAAGAAAGACTGACTATGTCTTTGGGAAAAGCAAACAAGTTAGCCCACTGGAACTGGGAGTGGGACTGGCTCTGGGTGCCTTCCTTCCTGGATCCCAGGTTCAGAGAATTCCATCACCAAGGAAGTGAAGTGAGGTCACTTCTTTCAGGAACTGAATATGGTCACTACCTTGGTAACCACTTTGTGCTAACAGTTGCATCCAGGGTTCCCATGAGATGGAGGCTGCCCCAACATCCTGTGACACATTCAGAAGTTAGAATGGTATATCAACCATAGGCACCAGGGAACAGCTCTCCACAGAGGCCTGGTTCAGTCCATCTTCTCTTCATTAAGAAGAGAGAGGCTGATTCAGACTATCAATTAATCCTGACCAGGTTGTTTGCCATGGAAGATGACTATTGCTCTCTCAGGTCCTACATAGCTGCCTATATCTTCTGCAAGGATCATTTCTCCATGGATCTTTGATGTTCTCAGCAGGTGGAAGATCATCTACATTCCTATATTGTAAGACCCACACTGTCCCTGCTCTTAAGTAAGTTATACTGAGGGAACAGTGTATGGTTAGGGTTAATAACATGTTCAATTTGGGTTACAAATCATTCTGCGGGATGAATAATGGTATTGGCAAAATGCGATATTTACAAGAGTATATATGTGAAACATAAGTATGAAAGCAGAAATCTAGGTAAGATTTGAAGCCCAGAAGGGCATTGGGGACTTGAGTGGGATACTTAGCTTTGAGTAATGTGCAGCACAGATGTCTCAGATAAATCAATATACACTGGCATCGTACCTTGTACCTTGGATATTGAATGTTGAAGAGAACATCCAGTCAAAAACTGATAGTCGGTAGGATTAGGAAGGTAGTTGGTAGGTTTAGAAAGAAGAGTGAGTATAGGATTTGGACCAAAAGTTCTTTCGCAATAAGATTTCGGGTAGAGAGTGTATGTAAATGTAAGCACATGTGAAGAGTCAGTCACAATGATGAACTGGGGAAAAATATAGAAAAGCAGATATCAATAGAGACATTAGGAAATCAAGCAAAGTACAAATTGTGTGATAGGGTTAGACATTGTCAACAGGTTTGAAGTTGAATATATAATCTTAAGAAGAAACAAATATGTAGTCAAAAATAGAATTGATATTTGAGAGCATTAGGCAACCTGGACATGGATGTTTTTAGTAATCCATGCTCACTTTCCATTTACGCTTTGGTACAATTTTAAGTGTGACCTTTGCTTTTTGTGTCCAGAATATTTCTGTAATAAAATGTGTATGTAGATCAGGTGAAAAGAGTATTTCTTCCACCAATTCTGCGAGCAATATTTTGAAGACTTACAAATTAGTATGGGGGTACAAATAGGTGTACCCTGTTTCAATGAATATAGACATAATGCATGAATAGACCATACTGTGAATAAATAATATAACTGGATCCACTTTAAATAATGGATTGAATAAATATCTGAAAATTTATAAGAAATTTTATATTGATATGCAATCATTCATTCCAACCAATTATATATCTAACGATAATCTTAGGATTATGGTGTATCATGAAGGGTGTGTGAGTTTTGGTTCAAAATTGATTATGGAAATCGAAAATAATATATTTGGAAAAAAGTCTCATGAATAGACCAGTCAAGAAACATAGAGGAATACATGTGTTCTGGAGCAGGAAGTGATTGAAAGTGAAACAAATGCCTATAAATTTGCTAACTAGTGAATAAAATATATATACTGAGATTTGCATAAACTGAAGAAATAGTAATGTACCAGTGTGGAATAAAAATTAATGTCAAAATACACATCATGTCCCATAGGAACCTACATGCATTGATGTTAAACTGGGTCAGTTAAAGTAGACATATTAGGATTTGTATGCACCTTTTACTGAAGTTAGTTTTCAGTACTAGGAAAAAAATATGTATTTCGGGTGGATGAATATTTCTAAGAATAATCTTGTGAAAAGTTGATTATTAATCCACATACATGAACATGAATGAATTTAGGGAGTGTATATAAGACACACATATTTCATATTTTTAAAAATATGGAGAGTATATATATATATATATATATATATACTCTCCATATATATATATATATGTATATATATATATATATATATATATATATATATATATATATATATCATATACACACACACACACACACACACACACACACTAACACAGACATTAAAAAGTAGCAATATATATGCCAATCGAAATTCATCATGAAATATATATCATAAAGATGCAAAAACATTCATTTTAGTGAACATGGGTTTATGTATAATGTTGTTCCACTGGGAAGCTCACCCATAGGTTGAATTTTCAGTTCCAACAGCGTTTAGGAGGAGTGATCACTTCTCACACTTTGTATCTGCTAAGTCATATACCTCACAAGGATGTACGTGTGATACCTTGTAGGATTCTATTTGTGCATATAAAAATACATGTGCTGAATAAGCTCCAGAGAATGGGAGACAGTAATTCACATATTTGTTAACTTTAAAAACACATGGAGAACTATTTCAATTAAATATTGAATAGATTTATAACACCTACCCTTTATCATGCAAAAGGCAAGTCCAACTCTGAACTGCAAGTATTTATGTACTGTTTGGGTTATTTTCTTCCATCATATTTGGATTAGTAGTCAGAGTCTAGTAGAATATGGGTTAGTGTCAGGGATTCAGAATTTCAAATGGAAAATAGAAAAATTAATCTTCTGACTCTCATCCAGAACAATGCCTTGTCATTAATTTCGCCCCAAGGGAGACACAATTAGAGTAGAAGAGTTACAAAATCTGTGATTACATTTCTGGAATAGAAAATGCTCAGGAGTGCACAAACTTGGAGGTGGAATAGGAGTTTCCAAAAGTAAGGACAGGGTACACACTCCACAAACATGAAGCTCTGCTTGCCTAAAACTTCTTGAGAAACTGCCAGTGAAATTGGGCACTGAAATATAGGTTGTTGTCAGGAGTTAAGCTTCCTTTGTAGTGAGACCCTCAAAGCTGTGTCTGCATCTATGAGACCTGGAGGACAACATTTCTCATTTTCCAATGAACACGAGGCAGCAGTGCTGAATTCTCTCTTTGTAGGTAAACTGTGGGCACTGGGGGCTTATTGTCTCCCCGTGTGGACTGTGAAACCATTTGGTCATCCTCCACTTTTCGTGGTGTTTCTTGCTGCTGCACTTGGAGTTTGGTTCATGCTTCACGAAATACAAGGAGTTCAACTGGGAAACAGTGCTTGAGGTAGTTCTGTCACGTGTGGTGGGTCAGGGTCTGCAAGAAAATTCACCAACCAGGCTTCTATCTCTCAAAGATTGCCCGCTTGTCCATAGCAACCTGATTCTGAACATTGCCCTGAAACTACGCCATATAACAAGATGCTTTTACATATAAGGGTCTGATGTCTGCACTCTGTCAGTTACAAGCCATTTGGAAGCCAATGGCAGATACAAATGGCCCCACCATGATGTTTTATCACACACCTCTCCACCACTGCTCTAGGCCCACTACTCAGCAGGCTCCAAAATACTGGCTTCTCTGTTCTAAACAAATTTCATGAAACCCTGTCAATCAAGGCACTGTCTGGTACACTCATGGTAAGCAACAGGACATCGAAAGTTTCTACAGTTCCACCTGGTCATGGAAATTTCAAAAATTTCGTGTTATTTATCTAGCCATTTTTCAAGGACGACGTTGGATGCACTGTGGATTTCAATTATTCAGGAACCATTAAATATTGAAAAAGTTCATTTCAAAATAATTCTAGAGAACTCTCACAGGCAAGGCTTTCCAAAGAGTGGACAAAGGTCACTTGAAGCCAGGACCATTGAGGTCTACAATGTGAGGTCCTATGTCTTTTGACTCTCAACTATGGCTGCCAAGTCTTTCAGAATAAAATCATGTGATATCCAGGCTGAGATTCCCAGTTCTTTGTGGAAAGCCACCCTGGTCCTAGATCTCAGGTTCCAAGGGCGACTCTCATGCGTGGCCTCCTAAAATCCCAACACAATTCATGGCAATACTTCTCTGAGATCAGTTTCAAAACTCAGTCTCTACGTGGAAACACACCAGAGTTCAAGGCCAGTTGACCCAGTCATCTCTTCCAACCGCCACACCAATGACCAGAATTAAAACCAAAACACTCCCACATGGCCCTCATTTTCTTCCATATAGTCACTCATCATAACCTTGGCTGGAAGTTTTTATGAGGCACACAGCCCAAGACAATGTCAAAATAAGCTCCCTTGCCCTTCATTTGTCTAAAGTCAGTGTTTCCTGGACAACGTTCCTGTGAACCAGGACTGATCAAAGAGGCATGCCATTAATACTGTTCCGCTTTTCCAATTTGAGGCATACTGACTGTCGGGTATAGTTTCTTTATGTGATTTGCAGTCATAAGAAAACCCAAGCACCTATGGGCTAGCCTCTGCAGGGCTTGAAGAACTCAGTTGACCCAAAGATCCCTGTTATCACTTGATGGAGATCAGGAACCTTGCAGAGGAAGGCAAGAGACTTCATCACAATGACTTCTCTTTTGGCCATTTTGGATTTGGATGCACACATGGGATCTTTCTTTAGGTCCATCAGGTGCTGAGAATCTAAGCGATAATCTCAAACTGCACTGAGAGGCTGATTCAGACATATCCCTTTGCAAAGCAATTAAGCCAGGAGCCACAGGTGATGCCCATTTATTTCCATTTGAAAACTGTTTTTTTCAGGCATTGGAAATGTGGGGCCTTAGGCAAAGACCTTCCTTACATTCAGGGCAACAGAACAATAGGTAAGCAAAATCCCAAAGCAGATTTTCTCCACTGAGACTTTCCTGGTCACACTGATATCTGAGTTTTCTGAGATATTCACCATTCTCTTCAGCTATCCAGTACATGGCCATGTCCCAGATTGTGGAGGAGATACATATCTTGAACACAAAACCATGAGCCTATGGGAGAGTGGCCAGAATTCAGGAAGAAATCACGAATGTAGGAAGGTAGTAGGTGTTGCCCATCCATATGGTAACCTGCAGTCCATTCATAAATTGGACAGGAAGAATTCTGCGAAGATTTCTACTAGACAGGACACATCTATTTAAGCATTCTCTTTTCTATTGTCTACAACCACGGACACAGTGGGATATGCAGACATAGAAACACTCGCCTTCTCAAAGGACTTACTAGAAACAGTCCACTCCAAACCAAACAAACCGACTTTCCTACATATTCTCAAAACATGAGACAAAATCAAAAACACACACACACACACACCCACAAAGGCACCTTCTTTCCCCAAATAGGTCTGTGACTATCCAGAGCGTCCTCTGACTGGTGGGCCATACTATGTTCCCCCGAGACGGGCTGTGCTATGTCAGATCTGGTCTCCTTGGCCAAAACTGTGATGTTATCAGGAGCCAGCGGTGAGCCACTGCCTGTTTTCTCAGGTAAAGCCCCTCTTCAGAGCTTTCCTGGCATTTGTCCATCTTCAATTTAGTTGCCAAGAAAGACTGACTCTGTCCTTCTTAAATCCAAACATTTGAGACCACTGGGACTTGGACTGGGACTGCCTCAGGGTGCCTGGCTTCCTGGATCCCAAGTTCAGAGTGTTCTATCAACAAGAAAGTGACATAGGTCACTTCATCTAGAACTGAATGAGGTCACTGCCTTGGCAACCACTTTGTCTTAACAGTTGCTTCCAAGGGTCCCTGAGATGGATCCTGCCCCTACTTCCTATGACAGTTTCACAAGCTAGAATGGAATATCAACCATAGGCACCCGGGAACAGGTCTCCACACAAGCCTGGTTTGGTCTATCTTCTCTACATTAAGAAGAGAGAGACTGCTTCAGACACATCTCTTCATCCTGACCTGTTTTTTTTTTTGTCATGAAAGATGACTTTCGCACTCTCAGGTCCTTCATAGCTGCCTACATCTTCTTTAGGGATCATTTCTGCATGGACCTTTGAGGTTCTCTGCAGGTTGAAGATCTCCTACATTCCTGTATTGTAAGACCAACTCTGTCCCTGCTATTCTGTAAAGTTAGATTGAGGGAACAGTGTATGGTTACGGTTAATAACATGTTTGATTTGGGTTAGGATCATTCTGCTGGATGAATAATGGTATTGGGAACCTGCGATATATATAAGATTATATAGGTGAAATATATGAATGAAAACAGAAATCTCGGTAACATTTGAAGCCCAGAAGGGCATTAGGTCCTTGATTGGGATACTTAGCATTTAATTATGTTCTGCACAGATGTCTCAGATAAATCTATACACAATGGCATAGGACCTGATACCTTGGATGATTGAATGTTGAGGAGAACAACCATTCAAAGAGGGAGAGTCGGTAGGATTAGGAAGATAGTTGATAGGATTAGAAAAAAGTGTGAGTATAGCATTTGGACAAATAGTTCTTTAGCAATAGGTTTTCAGGTAGACAGAAAATGTAAATGTCAGCACATGTGAAGAGTCAGTCACAGTGATGAAATGGGGAAAATATGTAGGAAAGCAGATATCAATAGCGACATTAGGAAATCAGGCAAAGTATAAAGTGAGTGATAGCAATAGACACTTTCAACAGGCTTGAGATTAAATATATAATCTTAGGAAGTAACAAATATGTAGTCACCAATAGGATTGACATTTGAGAGCATTAGGCAACGTGGACATGGGTGATTTTCATAACCCATACTCACATTCCATTTAGGCTTTGGTACAATCGTAAGTGTGACTTTGCATTTTGTGGCCAGAATATTACTGTGATAAAACGTATATGTAGATCAGGTGACATGAGTCTTTCTTGCACCATTTCTTGGAGCAATATTTTGAAGGGGTATAAATTAGTATTGGAGGTACATATAGGTGTACCATGTATGTATGAATATAGAGATAATGCATGAATAGACCATACTGCGAATAAATAATATAAGTTGTTCCAACTTTAAATAATGGATTGAATTGATATCTGAAAATACACAGGAATCATATATTGATATATATACATTCATTCCAACCAGTAATACATCTAATGGTAATATTACGGTTGTGGTTTATCATAAAGAGTGTGTGATTTTTGCTTCAAAATTGATTATGGAAATCGAAAATAATGTGTTTGGAAAGAAGTCTCATGAAATGACCAGTCAAAAACAAGGAGGAATACATATGTTCTGAAGCAGGAAGTGATTGAATGTGTTACAAATTTCTTTAAATTTGTGAACTTGTGGATGAAATGTATATTCTATGATGTACAAAAACTGCAGAAATAGTAATGTACCAGTGTTTAATAAAAATGAACGTCAAAATACACATCATGTCCCATAGGAATCTACTTGCATTGATGTTAAAGTGGGTCAGCTACTGTAAAAATAAAAGGATTTGTTTGCACCATTCACTGAAGTAACTTTTTAGTACTAGAAAACAAATATGTATTTCAGGTGGATGAATATTTTTAAAATAATCTTATGAAAAGTTTAATATAAAACCACATACATGAACAAGAATGAATTTAGGGAGTGTATAATAGGACACGTATATTTTATATTTTGAAAAATCTAGAGAGTATATATATATATATATATATATATATATATATATACACACACACACACACACACACACACACACACACACACAAAACACACACAGAGACATTGAAAAGTAGCTATATATATGCCAATTAAAATTCATTGTGAAATATATATCATCCACAGATCCAAAAATATTAATTTTACTGAACATGGATTTATGTATAATGTTCTTGAACTAAGAAGCTCACTCATAGTCTGAATTTTCAGTTCCAAAAGTATTAATGAGGAGTGATCTCTTCTCACACTTTGTATCTGCCAAGTTAGCCACCTCTCAAGAATATACGTGTGATACCAGGTAGGATTCTATATGTGCGTATAAAAATACATGTGCTGAATAGGCTACAGAAAAATGGAGACAGGAATTCACAGATGTGTTAACTTTAAAAACACATGCAGAACTATTTCAACAAAAAATTGACAAGATTTATAACTCCTACCCTATATCATACAAAAGGCAAGACCAACTATACACCATGCCTCTTCTGAAGTGCTAGTATTTCTATTCTGTTTCGGTTATTTTTCTCCATCATATTAGAATTAATAGTCAGAGTCTAGTAGGGTATGGGTTAGTGTCAAGGATTCAGTATTTCGAATGGAAAATTGAACAATGAATCCAATGTGTATTAAATATGTGCTACACAAAATTATTCCCACTCTCAACCAGAACAATGCCTTGACAATCCCTTCACCCCAAGTAAGACACAATTAGAGGAGAAGATTTAGAAAATCTGTGAATAAATTTGTGGAATGCAATATGCTCAGGAGCTCACAACCTTGGAAGTGGTAGAGTAGTTTCCAAAAGTATGGGACAGGGTAAAAACTCCACAAACATGGAGGTCTGCTGGCCTAGAGACTTCTTGAGAAACTGTCTGTGAGGTTGGGCACTTGAAAAATATGTTGTTGTCAAGAGCTTTAGCTTCCTTTCTAGGGAGACCATAAAAGCTTGGTCTGCATCTATGAGGCCTGGAAGACATGGTTTCTTATTTCCCAATGTACATGAGGCAGCAGTGCTGAATTCTCTTTTTAGATAAACTGTGGCCACTGGGGGCTAAATGTGTGCCGGTGTGCACTGTGAAGTCATATGGTCATCTCCCATTTTCGTGGTGTTTCTTCCTGCTGCACTGAGAGTTTGGTATTTGCTTCACAAAATACAAGGAGTTCAACTGGGTCACAATGCAAGAGGAAGTTCTGTCATGTATGGTGGGTCAGGTTTTGCAGGAGGATACAAGAACCAGGATCCTATCCCACATATCTTGCCCCCTTGACCATAGCAACCTGATTCTGAACAATGTCCTGAAACCTCTCCATATAACAACTTGCCTTTACATGGAAGGTTCTGCTGGCTGCACCATGTCAGTCACAAGCCATTTGGAAGCCAATGGAAGATTCACATGGCCCCACCACAGATGTTTATCACATACCTGCCCACCACTGCTCTAACCTACTACTCAACAAAGTCCAACTTACTGGCATCTCTGTTCTACACCATTTACATGAAACCCAGTCAATCAAGGCACTGTCTGGTATATTCATGATCAGCAACAGGACATCAAAAGGTTTTCCAGTGCCACCTGGTGATGGGAAATTCAAAAATTTTATGGTATTTATCTAGCCATTTTTTAAGGATGAAGTTGGAGGCACTGTGAGTTTCAATTTTTTCAGGAACCATTAAATGTTTAGGAAGCTCATTTCAATGAAATCTCTGGAGAACACTCACAGGTAAGGCTTCCCAAAGAGTGGCCAGAAGATCATATGATGCTATGCCCATTTAGGTCTACAATGTGAGGTCCATATGAGTTTTGACTCTCAACTATGGGTGTCAAGTTTTTCAGAATAAAATTTGTGGTATCCTGGCTGAGAGGCTCAGTGCTCTGTGGAAAGCCACCCTGGGCCTAGAACTCAGTTTCCAAGGGCGATGCTCATGCCTGGCTTCCAAAAATCTCAACACTATTCATGGCAATACTTCTCTGAGGTCAGTTGAAGAACTCAGACTCTAAGGGAATCACACCAGAGTTCAAGAACATGTGGACCAAGTCATCTCTTCCAACCGCCACCCAAATGACCACAATTTAAACCAAAACACTCCAACGTGGCGCCCATCTTCTTCCATATAGACACTCACAATAAACTCCACTATGGCTGGAGTTTTCCATGAGGGGCATAGCCCAAGACCGTGTCCAAAATAAGCTCTTTTGCACCTAATTTGCCTAAATTCAGGGTGGCCTGGACACCCTTCTTGTGAACCAGAAGAGATTAAATAGGCCTCCCGTTAATACTGCTCCGCTTCTTCAATTTGAGGCCAAATGACTGTGGGGTTTGGATTCTTTATGTGAATTGGAGTCTTGAGAAAACCCAAGCAACTATGGGCTAGACTCTGCAAGGCTTTGAAGAACTCATTTGACCCAAAGGATCCCTGATCTGACTTGATGGAGGTCAGGAAAGTTACAGAGGAAGGCGAGAGACTTCATCCACAAGGACTGCTCTTTTGGCCATTTTGGTTTTGGATGTACACATGGGATCTTTCTTTAGATCCATCAGGACCTGAGAATCTAAGCCACAGCCTCACACAGGGTAAATAAGCTGATTCAGACACATCCTTTCCAAAGCAATTAAGCAAAGAGCCACAGGTAATGCCCATTCATTTCCATTTGAAAACTGTTTTCTTCAGGCTTCACAAAGTGGTGGACTGAGGAAAAGACCTTCCTGACATTCAGGGCAACAGAAGAGTAGGTAAACAAAAGGCCCCAAGCAGGGTTTCTCCACTAAGACTTTCCTGGTCACACTGATATCTGAGTTTTCTGAGATGCTCACCATTCCCTTCAGCTATACAGGACATGGTCATGTCACAGAGCTTCGAGGTTGTACATATCTTAAACAGAAAACCATGAACCTATTCTGGAGAGTGGCCAGAATTCAGGAATAAAACAGAAACTAAGGAGATAGCAGGTGTTGCACATCAATAAGGCAAGCTGCAGTCCATTCATAAATAGGGCAGGATGAATGCTGTGAAGCTTTCTACTAGACAGGATATATTAATTGATGCATTCTGTTTTCTAATGTCTACAACCACGGACACAGTGGGATACACAGACATAGAAATTCTCGCCTTGTCAAACGACTTACTAGAAACAGTTCACTCCAAACAAAACAAACCGCCTTTCATACCTATTCTCAGAACATGAGACAAAACCACAAACCCACACCCACACCACAAAGGCACCTCCTTCCCCCAAGTAGGTCTGTGACTATCCAGAGTGTCCTCTGTCTGGTTGGCCTTATTATGTTCCCTGGAAATAGCCTGTTCTGTCTCAAATCTGGTCTTTTGGCCAACTCTGTGAAGTTGTCAGGAGACAGCGGTGAGCCACTGCGTGCTTTCTCAGGAAAGGCCCCTCTTCATAGCTTTCCTTGCATTTGGCCATCCTTACATCAGTAGGTCCCAAGAAAGACTGAGTCTGTCCTTGGTAAATCAAAATAAGTTTGACCACTGGGACTGGGACTGGGACTGGCTCTGGGTGCCTGGCTTCCTGGATTACAAGTTCAGAGAGTTCCATCACCAAGGAAGTTAGGTGAAGTCACTTAATTTTGGAACTGAATGAGGTCACTGCCTTGGCAACAACTTTGTCCTAACAGTTGCTTCCAAGGTTCCCATGAGAGGGAGGCTGCTCCTACTTCCTGTGACACTTTCACAGGTCAGAGAGGTATGTCAACCATAGGCATGCAGGAGCAGCTCTCAACACATGCCTGCTTTGGTCCATCTTCTCTACATTAAGAAGAGAGTGGCTGATTCAGACACATCCCTTCATCCTGAGCAGGTTGTTTGCCATGGAAGACTTTTGCTCTCTCAGGTCCTTCATACTTGCCTACATCTTCTCCAGGGATCATTTCTACGTGGACCTTTGAGGTTTTCAGCAGGTGGAAGATCCTCTATTTTCCTGTATTTTAATACCAATTCTGTCCCTGCTCTTCTGTAAAATTAGATTGAGAGAACAGTGTATGGTTAGGATTAATAACAGGTTCGATTTGGTTTAGAAAGAAAACTACACGGTTGAGCAAACAGGGTCCTACAGTTAGCAATAATATGAGGAATTTTAATGGACCGGCCATGGCAGATAAAAGCGCAGTTAATCAGGTCACTATGTGAACCAAGACTCAAACCTCCCTTTTGGGGCCTCTGTCTCTCTTTGACGCTCTTCAAGTCGTTTTCTTAATTTATTCATAGATTCTTTTACAACTCCAGTATTGTCGGCACAAAAACAACATTCTTCCCTCAATGCAAGCAAAAAGGCACCTTTCTCTCATGAAGAGGAGGTCCAACACTCGCCTGCTTTGTAAAACAACTTCAGAAAGAGAGAGGTTAAAATTCCTGTAAAGCTGTGATGTCGGTTTTTAATGTCTTTAAGGTTTGGCCTATTTCTGCTTCTAATTGTGTCTTTGTTGTGTCTCATGGACTAGCCCACCCCTTAAGCAACTATTATTTCTAATAGGATGGCTAAAGTGAGGGATACAGGTTCCCGCTGGAACCGGGTTGTATGCCCCCCTATTTGATCTTTAAATGAACCTACGTCATGATAGAGAACTCTGGAAAACATCTGCATCATTACATAATTAATCACATATATTGACCATTTTATGAAAACATAAATAATGTTAAAGTGTATAGAATTATACTGTTGTAGGGATGGACAAGGAAAGGGACCTAAGATAGCACCAAACACAGGAAAACAGCCTTCTTTGGTTGCATCCGGATTTAGAGGGCATTGCTTCTGTTGTAATCAATTAATCCTCTGAACCCCAAGTTTTGATAGTTTTAGAATTTGTACCCAATATGTAAGGGAAGTGGATCAGAAGTTCACAGTCTGTAGAAATTCACAAAAATCAGTTTTTGTTTCTGTTTTTGTTCCTCTGTTCTGGGCAAGTTAACTTTTCAGGGACACCTTGGAAAGGGAGAGCTTTTTTGTCTCTTTTTTTTCTCCCTGCCAGCTGTCACCATGAAGCCCAGTTGGTAACTTTTTTATCTTAGAAATGTAGTCATCTCTGTGAAGCCCCAGCTCAAGGCCAGAGGCTTTGTTCACATATTTTGTGAAAACCTAGTAAGGCGGTGTCAAGCTTAGGGGTGGTGATTTTTCCAGCCAGTGGCCAAGTAGAACAGGGCAACACGAAAAGTGGAAGTTTATCTACATTGAACTCTTTCAGAGGGACTCTTTTGCTGAAAGACCTAATGTAAGCCTCGGTGAAGACTTCTGGAGAAGGTTATTTAAGACATAACTATGGACCTGGTACAGAGGGGGAAGACTGGGAAGGCGAGGCTGAGAGCAGCTCCGTGGATCTGAGAATGAGGAAGATGAGATGTAAAAGAATAATGGAAAAGGGGTTTGGGATTTTCCTAGAACAAAACTTGAGCAGTAGAACAGGTAGAGCAGAGGTGAAGATGGGAGTGAGTATTCCAAAAACCCCTGAGGGACTTTAAATTTTTAGAAACCTGTTTTCAGTGATGACAAAGCAACTTTAAAGGCCATTTTTATTACATCTTGGATAGGGATCTGAGGGCTCTTCTCAGCTGGTTTGAGCTTTGGTTTAGCTTCTTAGAGGACTTGGTGGGACCTAGTGCAGGCACAGACAGAAAAAGAGAGGAGTGAGTGAGTGGAGGGGTACCTCGGTACCTGCTACCTCAGCAAGGGGGCAATGGTCTGAGAACTGGCAGAGGTTTGGGTTTTTGATCTAGTAATTGGAGGTGAGAAATCACGTTGCTGAGGTGGGAGTGACAGCAGAGACTCTAGAGCAGAAGACTGAGGGTGAGGAACTATTGGAGAAGCATAGTACAGGATGTGAGTGAAGGAGGGAAAAGGATTCCACATAGGGGAATTTTCCCCTTTTGAGCACTTGCCGAAGTTAAAAATGTCACGCAGAATTTGAGGATCTAGAGAACCCTCTGGGGGCCATAGCTTTTGGTTGTCTAATTGGTAATATGGCCAATGCTGTGTACTGAATGTGATGAGGAGTTTGGGTTCCACCAGGCAGCCCCGGTATGCTCACATCCCCATGAGTTACACAAGAAGTTGGCTTTTCCCCCACACAGCCATGGCTGTTTGTGGCTTTGATAGTCCACCGGGCATACATCATAATCTAGGCTAGCCAACCTGAATCTGGCTCGCGTTTCTGTGCATCCATAATGTTTGTTTCAATTATCTATGGAACGGAAGGGATTTAATGAAACTTTAGTGGGATCCTCTTCATCAGGGTTATCTCAATAGGAAAGACGTATACCAAGCTGAAAAATGTCTGGGTGGAGAGATAGCCACCAGGTCCCTAAGGGGGCTGAATGCGAGATATACCATACTTCTTGTCTCGTAGGATTTGAGATCAGCCTTCACTGCTGAACAGGCTGATGAGGGTTAGGAGTACTGGTGGCCAAGTTGAGAGTCTACAGTCTTGTCCACATAGCGAATACAAAATTTGAAATGGTTACCAGTCTTTTCCAGTTTCCAACCAGAGTCTGGACACAGCGAAGGCTTTAGATGAGAGGCATGGATCCAAAAAGTGATTCTGTCTACTTTTACCGCTGTAGGTGTTATAAGTAGCACCTGGTATGTTCCTTTCCAGCGGGGTTCTAGGAATGACACCTGATGTTGTCTTATGTAGACGAAGTCTCTTACTTGATATTGATGTGGAATCCCCTCGTCCCCAGGTTGGTAGGCAGTGGCCAGCTGTTTCCACAGTTATCACTGAGTTCTTTCAATGGCTTTAAGTCTGTCAAGCAAGGGGTGTGGAAGGGATTGTTAGGCCTTAGAGTTGGGGATTAGGTCCCTTACTGGATGATGGGCATCATAGAGAATTTCATAGGGGGTGAGGTTACACAGAGAAACTGAGGGAGTATTTCTCGCATGAAACAGTGCATAAGGCAGGAGCATAGTCCAATCTTTTATGCCAGTCTCTAAGCTTAATTTTGTTAAGGTCTCTTTAATGGTTCTATTTATTTTTTCTACCTCTCCTGAGCTCTGGGGTATATAAGCATAATGTAACTTACAATTAATCCACACGTGACTTACCTGGGCCATGAACACAAGTCCATTATCAGACCCTATTACCTTAAACAGACCATATCTTGGAAAAATATCTTCCAGGATCTTCTTGAGAACCATTTGGGCCGTTGTTTTTTTTTTTTTTTCCTGTGTGTGTGTGTGTGTGTGTGTGTGTAAGGCTTCAATCCATCCTGAAAATGTATCGACAAAGACTAGGAGATATTTAAGTCCATACCTTGCTGGCTTAATTTCAGTAATGACCACTTCCCAGAATTTTCCTGGTCTGGTTCCTCATAGGTGCTTTCCTCTAAGAAACTTGGAAGGGTAAGCATTAAACAATTGACTGACCCAACAGGCTTTTGTTACCGGTTCAGTTTTTTTCTTTCGCTGTGTGTTGGTTAGTGGAAAACTCTGTTCTTAATCCTACAGGAGTGCCTGCAGTTTCTTTGAACCAAGGTGAGTGAGTTGACGTACATTTTTAACTTAGTGTAGGGCTTTCTGTAATTGCAGGCTGAGCTCAGTAAAGTTGAGGCGTTCAGTGTCAGTGTCCTTAGATGTTATCTAAAACTTCCTGTTACTCAGGGGTCCATTGGAATTGGGCATCTCCCTTTAACAGCGGGTATAAAGGAGAAGCTAAGGACGCGAACCCATTTATCCATAACCTGCAAAACCCAGCAATCCCAAGAAACTCTCTTAGTTGTCTGCTATAAGATGGGGTTGGTATCTGCTCAACGGTTTGTTTTCTGGGCTCAGTGAGCCATCGTTTACCGCCCCTGAGGAAATAGTCATGGAAGGTTACTTCTTGCTGGCAAATTGGGCAATTTTGGCAGAAGCTCTATACCCGAGTTGAGCAAGCTCCGATAATAGTGCTTGGGTCCCAGTTCAGTTTTCCTTGGTGTTGGATGCCAGTAGCAGGTGATCCACGTATTGAAGCTGGGTGACTTTGGGGTGTGTAGTTCTGAAATTGTTGAGATCTCTGTGGAGGGCTTCATCAAAGAGAGTGGGGGAGTTTTTGAACCCCTCTTCGAGTCTAGTCCAAGTTAGTTGACTATACTTTCCGGTTTCTGGGTCTACCCACCCAAAAGCAAACAGCAACTGACTATCTTTATGCAGAGGCAAGCAAAAGAAAGCTTGTTTTAAGTCCAGAACAGTATACCATTTCTGCTCAGGGTTCAGAGTGCTAAGCAGTTGGAACAGATTAGGTACTGTGGGGTGAATGTCCTGCACTCTGTTGTTGATCTCTCTTTGGTCTTTAACAGGTTGATAGTCCCCGGTTCCTGGCTTTTTCTTCTAATAACAGGGGAGTGTTCCAGGCCAATTGACAGGGCCTTAGGACCCCTAAGGCCAGATATTTCTGAATATAGGGCCTTATCCCATCTTTAGCTTTTTATGCTTAGAAGATATTATTTGACATTGATTGGGGAGGCTGAGGTTTTTAACTCCACTGTTATTGGAGGTTGTTTCACGGCCAGGCCTAACACAGCAGTTTTTGCCCAGGCATCTGGGTTATCTGTTATCCATTTCTGCGGTAGCTTGCCTGTTTGATCAGTCTTGGGGGGTGTGAAGAGTGGATGTTTATCTTCTACTAATATAGTTACAGCCGTGACTATAGGAGTTTTTACTGAAGGATTTAGAAATTTCTTTTGGGGGCTTTCAGGGTTAAAAGTTATTTTGGCCCAGAGCTTGGTGAGCAGATCTCTGCCCATCAATGGGTGCGGGCATTCTGGGATTACTAAAAAGGAGTGATGGATTTTTCCTTTCCCCAGGTCCATGGTCCTCTTAGTAGTCTAAGCCCGATATTTACTGCCATTAGCCCTTTGAACTACAGACCTTTTATTTGATAGACGGCCCAATGGAGCCCTAAGGGCTGAGTATACTGCTCCTGTATTCATTTCAAAGTTTACTGGGGTCCCCTACTCTTCAAAAGTTACCCTGAGCTAGGGGAAGGAATCTGAGCCCCAACTTTCTTAGTCATCCTCCAGAGTCAGAATGGCTGGCTGGCGTGTCTGTCTCTTTATAGGGCACTCTTTGGCCCAGTGTCCTTTTTTTTTACGGTAGGCACATTGATCTGAGGCCAGGGGTGGCCTCTGGCACGGGCCCAGGTATCCCTTCCTGTCACCTTATGTCTTAATTTCTGGCCTCTTTCTTGTTGTGACCAGGATCTAAGTCAATGCCTTAGTCTTTCTTTTGCTTCTCTCATCATCCCTTTGCTCCCTTTCTTTTTCCCTGTTTCTCTTTTATAGTATATTTTTTTGGCTTCTCTGACTAAATCTCTCTTTTAACTTTTTTTTTTTTAATATCCATGGCAGCTTCCCCAATTAAGGCCATCATGACAGATGCCTTTTGATCTGCTGCCTGAGGATCGAAAGGAGTATATCTCTTATATGCCTCCATAATTCTCTCTAGAAACATAGAGGTAGATTCATCAGGCCTTTTAATAATTTCTCTTTTTTTTTTTAATTAATTTTTATTGTAGGTTGTTCAAAACATTACATAGTTCTTGATATATCATATTTCACACTTTGATTCAAGTGGGATATGAACTCCCATTTTTACCCCATATACAGATTGCAGAATCACTTCAGTTGCACAACCATTGATTTACATATTGCCATTCTGGAGTCTGTTGTATTCTGCTGCCTTTCCTATCCTCTACTATCCCCCCTCCCTTAATAATTTCTCTTACCATGGCCAAATTAGTTGGTCACCTAGCGGCCCCTTGGATACCCGCTATTAGAGCCTGGCAATAATTGGACATATGCTCCCTATCTTCAAAGGTGTTGGGGTCTCAGTTGGGTTGGTTTAAGGGGAAGCCGGCTTTGATTATGTTGGGAAGTTGTGTTGGTCGCCCATCAAGTCCGAGGATATTTTTTTCTAGCTTCCAGGAGGTTTTTCCTCTCATTCCTCTGTCGTGAAGAGAGTCCCTAGGAGTTGTTGGCAGTCATCCCAAGTAGGCAGGTGTGAAAACGTTGGCGAGTTCTCTGAGTTTTTTTAGCCGGGCCAGCTTCCTCTAGGGAAGGAGGGGCTGTGTGTGCCATTCGACAGTCATCTGGAGGGTGCTGGGCCATCCTGGCTTCCTCGAATGGTGGAGAGGCTGAGTAAGCAGCAGGGGAATTACTTACAGGGTTTTGGGGGTTGGGGGACAAGGGCAGAGGATAAGGACGAGTAGAGTCTTGAGACTCAGGGAGAACAGAGGGTGGAGGTTGAGGAGCAGAGAGTTTGAGAGATAGAATCGTAGGGGAAGGAGTAGGAGTGGGTGCAGGGACAAGGAAAGGCTTCACCCATGGAGGAGGAGATTTGCAGAGGTCCTGACAAGTTAAGATATATGGCTATTGATCTGGATGGCTATGTGGCCCCGGCTGAAAGACAATATCTCAGACTTTTCAAATTAGTGCGAAGTAGAAACATCTTTCTAGGGGCCATCCGACTACAAAGGTGGGTTATTCTGAGACACAGAATCTGCCAGGTCTGGTGTTTTAATGAAAAAGAAAGAATCTGAGCCCTTAAGCAGACTTTGGTCCAGTGATTAAGGGTCAGGGACAGAGGCATTGAAGTGCTCTGTCCCATAATGAAATATACACAGACAGTGAAAGCAAAGACACACGACACAGACAAGACAAGACAATAAAGACAGACAATGGACGTCCAATACTGAGACCAGGACTGAGTAGCGGGCAAATCCTGATGGGCTGCCAATTCCAAATCTGAAAGAAAATATCACTGAGTCGAGGAGACTATGGTTCTTCGATTTCCCGAGTCCATCCCACAGGAACATGGCCTGTGGCTCTGTGACATGTGTGTCAGCCACCGTGGGAGAGAGCTCACGCTCTTTACCAATAGCCATTTTGTCAAACCCTAACCTGAATCCTGAAACCAGAAAGAGGGGCCTTATTTACCCCCAGAGGAGCCCATTGGGGGTCTTTCATCTGCAGCTGCCAGATCTCGCTGGGGCCACCAGAAGTAAAGGTCGGGTGAGCGTCGCTGGAAGAGACCACCAAGAGACTGTCTAATGCAACCTCAAAGGGTTTATTGGGAGTCCGGCATGCAAGGGCTCAGAGATCAGTTGAATAGAGCAGAGAGCCCTGAGAACAGCTTAAGAAGTGCTTATATATTTTCCTTGGAGAGGGCAGGGAGGGAAGTTTATTGATGGTTAAGGGCGAGTGGGCGGTTTGCGTGCAAATGGTTGATGGAGTACATTCTGCAGTTTGGCAGTTGGGGGCAGCACATTCTGGGAACAAGAAGAGCAAACAGTTCTCAAGATTTCAACAGTGTTTTATTAAGCATACAGAAAAACAGGACGTGACAAGTACCTATTTTATTAACCTTTCAATATAAGTATGAAAACAGAAATCTAGGTAAGATTTGAAGCCCAGAAGTTCATTTGGTCCTTGATTGGTATACTTAGCTTTGAATTACATTCCGTGGAGATGTCCTAGAATTATGGATATACAATGACACAGGACCTTGTACCTTCTCAGAGGTCAGTTCCAAAACACAGTCTCTAAGGGGAATCACACCAAAATTCAAGACAAGGTGGACCCAATTATCTCTACCAACCGCCACACAAATGCCCACAATTAAAACCAAAACACTCCGAAATGGCACTCATCTTCTTCCAAATAGACACTCATCATAACTTCTGGCAGGAGGATTCCATGAGAGGCGCAGCACAAGACAGTGTCCCAAATAATCTCCCTTTCCCCTCATTTGCCAAAAGTCAGAGTGGCCTGGACACCCTTCCTGTGAACCAGGAGTGATCAAATATGCCTGCCATTAATACAGCTCTGTTCTTCAATTTGAGGCCTACTGTCTGTGGGGTTTAGAGTCTTTATTTGAATTGGATTCATAAGAAAACCCAAGAACCTATGGGCTAGCATCTGCAGGGCTTTGAAGAACTCAATTGACCCAATGGATCCCTTTTCTCACTTGATGGAGGTCAGGAACCTTACAGAGGAATGCGAGAGACTTCATCAACAATGACTGATTTTTTGGCCATTTTGATTATGGATCCACACATGGGATCTTTCTTTAGACCCATCAGGTGCTGATAATCTAAGCCACAGGCTCACACAGGGCCAAGAGGCTGATTCAGACACATCCCTTTACAACGCACTTAAGCAAAGAGCCACAGGTGATGCCCATTCATTTCCATTTGAAAACTGTTTTCTTCAGGCTTCACAAAAGCGTGGCCTGAGGCAAAGAACTTCCTGACATTCAGGGCAACAGAACAATAGGTAATCAAAAGGCCCTTTGCAGGGTTTCTCTACTGAGACTTTCCGGGTCACACTGATATCTGACTTTTCTGAGATGCTTGCCATTCTCTTCAGCTATCCAGTACATGTCCATGTCACAGTGGTTGGAGGTGGTACATATCCTGGATTCAAATGCATGAACATATTCTGGAGAGTGGCTAGATTTCAGGAAGAAAACATGAACTTAGGAAAATAGCAGGTGTTGCCCATCGATAAGGCAAGCCCTAGTGCATTCATAAATTGGGCAGGATGAATGCTGGGAAGCTTTCTACTTGACAGGAAACATCCATTGATGCATTCTCTTTTCTAATGTCTACAAGCACGGACACTGTGGGATACACAGACATAGAAACACTCGCCTTGTGAAACAACTTACTAGAAACAGTTCACTCCAAACCAAACAAACCGACTTTCCTGCCTATTCTCAGAACATGAGACAAAACCACAAACACACATCTACACCCACAAAGGCACCTCCTTCCCCAAGTAGGTCTTTCACTCTCCAGAGTATCCTCTGACTGCTGGGCCATACTATGTTCCCCCAATATGGCGTGTCCTGTCTCAGATCTGGTCTCCTTGTCCAACTTTGTGAAGTGTTCAGGAGCCAGCTGTGAGCCACTACCTGCTTTTTCAGGAAAGGCCCCTCTTCAGAGAACTCCTGGCATTTGGCCATCCTCACATCAGTAGGTACCAAGAAAGACTGACTCTGTCCTTGCTAAATTGAAGCAAGTGAGACACTGGGACTGGGACTGAGACTGACTCTGTGTGCCTGGCTTCCTGGATCCCAAGTTCAGAGAGTTCCATTACCAAGGGATTGAGGTGAGGTCTCATCCTTCAGGAACTGAATTAGGTCTCTGCCTTGGCAACCACTTTATCCAAACAGTTGCTTTCAAGCGTACCATGAGAAGGAGGCTTACCCTATTTTCTGTGGCACTTTCACAAATTAGAATGGTATATCAACTGTAGGCACCAAGGAACCGCTCTCCACGAAGGCCTGATTTGGTCCATCTTCTTTATATTTGGAAAAGAGCCTTTAGTCCAGGGAGCACTACAGTGAACCTCTGCACTAAAACTATTAGCAAGCACCTGATGGAGGAGGCCTCCATAGGTAAGTGGCTCCTTTATAACATCTGATATCCAGTTAAGGGAGATCTCTTCTGATGACAGAGATGTGGCACGGGGAGGCTCACATATACTTCTGTGCAGAACAGTAACGAGAATCATTCTGTCCTCTGTTCTGTTCTGTAGGTAATTCCTCTGGAACTGTAGAGAGGTGGCGATGAGCACGCACGCGCTTCTACCCTGGAGCTTTAGCAAGATGTTGCACTGTTCCCCTGTTTCTGTGTTTAGCCACCGGGTTTCTGTTTATTTGTGTTCTGTGTTCTATTTTTTGTTTTTTTGTTTGTTTGTTTTTGTTCGTTTTGTTGTGTGATTTTGGTGGTAAAAACTTAAGTATATTGGACATGAAAATCAGAAATAAAGAGAGTAAGCCTGACACCCCTTTGGACTGTGTTTTAAGGAACTGCAATGAACTTTATCCCCCTTTGCGAAGCAGGATGATAGAAGCCCCTAGCTGGCTGCCTGGAGCACACCCATTGCAGAGGGAAATGCCTGCTGGGGACCTAAGAACAGAGTATCTCCCAGGTTAACAAGTGAAACTCCTTTAAAACCCCTTGTCCCTCCAGATAAAGAGAGTCACAACTTTGGCAGAGTCCCCTGTGTTTCTCCTTTGTTAGCCAAGCAATAAACCTCCTTTTTTCTTTTTCTCAAAACCCAGTCCTCATTATTAAATTGGTATTAATTGGCTTCAAGGTCAGGAACCAAACTTTAAGTTACAAATCTTGTACCCCCCCTCCGCCCCGGAACTTTGTGAGACCTATCTACTGAAATGTTAGGAGATAGAGCATGCTTGGTGTGGAACTGAATCAGAGGAGCTAATCCTGTATGTAAAAGGAGAAACTGAGGGACTCCCAGCAGCTGCCAAAGCCCTGTTGATTCAGGGAATTACCTCCTTCCTTCCCTGCACTGTAAGGATTATGCCACCTCTGTCTTGTTAAAAAAAGAGAAAAAGAAAAAGGTGACACTAAATGCAGTAAAATCACCATGGAGACACTTTATTTTACATTTCAGGTTGCCCCTCTGTGAAAACATCTGGTCCCCTTGTGGGGACAGCTATGGTCCCACTGGTGTATGAGATTTTTCTCTTATCTGCTCTGGTTTAAAGGGTTCTCTCTGACAGCCATAGTCTGGACCTCCTTTTGGTCTGTATTGTGTCTTTCTTTCTGGCCCTTTTAGGCATGTGCAATAATGTGTTGATATTATAAATTGTTTTTTGGGAATGATCTTAGCTGAATGTGTGTCAAAATGATGATGTTTTATTTTAACAATCTGGTATCTGAATGGGTTTTTGAAGCATTGCACAATCTTGCAGTTAAAAGTCGGGTTTAGGTAATTGTTTAGTTTATGATTTCAGATAATTCATGCCAGAGAACTTAAATACTTACAATGGATAACTGAAGAACTCTACTTCCAAGTTGGCAAGAAACTTCCCAATCATACAGTCTTTTTTTTTCACCAATTTTGAATTGGGTAGCCTGGGAAAATGTCACTGTGTGTACCAGTGCATTAATTTGGACATGGATAGTAAATCATAGTATGGTGTCTGTTGACCAAACAAGATGTAAAGATATAAAATTTTGTGAATTGTATCTTAAACTTGTATCATAATTTTCAACATCTGAACCTGAAAATTATGGTTAAAATGCCTTAGTCCTGAGATGTCTGTTCAGAATAGCAGTTTTTTTCCTGCTCCTTCCAGACCTCAGCCATGACTTATGTTGAAATGCAAATGAAAGAAGCCTGCAAGCTTTGTAGGAGACTGATTTGAGATCTAAGGGAAAAAAAGGTAAATTGTATGGTATTTTCTAATTACTGGCAAGTCATTTTTTCTAGGACTCTTATTTTTTTCTGAGATACTTTATGTTTTTTGACCTCATGATTTTGAGCATACAGACCTAGGTTAATGTTTTTCTGATCAGTTCTATCTTTGACCAACTGTGGACTTCTTGAAACATTGCAATAAAGATTTCACCTGCGAAATGCTACGAGGCCTTTACTATTATTATGTGGGAACAATTTTGTTATGTGTTGTATGTCTATATATACATATGTCCGTATATCATATATATGATACATAAATTAACATATATAAGGAGTGCTCATAAAATAAAGCGCTCATAAAAACAAATTTTAAAAAGTGGATCCAAAGATCTTTAATTCATGTGATTTAAATGTTTCAATTTAAATTGGATAAAGAGATAAAAACAAATGTCTTTAAATTTAAGCTTACAAAGTTTTCTAGGTGTTCAAACATCTAACAAAATATTAACATCTACAAAATGTCTAATATGCCTTGGCTCTAGTACCTTTCCTTCAACATAAAAATGGTTTACACTGTTCAATACGTTTCTCTAACTTTTTGATAAATAAGTAAAGTAAATTTGATATGGGATTACTCATTCATGAGTACTTTAGTTAGATATCTGATTGATTTACTAAGATCTGTATTTTTTTTAGTAAACTCTGTATAAGATTGTAAAAATCAGTCATGTGTTAATGAGGCAAAAATTTCTTAAAACATAAGTTTACCCATAACATTGAGTTTATTAAGATTTATGTTTTCTAGAGCAAGCAACCATAAAAATTAAACAACTGATTAAATAAGAACTGTTATTTTAGAGCACTGTACTGCCATTTCTTTAAAAGCCAAACTTGATTAATGTAGAAACATAAATGTAATTGTTATGCTATTAATGTTTTCATATCTTACAGGTATGCAAGTCTGTAAGGTAGAAACCTTAAAAGAGCATTATATCAAGCTGGTGCTCTGAAGTTGTGTGGTAAAAAATATATTGTGGATTTATTTACCTGTTATCAATAAGATATGTAAATTTTTATGTTACTTTTTACATTGGGGAACAATTTAAATGTATTTTTAAGTTAATTAGAGCCTAATCTTTGTAAAGGTTAAAAACTTTCAGCATTTCTTTAATTCATGCTTTAAATGTGATATCATATGGTGTTAGCTAATGTTCATGTGACCTCAAACAATTTATGTAAACTTTGTCAAAAGATATTTAAAAATAAAGATCAGCTTTAGAATTAAAATACTTAAGATTTATAAAGAGCCCTGCCTTACCTGAGATAAGGCTGTGTGTCCCATCTTACTACATGTGAGAATGACTATGAAACATGTAGGTCAGATAATATTTCTTTAAAGTTATGTTAAAAAGTTTTTTTTTATTGTCAATATTCCTAGGATCTCAAACAGGGGATATAATGTATAACTCAGCCAAAAAATTCAGGGAAGATATTACACGAACTAAGTATTTTTACTTTTGTTAATTTTAGTTTGAAATTTTCTTATAAGTGATCTAAAGATTCCCTGTTAGTGTTTTACAAATGCGTTGCTATAAGAACACAACATGGGTTTATTCAAGATAATAAGTCATCAACTACAATACAGACAGAATAATACAGATCCCAATTAATAAAAAGGTAATTATAAAGTTATAGACATTAAAGCCCAGTACTCTTAATATAAGGCTGTTAAAATTTATTTGCTGGATGTTTAAGATTAGGATTTAAAATTAATGTTAAATGAAAAGGGCCAAGAAACCCAATATTTGGCTCTTGCCCTCTGAGTCAGTCTGAATCCAGGGAACAGGAGACTTCTCTAAAGAGCTTTGCAACTCTGAGCCACATAACCTCCTGATCAGGGAGATTAATGAGACCACTGGAGAACAGAAAGCCAATCAGTGCATTTGTTACAAAGAGAAGAGTCATCATAGAAAGGAGACATCCATGATGCTTCTGAGGGAAGCCAAATGGTCAAGCAAGACCTGGACCCACCTAGCGCAAATGGCACTAGCAGAACTGAGAATCTCTTCTCAAGTTTCCCCAGAATTGACTCCCATAAAAGGTCAGCTGACTGTTAACAATAGATGGAAACAAAAGTCAGTTTGACTGCTTCATCTTAAACACTTAGCAAAGACAGTTAAGACCAAAATACAGCCACTCCTGGGCATATTAAATAATAATAATAATAATAATAATAATAATAATAATAATAATAATAAAATTTTAAGGTATGCACTTTATCTTATCCTCCCAAAACAAGTAAGACTGGAGGCTACAAAGAAGGATTCTCACACAGGAATGCCTAATACTTATAAAAAGAGACTATCAAGAAGAGCTGCCACAGGCAGAAGTTTTCAGTTTAAGACCTACAGATATTCCTAACCTACAAAGGTAGGCTTGGTGTTTGCTAGTACGATTATCCAGCCCTGAGTAACAGAATTAAAGGTTTCTCTATTAGATGCAGAGGTCATACTAGTAAAAGGATTTTACAAGATCAGATGACATTAAATTATTAAACTGTGTCCTATTGGGAGGGCCAACTGTAACACTTAAAGTTAAATATTAAGTTGACAGTCCTGATAACTGGGGATATTAAAGACTGGTGAGGGAATGTCTATACAGTGACATGTTCTAGCTGCTGCAACATTTATCCAGTACTCATGGTTTTTGTTTCACTCATAGAAGAACCCATTCACAGATGACTTTACAACCTGTTCTTCCCCAACCTGACTTCAAACCGAACTGACTTCTAAAAGGCAACTCATGTCTCTCAACTGACTTCTAATAGGCAACTCATGTCCCTCACGCCGAGCCCACTTACGTCACCCTGTCTCAGGACAGAAGAAGAAAAAATTAGTGATGCCACTCTTCTTACAACAATGGAGAGAAAGATAAATAGACTATCAATATAAGTAATTAAGAAGGGTAAAATCAGCGAGATCGGTTTTGGGTGAGTTCTAAAAATTTGGAGACTCTTACCTGAGGGATTAAAATTTCCTCAGTGCTCTTCCCATAATCTCTCAAAGATTTGAAAGGGACACAGAGAAAAGGGGGGAATTGTAGACCCAACCTGATCTTTTATTAAAATTGGGAGCCATCATGCCACAAAGCCATGAAAAGATAATTTTGGCTTTACCATTAATTACTTCAAATTCTGAACCTGCGTGGAATGCCTGCCCGCGCCTTGAACTCACACATGCCTGGCTCTCTGACCAGATAGCAGCCCTCTCTGAAACTTTAGTGACACATCATAAATATTTGCCTTCTCTGGCAACACAACAACCCTCTCTGAGGCTCTAATGGTCCTCATGAATTCTCATGTAGGGACAGCAAAAAAATTGTAAACTACCTTTAGTGTGATGTTTATCAGAGTTCTGTTATCTGTAACCCCACTTTTGTGTAACTTTCTGGGCTATAAAGCTGGGCTGTAGGAAAGCTGGGGTTGCTGTCTTGTTCCCTTCGTTTTGGGAGGGAGAGGCAGCATGGCCGGTGGAAATAATAAGCTTAATTTTATTTGATTTTAATTTGAGTCAGTGGTCTTTTCTAGCGTCCTGGTCTAACAGGTAAACACTCCAAAAACATGGAGCTCTACCGGCCTAAAGACTTCTTGAGAAACTTCCTCTGAGTTTGGGCATTTGAAATATATGTTGTTGCAAGGAGATTTAGCTTCCTTTCTAGTGACACCATAAAAGCTGGGTCTGCATCTACGTGACCTGGAGGACATGGTTTCTTGTATTCTAATGAACATGAGGCATCAGTGCTGAATATTCTATTTGTAGGTAAACTGTGGCCACTTGGTGCTAAGTGTCTCCCCGTGTGAACTGTGAAGCCATTTGGTAATCCTCCACTTTTTGTGGTGTTTCTTGCTGCTGCACTGGTAGTTTGGTATTTGCTTCATGAAATACAATGAGTTCAACTGGGACCCAGTATTAGAGGGAGTTCTGTCACTTGTGGTGGGTCAGGGTCTGCAGGAGAATGCAACAACCAGGCTTCTATCTCACAAAGCTTGCCCCTTTGTCCATAGAAATCTGACTCTGAACTTTGCCCGGAAACCTCTCCATATAACAAGAAGGGTCTGCTGGCTGCACCATATCAGTCACAAGCCATTTTGAAGGCAATGGAAAATCCTCCTGGCCACACCACAGCTGTATTATCACACACCTGCCCACCACTGCAAAAGGCCCACTACTCAGCAGGGTCCAACTTACTGGCATCTTTGTTCTACACCATTTTCATGAAATACCGTCAATCATGGAATTCTCTTGTACACTCATGACCAGAAAAAAGACATCCAAAGGTTCTCCAGTGCCACCTGGTTAAGGGAATTTAAAAAATTTTATTGTATTTATCTAGCCATTTTTCATGGATGAAGTTGGAGGCACTGTGGGTTTCAGTTCAGTAGTGAGACACTACCTGCTTTCTCAGGAAAGACCCCTCTTCAGAGCTCTCCTGGAATTTGGCCATCCTCACATCAGTAGTTACCAAGAAAGACCGATTCTGTCCTTGGTAAATCCAAACATGTGTGGCCACTGGGACTGTGACTGGGAATGCCTCTGGGTGCCTGGCATCCTGGATCCCAAGTTCAGAGAGTTCCATCACCAAGAAAATGATATAGGTCACTTCCTTCAGGAACTGAATGAGGTCACTGCCTTGGCAACCTCTTTGTCCTAACAGTTGCTTCCAAGTGTCCCAATAGATGGAGGCTGCCCCTACTTCCTGTGACACTTTCACAAGTAAGAATGGTATATCAAACATAGGCACCCGTGAACAGCTCTCCACACAGGCCTGGTTTGGTCCATCTTCTCTACATTAAGAAGAGATAGACTGCTTCAGACACACCCCTTCATCCTGACCTGTTTTTTTTTTTTTTGTCATGAAAGATGACTTTTGCTCTCTCAGGTCCTTCATAGCTTTCTATATCTTCCCCAGGGTTCACTTCTGCATGGACCTTTGAGGTTCTCAGCAGGTGGAAGATCTCTTACATTTCTATATAAGACCAACTCTGTCCTTGCTTTTCTGTAAAGTTAGATTGAGGAAACAAAGTATGGTTAGGGTTAATAACATGTTTGATTTGGGTTAGGAATCATTCTGCTGCATGAATAATGGTATTGGGAACCTGCAATATTTATAAGTATATATAGAGGTGAAATATATGTATGAAAACACAAATCTAGGTAAGATTTGAAGCCCAAAAGGGCATTGGATCCTTGATTGGGATACTTCACTCGGAATTATGTTGTGCACATGTGTCTCAGATAAATCTATACATTATGGCATAGGACCTTCTACCTTGGATAATTGAATGTCGAAGAGAACATCCAGTCAAAAAAGGATAGTTGGTAGGATTAGGAAGATAGTTGGTAGGATTAGAAAAAAAGAGTGAGTATAGGATTTGGACAAAAAGTTCTTTAGCAATAGGGTTTCAGGTAGACAGAAAATGTAAATGTCAGCACATGTGAAGAGTCAGTCACAATGATGAACTGGGGAAAATATGTAGGAAAGCAGATATCATTAGAGACATTAGGAAATCAGGCAAATGATGAAGTGATTGATAGGATTAGACATTTTCAACAGGCTTGAGGTTGAATACATAATCTTAGGAAGAAACAAATATGTAGTCACCAATAGGATTGACATTTGAGAGCATTAGGCAACCTGGACATGGGTGATTTTCATAATCCATACTCACATTCCATTTAGGCTTTGGTACAATTGTAAGTGTGACTTTGCATTTTGTTGACAGAATATATATGTAGATCAGGTGACATGAGTCATTCTTGCACCATTTCTGGGAGCAATATTTAGAAGAGATATAAATTAGTATTGGGGGCACAAATAGGTGTACCATGTGTGAATATATAATATAACTGATTCCAACTTTAGAAATTGGAATAAATTGATATCTGAAAATACACAGGAAATGTCATATTGACATACATACATTCATTCCAACCAGTTATACATCTAATGGTAATATTAGGGTTGTGGTTTATCATAAAGTGTGTGTGAGTTTTGCTTCAAAATTGATTATGGAAATCGAAAATAATGTGTTTGGAAAGAAGTCTCAATAAATAACCAGTCAAAAGCAAGGAGGAATACATGTGTACTGAAGCAGGAAGTGATTGAATGTGTTTCAAATGTCTTTAAATTTGTGAACTTGTGGATGAAATGTATATACTATGATGTACAAAAACTGAAGAAATAGTAATGTACCAGTGTTAAATAAAAATGAACGTCAAAATACACATCATGCCCCTTTGGAATCTACTTGCATTGATGTTAAATTGGGTCAGTTACAGTAGAAATATAAGGATTTGTTTGCACCATTCAGTGAAGTGAGTTTTCAGTACTAGAAAACAAATATGTATTTCAGGTGGATGAATATTTCTGAAAATAATCGTATGAAAATTTGATTATAAAACCACATACATGAGCATGAGTGAATTATTTAGGGAGTGTATAATAGGACACATATATTTTATATTTGGAAAAATCTAGACAATATATATATATATATATATATATATATCTCACAGAGAAATATTAGAAAGTAGCAATATATATGCCAATCAAAATTCATCGTGAAATATATATCATCCATCGATCCAAAAATATTAATTTTACTGAACATGGATTTATGTATAATGTTGTTCAACTAAAAATCTCACTCATAGTTTGAATTTTCAGTTCCAAAAGCGTTTAGGAGGGGTGATCTCTTCTCATACTTTGTTTCTGCTAAGTTAGCCACCTCACAAAAATGTACGTGTGATACCAGGTAGGATTTTTTATGTGCATATAAAAATACATGTGCTGAATTGGCTACAGAAAAAAGGAGACAGAAATTCACATATGTGTTAACTTTAAAAACACATGGAGTACTATTTCAACAAACAATTGACAAGATTTATAACTCCTACACTATATCATGCAAAAGGCAAGACCAACTATACACCATGCCTCCTCTGAACTGCTTGTATTAATATTATGTTTGGGTTATTTGTCTCCATCATATTAGGATTAGTAGTCAGAGTCTATTAGGGTATGGGTTACTGACAGGGATTCAGTATTTTGAATGGAAAATTGGAAAATGAATCCAATGTGTATGTAAATATGTGCTACACAAAAATCTTCCCACTCTCATCCAGAACAATACCTTGACAACACCTTCACCCCATGTAAGACACAATTAGAGGAGAAGAGTTAGAAAATCCATGAATACATATCTGGAATGGAATGCGATCAGGAGTTCACAACCTTGGAAGTGTTAGAGGAGTTTCCAAAAGTAAGGGACAGGGTAAACACTTCAAAAACATGGAGGTCTGTTGTCCTAGAGACTTCTTGAGATACTGCCTGTGAGGTTGGGCACTTGAAATATATGTTGTTGTCACGTGCTTTAGCTTCCTTTCTAGTGAAACCATAAACCTGGGCATCTATGTGACCTGGAGGACATGGTTTCTTATTTTCCAATGAACATGAGACACCAGTGCTGAATTCTCCCTTTGAAGGTAAACTGTGGCCCCTTGGGGCTAAATGTCTCTAGTGTGGACTATGAAGCCATATGGTCATCCTCTATTTTCGTGGTGTTTCTTGGTGCTGCACTGGAAGTTTGGTATTTGCTTCATGAAATACAAGGAGTTCAACGGGGACACAGTGTGTGAGGGATTTCTGTCACATGTGGTGGGTCAGGGTCTGTAGGAGAATAAAAGAACCAGGCTTCTATTCCACATAGCTTGTCCTCTTGAACATAGCAACCTGATTCTGAACAATGTCCTGAATCCTCTCCATGTAACAAGATGCCTTTACATATAAGGGTCTGCTGGCTTCACCATGTCAGTCACAAGCCATTTGGAAGCCAATGGCATATCCACATGGTCCCACCACTGATGTTTTATCACACACATGCCCACCTTTGCTCTTGGCCCACTAATCAGCAGGATCCAACTTTCTGGCATCTCTGTTAAACACCATTTTCATAAAAACCAGTCAATCAAGGCACTGTCTGGTATACTCATTGTTGGGAAAAGTATAAACGGCAGCCATACCCCAGAAAAAAAAAAACCCAACATGGCGCCTAAGCACTTCTTCTTCCTACATTCTTCTTTTCTGCAGTGGTGCGAAATGTTCCCGCCCGTGTGAACTCTTCTGCTGGCGCCAATTTCAAACCTTGCTGGCCGGGAATCTTAGCCCCAATAAGAACTAATTCCTGGGCTCCGGAGCTGATATCTGAAAGAACTTGCCAATAAACGGATTGCCTGCCATTTATCTAAGCCCTCCAATCTCCTCCTTAGTTCTATATAAGCACACAGCTTTTTGCAATAAAATTGGAATTCTCCCGGTGAAGTGCCTTTGCGTGGGGAGTTCTTTCATTCTGGTGCCCCGTGTGAGGATATGGGTGAGCTCTTTCCAACAAGAGCCCCGTCCACTGCTCCACCGTGGCACTCTGCCCTGGTCTGCTCTTTTCAGACGCAGGCTTCCTGCACTCACCACTGATTTGTTGTATGTAAGCCTCCCCTGACCCCGGCTCGCCAACTCCCTTCGGGCTACCGCTGTCTTTGTGACCATGATCGTCTGTCACACTCTAGACGCCTGGTAGGGGGGAGGGAATTCCTCCCACTAAGACCTTTACTGGTTGCAGTGGACCCTCTGGTGATCCGTTTCCCTTTGGGGTGTGAGGCTTCTGAGTTTACATGAGAGGCTCTGTGGTTTTTCCTCCTCTGCTGCTGCTGCCTCTGCTGGCTAGAGTTGCTGTTTCCTGCGGGCCTGCTGTGTCTGGCTGAAGCTGCCTCTCTGCTCGGGGAAAACTGAACTCCCATCCTGGAACTGCATTCTGCTGGAGCCGGAGTTCTGTTTTCATTACTTACTTCTTCTGCTGCGTTCGAAAACTTTCCTGATGTCAGGTTGCCCGTGGCTCCAAACCCATTGGGTCTCACAGATCGCACTTCACTGGTGACGATCAGGTAGTGCCCTCTGTATTTCCTCATGATGGCTGGTCATTTTGGGGATGCCCACCTCACCCCCATTCGCCCTGAGCGCTTCCCGGAGTCCGTTCCAGGCCGGGTTTTCTCTTTGTCTCTCTTGCTTACACTTATTCTCTCTCTCTCTCTCTCTCTCTCTCTCTCTCTCTCTCTCTCTCTCTCTCTCTCTCTTTCATCTCTCCCTGTGACTGTGGACACCTCTTTATCTGTACCTGAAACCTCACCTCTCAAAAGTTTAATAAAAAATCTGGCCACACTCTCCCTCACACCAGACATCAAGCCCAAACTTCTAATCAAATTCTGTACCCAAGATTGGCCTACATATCCACTGGATAATGGCAATCATTGGCCTCCAGAAGGCTCCTTAGATCCAAACCTCCTCTTGGACCTTTTTAATTACTGCCAGCATCTGAAAAAGTGGAGTGAGATTCCCTGTATTGAATGTTTTAGCCTTCTCACACAGCACCCTGTCTCTGCTCCTCCTGCCCTCCCTCTCAGGTCCTTCTTGCTTGCAAACCCCTCTCTTCCCCTAGTTCTACTCCTGACTTCGCAGATTCTTCCTCATTCGACCCAGCAGATCAACCCCCACCTTATCCCCCAGCCCCAACTGACCCTTCTCTCCCGCAAATTCCTCCTCTTCCTCTGCCTGATTCCACGGATCCTCAACCTTCCATTTCATCCCCCTCCCTTCCCCACTCTTCTGCCTGCTCCACCTCCTCCTCGTCCACAGAGACATTCCCTTCCCCTCCCTCTCCTTCCTGTCCACCGCCTGCCTCTTTCAGTCCTCCTGTTATCAGGTCTAAGGGACTCCTTCCCACGCCCAAGACAATCGCACCCCTTCGTGAGGTAGCTGGTCCCAAGGGTGTCATCAGAGTCCACGTGCCCTTCTCCATGTCGGACATTACTCAGCTAGAGAGGAAGTTAGGCTCTTTCACCACTGACCCCACCACTTACATTCGGGAGTTTCAATGGGTACTGCAAGCATATAGCCTCACTCATCATGACATCTACATGCTCTTGGCCAATAAACTTCTCCCCAAGGAAAGGCAATGGTTCTGGGAGCTAGCCCAAGCCCATGCTGATGAAAATCATAGGACCAATCATAACCACCCACAGGCCCTCATGCTGTCCCAGAGCAGGATCCCCTATGGGGTTACAGTCTAGTGACCTTTTTACATCCTGCCTCTTGGCGGGACTGAAAAAGTCCACCCGCAAGGCTGTTAACTTTCAAAAGATGCAGGAGGTCATTCAAAGGAAGGAGGAAACACCTTCAGAATTCCTGGATAGACTAACCAAGTCCCTTCAGCAGTACACAAACCTCGATCCAGAAACCCCTGATGGCCGTCATGTCTTAATGACATATATTCTGGCCCAAAGCTACCCTTACATTAAAGCAAAGCTTAAAAAGTTTGAACAGGGCCCTGCTACTCCTCAGACCAAAATCCTCGCTGTCACTTTCAAGGTTTTTCATGGTAGAGAGGATGAAAGTGAATTCCGTAGGCAGAGGGCTGAAAATGCCAAATTCCAAATGTTGGCCCAGCTCATTCAGAGAAGGCCATCACCATGCCGTCCCAATATGACCCCCCCTGGAGCTTGCTTCAAATGAGGTAAGGAGGGACATTGGACCAGGAATTGTTCTTCGCCGAGGACACCCTACAACCCCTGCGCAAAATGCCATCAAAGTGGACACTGGGGGGCAGACTGCCCAACAACCCAGAAGGAAGGTTGGTCTGCTGCCCAGCAACCCCAGCCTCACCTGGGCTTGGCAGAGGAGGATTGATGGAGTCCTGGGCCTTCCCTCCAGACTATTACCATCAAGAATCAAGAGCCTAGGGTCACCTTCCTGGTGGATGGACGCTTCATTAACTTCCTCTTGGATACTGGTGCCGCTTTTTCGATTTTGAGGGAGTATTAGGGTCCTACCACACCCTCAAAAACTCCTATTGTCAGGGTAGGAGGTAAAAAGATTTTTCCTCAAACCCCCCCCAATCATGTTATCTGCAGCGATCCCTTTTGTCCTTCACTCACTCCTTTCTTGTTATGAGCCATTGCCCCATTCCCTTTCTGGGAAGGGACATACTCTCACTATTAAAAGTCACCATTCACTTATCAACCCACACCTCTCCTACCTCTCATTTCCTCATGATATTCCTAGGGGCAGATACACCTCCTTCATGCACTCTCCCACGACTATCTAAACCATTTAACCCTGAGGTTTGGGACACAATTACACCCTTTATGGCTAAATGCAGTTCTATTCATATTGTCTTACGGGACCCTTCAAGATATGTTAGTCAACCACAATATCCACTCACAACCACATTTCTCCTTGGATTAGAACCCATCATCCAGGATTTATTATGAAAGGGGTATCTTAGGCCTACACACTCTCCTTTCAACACACCCATTCTGGCAGTTAAGAAACCTAACGTGTCCTACAGGCTGGTTCAAGAACTTCGCCTTGTCAACTCCTCTGTGGACCCCATCCACCCGCTAGTGCCCAACCCTTACACCCTCCTCTCTCAGATCCATGCCACTACTACTCACTTCTCAGTCCTAGATTTAAAAGATGCATTCTTTTCTATTCCCCTGTTCTCAGAATCTCAGGATATCTTTGCTTTTTCATGGACTGACTCTCACACCCGCCATTCTCATCAGCTTACCTGGACTGTCCTCCCACAGGGATTCAGGGATAGCCCCCATCTCTTTGGCCAATTTCTTGCCCAGGACCTCACATCCTTTCACCTGACCTGTCCTGACTCTACTCTACTTCAATATGTCTATGACCTTCTTCTATGTAGTCTTTCTGGAACACTCTCAATCCCACACCGCTCAGCTTCATAAATTCCTAGAAGACAAGGGATATAGGGAGTCTCCCCACAAGGCCCAGGTTTCCCAGTCTTCGGTCACCTATCTTGGTTTTTGCCTTACACCCGGGAAAAAGGAAATAACACTGGATAGGAGGCAACTCCTCTGTGATCTTTCAGTGCCCTATACGAAAGCCAAAATACTATCATTCCTAGGATTAGCAGGTTATTTTAGGGCCTGGATCCCAAATTATTCTCTTCTCTCCAAACCCCTGTATGACCTAGCAAAGGGACCCCCTAGTGAATCTCTTGCCTCCTTTCCCATCTACCACTTCCGCAGGCTTCAGCAACTCCTCTTAAAGGCACCTGCCCTTCACCTTCCAGATCTTTCAAGAACATTTCATCTATATGTCCATGAAAAAGGGGGGCAATCACTTGGGGTCTTAGGTCAAAACTATGGGCGTACATTTGCACCTGTGTCATATTTGTCCAAGCAACTAGACCCTACCATCCGTGGGTGGGCCCCTTGCTTAAGAGCTCTGGCTACTGGACAAATTTTACACAAAGAAGCCTCTAATCTGACTTTTGGGGCCCCTTGAACTATCCACTCCCCACATCACTTGAAGGATCTTTTAGCTTAAAAGGGCCTTCAAACTCTCCCTACATCCAGATTTCTGTCGCCCCTCACTTCCTTTCTGGAAAACCCTAATATTATTTTCCTCCCCTGCTCTGCACTGAACCCTGCCTCACTGCTCCCAATGACTCCCATGTCTCACATACCAACTCATAATTGCTTGGAAACCTTAGATGATTTCCTCCCCTGTCATTCTTCCATTTCTGAGAGACCACTCAGCAAGCCTGACCTTATCTGGTTTACTGACAGCAGTTCCTTTAGGGAGAACGGAACTCATTACTCTGGATACGCTGTATTTTCAGCCACTGAGATTATAGAGGCCAAAGTTTTGCCTTCAGGAACTACAGACAAGTAGGCTGAACTTATAGCATCCACTCGTGCCTGCCTTCTAGCACAAGGCAAATCCCTCACCCTCTAAACTGATTCAAAATATGTCTTCCATATCTTATTATCCCATGCTGATATTTGAAAGTAGCGAGGCCTACTTACCACCAAAGGTAATGCGATCACTAATTCAGCTTTTATAACCAATCTAATAGAGGCCACTTACCCACCCAGTTGGGAGTTGTCCATTGTAGGTCCCATCAGAAGGACGGCTTTCTTATCACTGAGGGCAATGCCAAAGCTGACCAGGCGGCACGAATGGCTGCTACCACTTTCAATTATGGCCTCCATGGGGGACATATAATGGCCACTTTAGACAGCTCATCTGAAGCCCCTACGTCTTTCAGTAAGAACAAGAATCTTTTCAAGTTCCTTCATACTCTATTCCTTTCCAATTCTCAGTCTTTGACCCTCTTTTTACAGAGTTTCTTTTCCCTCACCCCCTCTGACAAGCCATGCTACAGAATATAGCCTCTAATTGTCAGATCTGTCAGCGGACCAACCCTCATACTCCTTTAAGGCCCAAACCTTTCCCTTTCCACCAAGCCCGGGGACACATTCCCGCTGCTGACTGGCAGGTAGGCTTCACCAACATGCCCACAGTATGGCGCACTAAATACCTCCTTGTCTTTGTGGACACTTTCTCTGGTTGGGTTGAGGCATTTCCCACTTCCAATAAAAAGGCTTCCACTGTAGCTTCAATCTTACTGACAGACATCATCCCCAGGTTTGGTATGCCCACTTCCCTACAATATGACAATGGCCCTGAGTTTACTTCTAGGATCACACAAAAGGTCTCTCAAGCCCTCTCCTTCAAGTGGCATTTCAACTGTCCATATTTCCCCCAGGCTTCAGGGAAAGTGGAAAGGGTAAATCGTACTCTAAAGGAAGTCCTTACCAAATTGACAATGGAATTAAACATAGACTGTTTCAAACTCCTTCCCTTGGCTTTGCTTCGAATCAGAGCTCTCCCTAAGAAACCATCTTTACTGTCTCCTTTTGAGATAATGTATGGAAGACCTCTTATAACCCCTGGGTTGGTCATTTCACAAGGACCTCTCACCCGAGATTTGTCTTTGCCTCTCTTGCTCCATCTCCGCTCGGAACTCTGGAAATATCAGGACTGGCTTCTTCCGGACCCAGTCTCCTCTCCAAACACTCCTCCCTTAACACCTGTTAGTCTAGTCTATTATAATACCCCAGAGGAGAAAGGGACTCTTGCCGCAAAATGGGAAGGCCCCTATCCTGTCATTCTCTTTACCCTTACCTCCGCCAAACTCTCCTTACCAGACAACTGTCTCACTCCCTGGATTCACATGTCTAGGTTGAAGCCACATCACCAGGAGGCCCCACCTGCTGAAGACAGGGCCACCCCAGAGGAACTCCAAGAATCACCTACTGAACCTCCCCTTTACTCCTGCTCTCCACACCCATCTCACCCATTTTAGTTGTGGCTCACACGGTTTTCCTTGCAGCCCAATTCCTCTTAAAGAAGGCACAATGAGCTCTCCCAACACCCTAGTCTTCTCTAACTGCTTGTTTTTTGTGCTCTGCTTATTTTCTGTGCTCTGTCAGGACTGGTCTTTACCCTCCTCACCTACCATGCATTTATTCACTTTTCGGGAACGATACTCAGAACATGGCATGCAGAAGGTCTGCGCAGTGGATGCAACTACTTGCTTCATCCACAACTGCACCTCTATTTCCCTAAAATTGTCACCTTCAAGGACCTTCGTCCCTGGTAGCTGGAACTGGCCTTTCATTTGCTTCCTTTTTGATCAAACAAAAGACTATTGTCATTGGTGGCCTGAGATATATAATGGGTGCCCCTATTGGTCATGCATGTTCCATGATGAACGTGGTAGCTATTCTTACCACTCATTTGGTTACCCTGAAGGGTGGACTTCTAGTTACATAAAGTGGCATAAAGGCTCTTCATCCAGTAACAATGGATGGTATACTTTAGATAAACCTGACCCCAAGGCCAAACGATGGGGCTATGTTGAGTTTGCTGTCTATGCTCGGACAACCTCAGTCAGACCCACAGGGTGGATGACTATTGGCCGCACCCTGATTACGCAACCTAAGGCAACCATCCAGGTAGTCGAACACATTAAGGACTCAGAATCAAAACTTCGAGATCATATCCATAGCTCATCCAAAAAGGATTCAGAGCCTTCAACCCTCTCAGGTCCCCCTCCCACATGGCTCAATTTGCTACACCAAACTTTTTGATTATTAAACTCCACCCCTCTTTCTGTGCCTACTTCTCAGTGCTTTCTCTGTGCTTCACTTAGTCGTCCACTTCTAGCAGCAGTCCCATTAGCGGCAGGAAATATTCCAGCAAAACCCTACAATTTCTCTAAAAAGGACAACCCCTACATGTGACACGTATCCCACTGTGGGAAAGTTATTCCACCAATACATTATTTCCTTTCATCTGTTTCCACCTGCCAATAATGAATCCTTTACCCATTTGTTCCTTGAGCTACAGCACTCCATAGAGCCCTGTGTTTATGCAACCTGGACATTTCCTCTGGTGTAATGGTTCTTTAAGTACCTCAACCATCAATGTCTCTGGCGCCTGTTTCTTGGTTACTGTAGTTCCTCAGCGATCTTTGTATACTCCCACCGAATTCTGACAGTTGGCCCTACCTTCCCGCACCCGTAGGGTAGTCTTTCTGCCGGTTCTGGTAGGCCTCATTTTAACAACCTCAGTGACGGGTCTCAGACTCTCTGGTGGAGCTATAGGTCATGCTCTATGGGATCCAATGACCTTCAACAAAAACTGCAGGAAACACTCAATACCATGGCTGAGTCTCTGGGTTCCTTGCAGCAGCAGGTTACTTCATTGGCACAAGTGGCTTTACAGAACCAAAGGGCAATTGATCTTCTCACTGCAGAAAAAGGGGTTACATGCCTATTCCTCAGAGAGGAATTTTGCTATTATGTTAATGAATCTGGGCTAATAAAAAAAAATGTTGTTAAATTGCAGGAATTATCGACCCAATTGCTCAAACCTACCTCCTCCAATCCCATAACGGGGTTCTTCCAATCCTATCTTGCCATGTACTTACTACATATCTTGGGTCCCCTTATTTGGATGCTCCTTTTTTGTGCTCTCTTGCCCTGCATAATAAAGTGCCTTCAAACCCAACTGCATAAAATTCCTAATCAAACTTTCAACCAGCTTTTGCTTAGTCACTACCAGCCTCTGATGACCGATGAATCCCCAACATCTCCAAGAGAACAGTTCACTCAGTGATGAAGCTCACTACCAGGCACGATGGAATGCAACGGGTATTAGACAGGGGGAGACAACGAGCTCGGAGAACCTCTTAATCTGCCATCCTGGATTCATAGTCTTTACCACCTTCTAAGCTTTCTCATGGCCCTTGGCCTCTTCTATGTCAGTCCCCCCACATGGAACTTCTGCCAAAAATTGACATTTGCTTTAATTTTTATCTTCATTCTGTTTTTATTCGCTCTGATCTTCTTCAGGTGCTGGCGACACCATGTCCAGGTAACGCTTCCAGTATTTCCTTGAATCTCTGTTACAGGACCAGTGGCTGATACCAACAATCTCTTCCATCCAGGACTGGTTCCATGCCATCGACATCTTTGGCTTCAGGGAACATTCATTGACTTCACCCCTATGAAAATAGCTGTCTATAGCCACTGGGTTTTATTTCTGGCTGCCATGATATCCCCATACCTGCCCCCTGAGCATTCCTCCACTTCTCTTTCTAGGCCCCACACCAGCCCCACACAGCATGAAGCAGCCAGATCTGACAAACGACGCCCCACTTCCTAAGAAAACAAAAAGGGTGGAATGTTGGGAAAAGAATAAATGGCAGCCATACCCCAGAGAAAAACCCCAACATGGCGCCTAAGGACTTCTTCTTCCTACCTTCTTCATTTCTGCAGTGGTGCAAAATGTTCCCGCCCTTGTGAACTCTCCCGCCAGCGCCAATTTCAAATCTCGCTTGTGGGGAACCTTAGCCCCAATTAGAACTAATTCCTGGGCTCTGGAGCTGATATTTGAAAGAACTTGTCAATAAACGGGTTGCTGCCATTTATCTAAGCCATACCATCTCCCCCTTAGTTCTATATAAGCACACAGCTTTTAGCAATAAAATTGGAATTCTCCCGGTGAAGTGTCATTGCGTGGGGAATTATTTCACTCATGTTCAGCAACAGGATATCCAAAGGTTCTCCAGTGCCACCTGGTAATGGGAATTTCAGAAATTTGAAAGTATTTATTTAGCCATTTTTGAAGGATGAAGTTGGAGTCACTGTGCGTTTCAATTAATGCAGGAACCATTATGTGGTGAGGAAGCTCATTTAAATGAAATCTCTGGAGAAATCTCACAGGCAAGGCTTCCCAAAAAGTGGCCAAAAGGTCACATGAAGCCAGGATCATTGAGGTCTACAATATGAGTTCCATTTGTGTTTAGACTCTCAATTATGGCTGCCAAGTCTTTCAAAATAAAATCATGTGATATCCTGGCTGAGATTCTCACTGCACTGTGGAAAGACACCCTGGCCCTCGATCTCAGTTTTCAAGGGCGCATCTCATGCGTGGCCTCCTAAAATCCCAACACATTTCATGGCAATACTTCTTTGAGGTAAATTCCAGAACTCAGTCTCTAAGAGGAATCATGCCAGAATTCAAGCCCAGGTGGATCCAGTTATCTCTTCCAACCGCCAAACAAATGACCACAATTAAAACCAAACACTCCCACATGGCCCTCATCTTCTTCCATATAGACACTTATCATAACCTCTGGCTGGAGTTTTTCATGAGCGGTGCAGCCCAAGACAGTGTCAAAAATAAGCTCCCTTGCCCCTCATTTGCCTAAAGTCAAGGTGGCCTGGACACCCATCCGGTGAACCAGGAGTGATCAGATAGGCCAGCTGTTAATACTGCTCTGCATCTCCAATTTGAGGCCTACTGACTGTCAGTTATAGATTCTTTATATGATTTGGAGCCATGAGAAAACCCAAAAACCTATGGGTTAGCCTCTGCAGGGCTGTGCATAACTCATTTGAACTAAAGGATCCGTATTCTCACTTGATGGTGGTCAGGAACCTTACAAATGAATGCGAGAGACTTCATTCACAATAATTGCTCTTTTGGCCATTTTGGTTTTGGATGCACACATGGGATCTCTCTTTACATCCATCAGGTGCTGAGAATCTAAGCCACAACCTCACACAGGGCCAAGAGGCTGATTCAGACACATCCCTTTCCAAAGCAATTAAGCAAAGAGCCACAGGTGATGCCCATTCATTTCCATTTGAAAACTGTTTTCTTCAGGCTTCACAAAGGGGTGGCCTGAGGCAAAGACCTTCCTGACATTCAGGGAAACAGAACAATTGATAAGCAAAAGGCCGAAAGCATGGTTTCTCCACTGAGACTTTCTTGGTCACACTGATATCTGAGTTTTCTGAGATGCTCGCCATTCCCTTCAGCTATCCAGGACATGGCAATGTCACAGAGCTTGGAGGTGGTACATATTTTGGACACAAAACCATGAGACTATTCTGTAGAGTGGTGAGAATTCTGGAAGAAACAGGAACTTAGGAAGGTAGCAGGTGTTGCCCATGGATAAGGCAAGCTGCAGTCCATTCATAAATTGGGCAGGATGAATGCCGGGAATCTTTCTACTATACAGGACATATCAATTGTTGCATTCTATTTTCTAATGTCTACAACCACGGACACAGTGGGATACACAGAAATAGAAACACTTGCCTTGTCCAACGACTTACTAGAAGAAGACCACTCCAAATCAAACAAACCGTCTTTCCTACCTATTATCAGATCATGAGACAAAACCACAAAATCACACCCACCCCACAAAGACACCTCCTTCCCCCATGTAACTCTGTGACTATCCGGAGTTTCCTCTGAGTGGTGGGCCATACTATGTTCCCCCAAAATGGCCTGTCCTATCTCAGATCTGGTCTCCTTGGCCAACTCTGTGAAGTTGTCAGGAGCCTGCGGTGAACCACTACCTACTTTCTCAGGAAAGGCCCCTATTCAGAGCTCTCCTGGTATTTGGCCATCCTCACATATGTTGGTACCAAGAAAGACTGACACTCTCCTTGGTAAATTCAAACAAGTGAGCCTACTGGGTCTGGGACTGGACTGGCTCCGGGTGCCTGGCTTCCTGGATCCCAAGTTAAGAGAGTTCCATCACCAAGGAAGTGAGGTAGATCACTTCTTCAGGAACTGAATGAGGTCATTGCCTTGACAACCACTTTGTCCTAACACTTGCTTTCAAGAGTCCCATGAGATGGAGGCTGCCCCTACTTCCTGTGACACTTTCACAAGTTAGAATGGTATATAAACCATGGGCACCCGGGAACAGCTCTCCACCTAGGACTGTTTTGGTCCATCTTCTCTACATTAAGAAGAGAGAGGCTGATTCATACACATCCATTCATGCTGACAAGGTTGTTTGCCATTGAAGATGACTTTTCTCTCTCAGGTCTTTCGTAGCTGCCTACATCTTCTCAAGGGATCATTTCTGCATGGACCTTTGATGTTCTCAACAGGTGGAACATGCCCTACATTCCTGTATTTTAAGAGCAACCCTGTCCCTGCTGTTCTGTAAAGTTCGATTGAGAGAACAGTGTATGGTTTGGGTTAGTAACATGTTCAATTTGGGGTTAGGAATCCTTCTGGATGACGAATAATGGTATTGGGAAACTATGATACTTACAAGAATATATAGGTGAAATATAAGTATAAAAACAGAAATCTAGGGAAGATATGAAGTCCAGAAGGGCATTGGGCCCTTAATTGGCACACTTAGCTTTGAATTATTTTCTGCAAAAATGTCTCAGATAAATCTATATACAATGGCATAGGAGCTTGTACCTTGGATGATTGAATGTCGAATAGAACACCCACTCAAAAAGGGATTGTCGGTAGGATTAGAAAGATAGTCAGTAGGTTTACAAAGAAGAGTGAGAATAGGATTTAGACCAAAAGTTCTTAAGCAATAGGGTTTCAGGTAGACAGTGAATGTAAATGTCAGCACAAGTGAAGAGTCAGTCACAATGATGAACAGGGGAAAATATGTAGGAAAATAGATATAAATAGAGACATTACTAAATCAGGCAAAGTATAAAGTGAGTGATAGGATTAGACATTTTCAACAGGCTTGAGGTTGAATATATAATCTTAGGAAGAAACAAAAATGTAGTCACCAATAAGATTGACATTTGAGAGCATTAGGCCACCTGGACATGGAAGGTTTTACTAATCCATGCTCACTTTCCATTTAGGCTCTGGTACAACCTTAAGGGTGACCTTTGATTTTTTTGTCCAGAATATTACTGTGATAAAATGTATATATAGATCAGGTGACATGAGTAATTCTTCCACCATTTTTTGAGGAATATTTTGAAAACGTATAAATTAGTATTGAGGGTAAAAATAGGTGTACCCTGTGTCTATGAATATAGAGATAATGCATGAATAGACCATACAGTTAATAAATAATATAACTGGTTCCACTTTAAATAATGTATTGAATTGATATCTGAAAATACATAAGAAATCATATATTGATATATAATCATTCATAACAACTAGTTATACGTCTAATTGTAATCCTAGGGTTATGGTTTATCATGAAGAGTGAGTGAGTTTTGCTTCAAAAGTGATTATGGAAATCAAAAATAATGTGTTTGGAAAGAAGTCTCATGAAAAGACCAGTTTGAAACATGGCGGAACACGTGTTTTCTGAAGCAGAAAGTGATTGAAAGTGAAATAAATGCCTATAAATTTGTGAACTTGTGGATGAAATATATATCCAATAATGTGCATAAACTGAAGAAATAGTAATGTACTAGTTTTCAATAAAAATGAACTTCAAAATACTTATCATGTCCCATAGGAATCTACTTGCATTGATGTGAAAATGGATCAGTTACTGTAGAAATATTAGGATTTATATGCACCATTCACTGAAGTTAGTTTTCAATACTAGGAAAAAAATACGTATATCAGGTGAATGAATATTTCTGAGAATAATCTTGTGAAAAGTTGATTATAAATCCACATACATAATCATGAATGAATTTAGGGAGTGTATAATAAGACACATATATTAAATATTTTGAAATATCTGGAGAGAATATATATATATATATATATATATATATATATATATATATATCCACACACAGATTTTCAAAATTAGCAATATATATGCCAATCGAATTACACCGTGAAATATGAATCATCCACAGATTCAAAAATATTCATTTTACTGGATATGGATTTATGTATAACTTTTTTCAACTAGGAAGCTCACCCATAGGTTGAATTTGCAGGTCAAACAGCGTTTAAGAGGAGTGATCTCTTCTCACACTTTGTATCTGCCAAGTCATGTAACTCACAAGAATGTACGTGTGATACCAGGTAGGATTCTATATGTGCATATAAAAATACATGTGCTGAATAGAATACAGAGAAAGGGAGACAGGAATTCACATATTTGTTAACTTTAAAAGCACATGGAAAACTATTTCAACAAAAAATTGACTAGATTTATAACTCCTACCCTATATAATGCAAAAGGCAAGTCCAAGTATAAAACATGCCTCCTCTGAACTGCTTGTATTTCTATTCTGTTTCCGTAATTTTTCTCCATTATATTAGGATTAGTATTCAGAATCTAGCAGGGCATGTGTTAGTGTCAGGATTCAGTATTTCAAATGTAAAATAGAAAAATGAATCCAATGTGTATGCAAATATGTGCTAAACAAAATCTTCCCACTCTCATCCAGAACAATTCCTTGACATTTTTTTCGCCCAAAGTAAGACACAATTAGAGGAGAAGAGTAATAAAATCTGTGAATAATATGCTCAGGAGTTTACAACCTTGGAAGTGGTAGAGGAG